>NC_091618.1:1299090-1623863 GCF_027580195.1 Bos mutus
TCAGGGAACTAAGACCCCACATTCTTTGGGGCCACTAAGCCCAGCTGCTCACGTGCTCTGGAACCCGGGCACCACAACTAGAGAGAAGCCCGCGGGCCACAAAGAAGGACCCCGCATGCCTCAGCAAGGCGTCTGCGTGCTACAGTGAAGACCCAGCACAGCCAGAAATAAACAAAACCCCGTGCCCGGTCCCACTCAGTCTGTGCCCAGCCCTTGCAGGCGATGGTTGGGGGCAATGCCTCTCTTTCTTGGGTATCCGTGGGAGGCTGAGTGTTGTTGACCGTGGCTACTGGAACCCAGGAAATGTGTCTTACAGTCCAGGGGCAACAGAAGAGCTCAGTGGAGAGACCCGAGGCCTTGCCGTTGTGTGGGAAGCCCAGCTTCTAAGTCTGGGCTTGCTGTGAGCCTCAGGGTTCTCGCCTATAAATGAGGATGCGAAAACACTTCGTCATTACTGGGGAGGTAAGAGGCATCACCACGTGTGAGGAGCCCATCACGGCCCCTGGCCTGTTGGAAACGGGCAGCGCAAAGCCTGTGGGGTGATGGCTAAAGGCGTGTTTCCTGGAGCCCGAAGGCCTGGGTTCAAATCCTGCCTTTGTGGCTCTCCAGCGCTTTGACTTTGGAGAAGTCGCTCGGCCTTTCTTTGCCTCATTTGAGTCCCTGAGAGTCTGTGGGTATCTTGTAATAAACCCATTAGTGGCTTAGGGAAAAGACTGGAATCTTCTAGGAAAAAAATAGCAGCTCTCTGATTTTCAAATGGGGAAACTGAGGCCCAGGGAGGCAGAACAGAGACCCTGCCCTCTCTCAGTCCCGTGTCGCTGTGTCTGCTGCCCCCCGGGGACCCTGTGACACCTCTGAGGGGCGCGTCCTGGGGCGGGGCCGGAGCTGACACGCCGTCGGGAGTCAGCCTCTGGCTCCACGGCTTCGTTCCCCCCAAATGAGAAAAAATGCCTTGGATACGCTTTGTGTCACAACCACCCCTCATCTGCAAACCCTGTAATTCTCTGAGAGAAAGGAGGGGAAAAAAAAATGCCGACGTAGTCTGCCCGACTCCTGGGCCAAGATTTAGTGATGGGAACTGTAGCGAGGTCTCACATTACGGAGCCTTCATTACTTTTACAAAATACGTTCCAGTGGGTTCACCCGCAGCTCTAAAGCGCTGTCGTAAATAATTAAACTCCGCTAGTCAAGGGGGCTGGGAGGGGGCTGCAGAAACCGTGACTCTGCAGGGAGGAGGGCCGGGAGGCGGGAGGTCTGGGACCCCTGGGGCTGTCTGTGCCCTGTGACCTTGAGCAGCAGGCTCCTCCTTCGGCCCGGCTCCCCAGGTGCTGACATGCAGGTCGGAGCAGGCGGCCTCTGGAGCCCCTGCCGGCTCTGACGCCAGAGACGCTCTGTCTCACCAAGCACGCCTTTTGGGGAGGGCGGCTCTATGCATCCTTTCTTTAATCCACGTTCCAGGCGCGCTGTCAGACTCCTGGAGAGCAAGTGGGCATGGAGCGCGCAGTCTCAGCTCACGGTTCAGTGGAGAAGGACATTCAGGAAACTGATCACAACACTAGCAGAAGCCCGGGGTGGGGAGAGCCCAGGAGGGCTTCCTGGAGGAGGTGCTGTTGGACTTGCCCTGAGACGATGGGTTGGAGTTAGACAAAGGAGGGTTTTTGAGGAAGAGATCATCCCGTGCAAGGGTGCAGAGGAGGACCTAAGAGTTAGAAGGCTGGCGGCCAGTTCTGTCAAGGGCGAAGGTGGCTCAGGAGCGTTGGTGGGTGGTAGGAGCTGATCTGGTGGTCTTGAATGTCAGGCTGAGGAATGTGCTTTATTGCAAAGGCAGCGGAGCTTCCACAGGCCTGTGCCTCCACCTTGGCAAAGCAGTTAGGGTTAGGTACCTTTGCCCCCTGCCCATCCCCCCCATTTACTCCTTCCTTGGACTTGCCCCACTCTAGTACTCTTGCCTGGAAAGTCCCATGGACGGAGGAGCCTGGTGGGCTGCAGTCCATGGGGTCGCTAGGAGTCGGACCCGACTGAGCGACTTCACTTTCATTTTTCACTTTCATGCATTGGAGAAGGAAATGGCAACCCACTCCAGTGTTCTTGCCTGGAGAATCCCAGGGATGGGGGAGCGTGGTGGGCTGCCATCTATGGGGTCGCACAGAGTCGGACACGACTGAAGTGACTTAGCAGCAGCAGCAGCAACCACTTTTTCTGGAGGAGGGCATGCAACCCACTCCAGTATTCTTGCCTGGAGAGTCCCATGGACAGAGGAGCCTGTGGGCTACAGTCCATGGGGTTGCAGAATCAGACACGACTGAGCACACACACACGCACACACACACTCGCTTTTTTGGGCTGCTTGACAAAGTATCCAGCCTGGGGGCTTAAACAACAGGAGTTTCTTCGCTCGGCAGTTCTGGAGGCTGGGTGCCCCAGACCAGGTGCAGGCAGGGCTGGGGTCCGAGGCCCTCCCTGCCTGGCAGGGGCACCTCCTCGTGTCTCACCGGTCTCTGCTCTGCACGTCCCTGGCGTCTCTCTGTGTCCCGGTCTCCTCTTCTAATAAGGACACCCAGTCAGACTGGACCGAGGACTAAATGGCCCCACTTAACTGGGTCACCTGCGCCTGCAGCTGGTCCTTGGGATTCCCGCCGTCGTCCACCTACTCTGTAGTCCCAGCTGCTTTGTGCAGGGACCTCCTTGCTCCTCCAGGGACCTTTCTGATCTGCCCCCCACCGCCCCCCGTGATGCCCACGCCGGCCCCCGAGGGGCTCCGTGCTGGGCCAGCGCCAGGCTTTAGGTGCCCTCCCCCAGCCCACCGTGATGCCCACTCAGCCCCCGAGGGGCTCCGTGCTGGGCCAGCACCAGGCTTTAGGTGCCCTCCCCCAGCCCGCCGTGATGCCCACTCAGCCCCCGAGGGGCTCGGTGCTGGGCCAGCGCCAGGCTTTAGGTGCCCTCCCCCAGCCCGCCGTGATGCCCACTCAGCCCCCGAGGGGCTCCGTGCTGTGCCAGCGCCAGGCTTTAGGTGCCCTCCCCCAGCCCGCCGTGATGCCCACTCAGCCCCCGAGGGGCTCGGTGCTGGGTCAGCACCAGGCTTTAGGTGCCCTCCCCCAGCCTGCCGTGATGCCCACTCAGCCCCCGAGGGGCTCAGTGCTGGGCCAGCGCCAGGCTTTAGGTGCCCTCCGCCCCCGGCACTGTCGCCTTGGCGTTTTCCAAATCACTCATCCCTGTTGCGCTCCTACCATCCAAGCACCCAGGGGTCTCATATCAAACCCTCTTGCTGAAGACCCTCTCCCTGGGCTTGAGGGAAGGGTGGGCACCCCACCTTCTCTTGGTAGGGGGGAGCTCTCAGAATCCCAACAGTTCCCCCTGCCCTCCTCATCTCCAGCTCCTCTCGGTCTTTCCACCCCCTTCTGAGCTGGAGGTGGGAGCACAGGGTTGCAGGGCCAGCTCTCCTCACCTTCTTTGTAAACCCTGCTTGGGTGGCTCATGCCTTGTCTGAGGATGCAGACGTGCTTGGCATCTGCTGTCTATTGTTTTTGAACCTAATCCCAGATGGAGACCCCGCAGTTGCATGTTAGCATCCAGTTCCCCTCACACGCACCGTGAGCCCCTGGACCCAGGGCCTTTGCGAGTGCTGTGCTGTTTCCTCTTTTCTGCCCAAACAGCCTGTCCCCAAACCCCTGCATGGCTGAGGCCTCGCATGACAACCTCAGATGTCTCCCCTCGCCATTCACGTCCCCTCCCCAGCTGGTCACGCTGTCAGATCGCCCGGCCCTTTCCCTCTAGAGAATGTGTATCAAGCCCTGAAGCCATCCATCGGCTTGTTTATCGCCTGTCTTCATGCCACACCCTCTTCCTCCACGGACCTTAGCACATTCGCTCCCTGAGACTTGGTCGGTTTTGTTCACTCTAATCCCAGAGGTCACAGTGGTGCCTGGCACAAAGCTAACAGTAAGGATATGTTTGGGTGACCTTTGCCCTTCCTCTGTCAGTCAGCGCAGGGGGTCTGCACTCTGGCCTGTAGGGTTTGATCAAGGCGTGGGGACATCTCAGAGGGTCCAGGTAACAGGGGCTGCAGAGCTCTGGCCATCTGTTAGATGCAGATGGCAAGGGTGAGTCACTGCTCAGAGCAGCTCGAGCCAGCCTGTCCAACTCTCGCTGGGTCCTCTTCCACACTGCATGAGTCAGGAGCTGGCCCGCAGACGCTCAGACTCCAGGCAGGAACTCTCGGGCCAGGGGAGGTGGCTGTGAATATTGAAAACAGGAAGAAGCAGGGGAGTGAGGAGTCAGTGCGATGCTGACCACCTCCCTGCCCAGATGGAGGTCATGCAAGGTCCCCATGTCACCAGGAGTGGGATGGGGCCCAGCTGTGAGCCAGCTTGCCTGGAGGTGGGAAAAGTGGAGCTTGCCCCGGGGAGAACCAGCCATCACAGCAGGCGGCCCGATGGGAGAGGCTGATCAGACTAGGGATGGGAGGGCAGAATCCCCAGGGCAGGTGGCAGTCGGGCAGAGAAAGCCAGTCTAGCCAAGGGAGGAGAAGTTGGAGATTCACTTCCTCAGAGGCTGTGACCCTGGTCTCAGCTTTCCTTGGCTCTGACCCATGTGGGGAGAGTGGCCTAGTGGCTTGGGGCGCAGTGCCCGGCCTAAAGCTCACAGGCCACAGGCATTGCTGTTTGTCCTAACTTTAATGAGATCAGAATTTTAAACAAGGCTGTTTGCTTGGTGGGCAATGGGGCAGCTGAGCAGCTGTTCACGAAGCGTCCATTGTGTGGTCGCTGCTGTGCTAGCCATGCAGGGAGGTGAGTGGGGCTGTGCCTCCCCACGGTGCGGGCAGACACCCCCAGGTACGCTGCCAGCCCTCACCCGGGAGTCAGTGTTCCGCACGGGGCGGCAGTCCTGAGCCGTGCCCGTGCAGTCTCTCAGAGGGCCCCAGGGGGACGGGGCCCGTTTCTCCCAGGAAGGTGCTCAGTGCTCACCTTCGTGGCCTCCCGTCCCCCTTCCTCTCCCTTCTGACTCCTGTGCTGGGCACGTGGTGTCCTGGGATCACCTCCTTCATAACTGACCTGCACCCAAATCCTTGTCTGCTTTGGAGGGAACCCCAAGAAAGAAAGGTGGTTGGGCGAATAGAAGAAGATGGAGCATTTCGTTTTTCTTATGGAGGAATCGAGAGTTCAGAGAGGTTGAGCAGCTCCCCCTGTGTCACGCAGCCAGCAAGGGAGGGGCCTGGCTCAGAGCCCAGGCCTGTTTTGGTCCTCAAGGTCCAGATGGTAGCCTGGAGAGCAGAAAGTGCAGCTGGGTCTCTGGAGCCTCGCTAGCCTCTTGCTTATGGGGCAGCAAAAGGTCCCTGGGCTTGGCTTCCAGAACATTCTGCAAGGGGCAGAATTTAAAAGAGATACTGAAAGTGAAAGTGTTAGTCGCTCAGTCGTGCCCGACTCTTTGGGATCCCATGGACTGTAGCCCACCAGGCTCCTCTGTCCAACTGGGGTGGGTTGCCATTGCCTTCTCTGGGGGATCTTCCCAACCCAGGGATTGAACCGGGTCTCCTGCATTGCAGGCAGATTCTTTACCATCTGAGCCACCAAAAGAGACCCTGCGGACCCCAGAGTCAGGGGCTGAGAGGCCAGCACTCTGTGTGTTAAACGAGGAGAGTCAAGGGCCCGGGCGTCCAGCCAAGTCCGCGGCCGTGGCCCCGGCAGCTGTGGGGTCAGAGAGGGAGGGCCGCGCAGCAAGAGCCCTGCAGGTGGGGATGTGGAGTTAAAAGCGACAAGGCGGGGAGGGTGAGGGGAGGAGGCCCGGCCCTCCCCCGCACAGATGGCGCAATTAGAAGGTTGGACAGATTCTCTGCTGAAGACGCCATGCCGCTGGGGGAAAGGAAACAGTTCTGCGGGGGGTCTTTTCTCTATTTTAAAAGCAGCCGGCAGTGTGTAATTCCTTCAAGTAAATTGTATATTTAAGTGCTCAGGGTGGAGATGCAGCCGCTGTACTGGCTTCTCTGTGGAAATTAGAAAGATGCTGGGCCCTGTCTCGGCGCTCCCACTGGGGGCGGCAGGAGCAGATGGCTGCCCTTGTATTGTCTCCCAAGGCAGCGGGTCGCCCGGTGCCCCCTGCTGAGATGGCTGTGCCTGACCCCACCCCCACCCCCTCCCCCGGCAGAGGACACTCTCCCCGGGACTCCTCAGGGCTCAGACGCCCCACTGCCCCTGTGTCCTGCACAAAACTGCAGGACCACCAGGACGGAAGGGGGCCCCGTCGACGGAAGAAGGCCTACCCGGGGGATTTTAAGGAGATTCTCGACGATGGAGAAGGCAATGGCAACCCACTCCAGTACTCTTGCCTGGAAAATCCCATGGACAGAGGAGCCTGGTAGGCTACAGTCCATGGGGTCGCAGAGAGTCAGACATGACTGAGCGACTTCACTCACTTCCTTGGAAATGGTGCCTTGGAGCAGAGCCAGGCACACAGTAGGCATTTAGGAGGTGCCAGGCCCGGTGTCCCCCAACTCGCTCAGCCCTGCTTCCACCCCGTGACCTCTGGGGCAGGGTGGGGGTGGGCTACACTCGGGCCCTGGGGGCTATGGGGCGTCATTCCTTCTCCCCCTGAGCCAGCCCCTGCCCCGCACGCCCTCAGCTCCCTCCCCGCGGTCCAGACACCACCAGCAGGTGGAGGAGGCAGGAGGCAGGAGGGGGCGGGCTCTCTGCGTTGAGAGGAGCGGGATCTGCGTTTACTTTAAGGGCAGGGACGCGGTGAAGAGCCCCGGGGACCCTCCACCCTGGTCCTTCTCAAGAGGGCAAATCTGCCGTTCCCCTCTGAAGCCTGGGATGGACGGATGCGGGTAGGATTCCAGGGAGCTTGAGTTCCTGTGTGTGCGTGCACGTGTGTGGTGTGCGTGTGTGCACGTGACGCAGCACCCTGCCCTGTGTCTGTGTCTGACGCCCCACCTCCGTGTGTGTGTGTGCATGCGTGTGTGGGTGTGTGTGCGTGTGTGTCTCTGTCTCTGACGCCCCGCCTCTGTGTGTGTGTGTCTCTGTGTGTGTGTTTGTGTGTGTATGCACGCACACGCGTGTGCGTGTGTGCGCGTGACGCAGCACCCGTCTCTGTCTCTCTGTCTGATGCCCCGCCTCTGTGTGTGTGCACACGCGTGTGTGTGTGCACGTGCATGATGCAGCGCCCGTCTCTGTGTCTCTGTCTCTCTGTCTGACGCCCCGCCTCTGTGTGTGTGCACGTGTGTGTGTGTGCACGTGTGTGTGCGTGTGTGTGTCTGTGTGTGTGCACACGCGCGTGTGTGTTTGCACGTGCGTGACGCAGAGCCCGTCTCTGTGTCTCTGTCTCTCTGTCTGACGCCCCGCCTCTGTGTGTGTGCGTGTGTGTGTGTGTGCACGTGTGTGTGTGTGTGTGTGCATGCGCATGTGTGTGTGTGCACGTGCGTGACGCAGTGCCCGTCTCTGTGTCTCTGTCTCTCTGCCGCCTCGCCTCTCTGGCTGACTAAGGGCACTGCCCCTCCCCGCCTGTGTGCCCCAGCCCCCTCACCTGACGTCACAGGTGTGCACATGCGACGACTGACTGTCCGAGACACAGGCCCTGGGCCAGCCCCCAGCTTCGTCTCTCTGCAAGCTCCCACCAGCCCAGACCCCTGGAGGCAGGGCTCTGCTGGCCTCCCCAGAGCAGGCAGCCCTGAGCTGAGTGTGCCCAGGCCACCCTACTGTCCCTTCCCCGAACCCCTTCCTCAGTTCTCGCCTGCTCTCCAGACACCCTGGGCAGGCTCTGTTGGGGCGGTGGGGTAGAGGGTTCCATTTGGGGGTGGGGGACACAGGAAGCCTGAACACCAGCTTTTCTGGGGGCTCTTTAGGCCACTGTGGGCTCCAGTCCCAAGCAGTCTCCCCAAGGGCCTGGAAAATGTGGCGCGATTTCCACCCCAGCCAGGGCCCTGGAGCATGAGACAGACGCCTGTGGATAAATGGTGGGCCGCCTTTGACCACTGAGGCAGCCGTCCTGGCTGGGTGGGCAGGCTTGGGGTGGGGTGCGACTTCACCTCCTTTTGGAATGTTCCAAACTCACAGACTTCCCTCTACCAGGGGCTCCTGGACTCTCGGATGCTGGCCGCCCCACACAGAGGGAGTGGGGACATTAATGACACCCGGAGGCCCAGGCTCAAGTTCTGCTCTTTGCCCCTGTGAGCCTGATAAAGCCCCTGATGGGGACTGGCCTCGGTTTCTCAGCCTGTATACTGGGGCCAAATGTCTGCCAAGGGTCTTCAGCGCAGGTAAGAGGGACCATGAGCCTCCCTGGGCCATGTTCCCCCTCTCAGGCATTACCCGGGGGACCTTGATGGAGGGCAGTGGTTTTCCATGAGCGTGGGAGCTCCGTGAGTGGGCTTTATTTTGTGCACTGCTGTAGCACCCAGCTCCTAGCACATAATAGGTGTTCCAAGTTTTTTTTTGGAGTTTAATGTTCTGCGAGGGCAGGGATTTTTGTATGTTTTATTCGCTGCTGTATCCACGGAGGAGTCTCAACAGGTGTTCTAGAATGAATGAAGGACGGCTCCCGGGATGTTTTTGGAGCTGAAAGGTCCAAGTGGAGCTCTAACACTCACCTCCTCTCCTTACTCCAGGAAACTGCACTGAGCCCCTGGCCCGAGTCCACAGCTCTCCTGTTCCCGCCACTCCCTCCCCACCCCTGCCGGGCCAGGTCAGCCTGGTCCCCTGAGGTCAGCTCTGGCCCGGCCGCCCCACCTGCTCAGCCTGCTCCTCCCTGCCCTCCGGCTCCCATGGCAGGCGGGAGGCGGTGGGAGGCATGATTGGACCAAGGGTTGGAATGACTGCTCCAGACTCAGCTTCCCAGGTGGACCAAGGCACTCAGGAAGGTCAAGTTGAATGGGCCCCTGGAGATCTGGGCCAACCTCCCCACTGTCAGTAAGGGGACGCCAAGCCCCAGCTGGGGAAATGTCACATATCAGTGCCTCATGAGGCAGCTTTAGGGTAGGGACTGATGGATTTCAGTCCATCAAGATGCTTAGCTGAAGCGTCTGAAGACCTGGCTCAGTCCCTTTCTCCAGCCCCAGCCCTTGCAGCAGTTCCCGTCTCCTCTCCCCGGAAGGCGGCGGGGCTCCTGGTGGCCTGCTGTCCCCGCCTGGCCTCTGATGGAGCGACCCTCCATCAACAGAGCCCAGGCCGCAAAGCCCCTTCTAGCGGCTGCCTGCCCGCCGCCCCTCCAGCCTTCTCTCCACCCAGCTGCCAGAGCGAAGGTTTAAAAATAGAAATTAGACCATGACACTCCCTGCTTAGAACCCTCCAAGGGTTCCCCTGCAGTTAGAATAAAATCCCTTCAACAGGAGTTGACAACCTTTTCTGTAAGAACCAGATAGTAAATATTTCTGGTTTTGTGGACCATATGGTCTCTGTTGAAACCATGCCAAAAAGAAAAAAAAAAGCACAAAAGCAGCCACAGTTCACAGGTGAATAGATAGACGTGGCGGTGTTCCAATAAAACTTTATTTACAAGAAAGGCAGTGGGCTGGGTTTGGCCCCAGCTGGGGTTTGCTGACCCCTGACCTACGGGGTCTTGCGCAGTCGCGTCCCCAGCTCCCTCTCCCGCCTCGTCACCCACCATCCTCCTCCTGTCTCTGTCCATGCCACTTCACCCACCCTGATATCCCTCAAAAACTGCAGGCTTACCCCCATTTCAGGGTCTTTGCATTTGCTCTTCCCTCTGCCTAGAATAATTTCCCACAGATCCTTGTAAGACGGACTCTGTCAAAATACAGATCTCAGGACAAAAGCCACCTCCTCAGAAAGCCTTTCGTGGCCCATCTGGCTAATAAGCGTACCTCCCTGCTAATTCTTGCTCTGTCTACCCGGTGATACTTTCTCAGAGCGGCTCTCGGAGCGGCTCTCGGAGCGCCTCTCGGAGCGCCTCTCGGAGCGCCTCTCGGAGCGCCTCTCGGAGCGCCTCTCGGAGCGTCTCTCAGAGCGTCTGAGATGCTGCCTCCTGGGCTGCACTCCTCATTTTGACCCAAATACAACTTACATTGCAAGTCTCAAGTTACGCATCTTCAGAGCACAGAATTTGCTTAATCATTTATTTCTTAATCCACCCATCCATGTATCCATCATCCAACCATCAGTCCATTCATCTGCCTGTCCGTCCATCATCCATCTGTCCATTCATCCATTTACCTGACCATCCATCCACCCATCCACCCATAGTCTAACCCTCGCTTCCAGAATGTAAGCTTTACCTGGGCATCACTTTGCCTGCTCACGAACGTGTGCTAATTGCCTAACCGAACTTTCCATCCAAGGTCACACAGGTGCTGTGTGAGCAGATGAGGACAGGCCTGCCTGGCTTAGAGGAAGACTCAGAAACCTCCTCAGGTTTCCCCTGCCCCCACCACAAGGCAGCAGCTCTCCACCTGCTGGAAAGCTCTTTGCCAGCTTCTGGGCCACCCCATCCTTCCCCAAGGTAAAACAAATCTAAAGAAAGAAGAAGTCACCACCTTTGGGAGCCTCCACATGAGTACGGTTCTGGTTGAGTCAAGGAAGCTGTGCTCCAGAGGCTGAAATGATGTTGTTGAAGCCCTTGAAAATGAAGTGTCTCCCGTACGAGTGTTTAATTATCCTTTTATAGGACAGCAACTGGGCATTAGGATTTTTTTATAATTATTAATAGGGTATTAAACAATGAATTATCATGAACAATTAAAATTAATTGCGTTTCTTGGAGTTAATTAAATTATTTCTTTAATAGAACAAGCGCCTGAGCAGACATGACAATGAAGAGCCAGTCCTGTGCAAGTCTGCAGGGCCGTGTGTGATGAGGCAGGGCGCTTTCCCTCTCCCACCAGGGGAGGGGATCAGAGAACAGCCCGGGGCCTTGGGAATCCCACAGGCTCCTGGGAGGAGGGTGAGCTGGACCCGGGTGGACCCAGGCCGCCTGCTCAGCCTCCTGACTTGAGTCCTCACCCATCAGACCCAGCTCAGAGCCTGACGCCTCCCTCCCTTCGTTTCTTTCCTTTGTTCCTCTTTCTTAAGCGCTTTCTTCTCAGTTATGGTCCAGGAGATGTCCTAGGCCCTGGAAGCACAGAGACAAATCAGGCAAAATTCCACCCCTCCTGGAGTCTATCGTCGAGCAGAGAGAGCCGGCACTGCGTTAATAATGGCTAAGAGTCAGACAGCTGGGGTCAGCTTTGGACTCTGCCTCTTAACCAGCTGGGTGACCTTGGACAAGTTACTTTCTCTGAGCCTCAGTTCCACCATCTGTAAGTTAATACCTACACTGTGGAGCTGTTAGGAGACCAAATGGGTTACTACATGGGAAGCATTTAGTACCAGGGCTTAGAACACAGTGAAGCGAAGTGAAGCGAAGTGAAGCGTTAGCCGCTCAGTCCTATCTGACTCTTTTCGACCCCATGGACTATAACCCGCCAGGCTCCTCTGTCCTTGGAATTCTCCAGGCAAGAATACTGAAATGTGTAGCCATTCCCTTCTCCAGGGGATCTTCCTGACCCAGGGATTGAAACTGGGTCTCCCACATTGCAGGCAGATTCTTTAAGAAGAATCTTTTAAGAGAATTAAGAGAAATTTTCTAGAAAGAAAGTCCTTATCTGAGTCTTGAAACATGAGTCTTGGCCAGGCTGAGATGTGAAGGAAAAGATTTCCAGGCAGCGGGAACAGCATGTATGAAAACGCAGAGGCTTGGCAAGGGCAGTGCCAGGAAATGCAGCGGTTCCCGTTCCAGCCGCTTTGCCTGAGAGTTGCGGGCTGGGGAAGGATGTGGCTTGGGAGCCAACCTACAGAACGGTATCCTGCCCTGTGTAGTTCTCTCCCACACTGTACTGGGGTTGGTGTGTGTTCCTGAAGGAAAGGGCGGAAGTGGTGGCAGGTCACTCCTGACGCTAGCTCCTGAAAGGCATGTGGCTTCTCTTTTGCTCTGGGGTCACTTGCCTGCAGGGAAGCCTGCCGTCATCTCAGGCAGCCCTTCGGGGAGGACCCTGTGGTGAGCAGCTGAGGCCTCCGGCCAACAGCCGTGTGCGTGAGCCATCAGATACGTGGATCCTTCAGCCTCATGCAAGCCTGCCAGTGGCCACCGCCCCAGCCGACACCGTGACTGCAGCTTCAAGAGAGACCTAGAGTTGGAAACACCCAGCTGAGATGAACCCTCAGAACCTGGGTGAGATCATCGATGTTTCTCATTGGTTTAAGCCACTACCCTCTGGGATAACTTGTCACACAGCAGTTGACAGCTAACGCGAGTGCTTAGTGGGGTCCCGGCTGTGAAGGGTCTAGTGGGAAGCACTTTCCACGGGAGACGAAGGCAGATTTGCAGATGAGGACGATCACTCCAGCTGCATCAGAGAGGATGGAGTGAGGAAAGATAACAGCTGCTAGTTATCGCTCATTTATTATGTGTCAGGCACAGTTACGACTTCTTCATATATATTAACTCAATCCTCTGAACAACCCTATAATGTGGGTACTATTACTATGCTAATTTAATTTTAATTTTTAATTGAAGTATAGTTGACTTAAAATGTTGTGTTAGCTTCTGACGTGCAGCAAAGTGATTTAAAAGAACTAAAGTGAAGAAGAGCTAAAGAGCCTCTTCATGAAAGTGAAAGAGGAGAGTGAAAAAGCTGGCTTAAAACTCAGCATTCAGAAAACTAAGATCATGGCATCTGGTCCCATCACTTCATGGCAAATAGATGCGGAAACAGTGGAAACAGTGACAGACTTTATTTTTTTGGGATCCAAAATCACTGCAGGTGGTGATTGCAGCCATGAAATTAAAAGACACTTGCTCCTTGGAAGAAAAGCTTTGACCAACCTAGACAGCATGTTAAAAAGCAGAGACATTGCTTTGCCAACAAAGGTCCATCTAGTCAAAGCTATAGTTTTTCCAGTAGTCATGTATTGATGTGAGAGCTGGACTATAAAGAAAGCTGAGCACTGGAGAACTGATGCTCTTAAACTGTGGTGTTGGAGAAGACTCTTGAGAGTCCCTTGGACTGCAAGGAGATCCAACCAGTCCATCCTAAAAGAGATCAGTCCTGAATATTCATTGGAAGGACTGATGCTGAAGCTGAAACTCCAATACTTTGGCCACCTGATGCAAATAACTGATTCATTTGAAAAGACCCTGATGCTGGGAAAGATTGAAGGCAGGATGAGAAGGGGATGAAAGAGGATGAGATAGTTGGATGGCATCACCAACTCGATGGACATGAGTTTGAGCAAGCTCCGGGAGTTGGTGATGGACAGGGAGGCCTGGCATGCTGCAGTCCATGGGGTCGCAGTCGGACACGACTGAGCGACTGAACTGAACTGACACATATATACCACATGGTCTCCATTCACTCATCTGTCGATAGACGTTTATTTCCATGTCCTGGCTATTGTAAACCGTGCTGTTATGAGCACAGGGATACATGTGTCTTTATGAATTACAGTTCTGTCCAGACACATGCCTAGGAGTGGGACTGTCGAATCACACGTGTGTGTTTGTGGGTGCTTAGTCGCTCAGTTGTGTCCGACTCTTTGTGACCCCGTGGACTGCAGCCCACCAGGCTCCTCTGTCCGTGGCATTCTCCAGGCAAGAATACTGGAGTGGGTGGCCATGCCCTCCTCCAGGGGATCTTCCTGACCCAGGGATGGAACCCAGGTCTCCCACATTGCAGGTGGATTCTTTACCTACTGAGCCACCAGGGATGCCCAGATCATACGACAGCTCTATTTTGGTTTTTGAGGAATGTCCATGTGGTTTTCCGTGGTGGCCGTTCCGGCTTGCGTTCCCACCAACAGTGTCGGAGTTCCCTTTTCTCCAGCGTTTGTTATGTGTATACTGTTTAATGCTGGCCATTCTGACCATTGTGTGAAGTGGAACCTCACTGTAGTTTTGATTTGTGTTTCTCTAATAATTCGATGCAAATTTTAAAGACGAGTAAATTGAGAAAGGTTGGAAAACTTGTTCTACATCCCACAACTAGTAGCTTATGGTGAAGCTGGGTTTTGATCCCAGGCAGTTTCTCAGCTCTGTGTTATGCACCCTCTCTGGAGGCCGGGAAGACCGCCAGAGCCAGACGTGTGAGCACAGGGACTCAGGCAGGTGCTGGGTGTGGGAGGCAGTTAGAGTTGAGAGACATGTGCGAACTGGGGTTGGCAGGACTTGGTGCCTGCCCGGACAGAAGAGTGATGGGAAGGGGATGGCCGCAGGCTCCGCCGCTGCTCTCAGCTGGGGTCCAGGCTTGAGGTGGCTCCACCCTCGATGGTGAAGCCGGTGGACGGGAAGGTTTGAGGGCAGAGTGCAGACATCCTCGGGGACGTGATGAGTTAGGGATCCTGAAGGGCATCCAGGTAGCTCAAGGGAGATGTTGTTCTGAGATCAGGTATTCTCTGTATCCCACGGCTCCCCCTTCTTAGTTTTTGTCAGACCTAAGAGTGACCCATACGCCTTTCTCCCTGACATTCCCCTGGAGCCCAAGCCTTGGATCTGGGTCATCTTGGGGCCCCCGTGCCAAGCATGCAGCTGGGCCCCCGAGGCTGCCAGGGATGCCTGTGGAAGGCGAGGCTGAGCCCGGCGTTCAGCTCTTGTGCCACGCGCCGCTCCTGGCTGGCTGCGGTGGGGAGCACGGCGGGCAGGCGGGAGCCTGGAGCCACGCGGCGGATCCTGACGGCCAGCTCAGACGTGTGGCCGCCCATGTCTCTACCCCATCGGCTGGCCTCTCCCCAGCTCAGCTCCTCCAAATCAGGCTTCTTGGAGCCTGTGGGGTTATGTCACCATCCCTCTGTCACACTGGGTGGGCAGCCAGGGCTGGGGTCCCCTGCTCACAGCACCAGTGCCTGGTTCCTGGGTGATGCTGAGAGACTCATCTCCTGGGCCCGGGGAGGGCCTGGAAAGACCCCCTCCAAACTCATCAGGGCCTCTCCTCCCACCAGCCCTCCCCGCAGGGTCGGAGTGCCAGCCTTGGCTGTTATCTCCTGTGCGTCCGGGAATGCCTTCTGCTGCTCCGGCCCCATGCTGGCTCTGATAGCACTTGGTTCCATGAAGGAATTTCCTGGGACAGATGGCCAGGTCCACGTGGGCAGTCCCCCCTCACATAATCACATGGGCTGGCCGAGACCCAGACGTTCCCACCTGTCTGAAGGATTCCATCAAGTGACTGGGTACCAGGGTTTTGAGGGGGCTTAGGTGAGCAACCCTGACCTGGAGAACCTCTAGAAAACCATCAGGAGACCAGAGGGACCGTTTAGAGCAGGGATGCTCAGCACAGGGAAGCTGGGGCAGGGAGGACTTGGTTCCCTGGGGTCATCTGGCAACATGTGGTTATCATTGGAGGCTGGGCGGTGCTACAGGCCTGGGGGGAGAGGCCAGAGGGGCTGATGACCGCCTCCTACAATGCACAGGAAAGCCCCACAGTGCAGAATGATCAGCTCCAAGTTCAATAGCACCAAGACGGAGCTATCCAGCCCTGGGGACCCTCAGCATCCGGGGAGGGTGGAGCTGCTGTAGGAGCCCCGGCACGTCCTCCCCAGGTTCTGAGCGGATGTGCGCTCGCCAAGTCCTGCTCCTGGGACAGTCCCCGGGGCTGCTGTCTGCTCTGATCTGCAGTGACAACTCATATGTGGGGAAAGAGGGGCCCCCCAAGAGCAAGGGTGCATGGCCTGCAGCCATCCTCCGCTCCACACCGCATCCTGTGGGTGGGGGAGAAGTTTTCAAATTGTGTTTCCGGAACCTCCCCGTGGGACACGGGGGACATTGAGAGGGTGGGAATATGGGGCGCCTCCTTGCCCCGGCAACTCTTTCTGTTGTTTTCAAATCCGGGGGCTGTGTGGAGACAAGGGATCTCTAAGCCGCCTAGTGTGCTGTGCCAGATGCTGTAACTTTATTTTTCTCTCACTGAACAGGCTTTCTGTCCCAAGCTCCCTTTCTGCCTGAGGGCAGAAAATGCAATCTCAGACAACTGCAGGTAAATTCGGTCCTTTTGAGTTCACGTTTGGTTCGACTCAGGGCTGTGGTCCTCTCTGCTGCTCAGGGCGATGAGTTCCGGAGGCATCAAGGCGTCAGCAGGCGGCATCCTGTGCCTGCGGTCAGCATCGGTCCCCGCGGGGCCCCTCTGCGGGGGACGGCGTCCAGCGGGCACTCGGCGGGCTCGCTCCTCCTCAGGGGCACCCACAGGCTCTCAGGTCTCCAGGAATTCGATTCGTGCCTCCTCTCTGCTCCCCTCCTCTTCCTCCCTTCCCCCTCCCCACCCCTCCTCCTTCCCCTCCCTGCTGCTGCTACTGCTGCTGCTAAGTCGCTTCAGTCGTGTACGAGTCTGTGCGACCCCATAGACGGCGGGCCACCAGGCTCCCCCCTGTCCCTGGGATTCACCAGGCAAGAACACTGGAGTGGGTTGCCATTTCCTTCTCCAGGGCATCTTCCCAACTTAGGGATCGAACCCCGGTCTCCTGCATTGCAGGCAGATTCTTTACTGTCTGAGCCACCAGGGAGGCCCCTTCTTGGTGGAATCCAGCAAATCTCTATGCTCCTCCATGCGGAAGCCCAGAAGTTAACCCCAACTCCCCAAGGGCAGCAGCCTGCACGAGCTGTGTTTGCAAAGCTCTTTTGGAATCTCTGGCTGGTTTCAGACATCTCAGGTGAGCTTTGCAGGGCAGAGCTGTAAGCGTCAGTGTTACAAGCGATGTTTACCTAAGAGCCTCGTCCTCCCCCTCACTCGGGCACTATCCAGAGGCCCCGCTGCAGAGCCTGCCCATCCCTGAAGTCACTCCGGGCCTCTCGGGGAGGCTAGGTATGGGGGGGGCGTGTATGCCTAGGAGGCAGTGGGAGATAACTGTCTTTTCCCAGGGGGGTGCCCACTGGATGTCAGAGCAGGATGGGCATCTGTCTAGTCATTCTGCTGCAAAACGATGGAGGCTGACTTAGCCTTTCCAACGGCCGGGGAAGGGGTGGCAGAGGATGAAGGCAGAGCCTACCCCACCCCAGTCACAGAGACTGCCCCATGGGAGCTGGGCCGCTGGGTGCAGAGGTGTGGCCTTCCCTTTCTCCCCTCCCACTTCCCGCAGAGGGGAAATGACCTGCTCTGTGCCGTGATCTCTGCGATCCACCCAGTGAATCTACAAGGCAGACGTTGTTAGCTTATACAATTATTTCCATGTTGCAGGTGAAGAAACTGAGGCTCGTCAGAGCCGTATGCCCAAGTCCCACTGTACATCAGTGACAGAGAGGGGAGTTTTAAAAATTGCCGTTGCTTTGTTTTAAACGTATCCTCATTAAGACAGTTTAAACAGACGCTAATGTGTGTGGTATGGTTAGACTGCCTCGCTTTGCTTTCTCATCTGTCCCTCACGTTGGCTTCCCGTCTGGGGCTTCAGTGATGCTCGCAGACCTGTAAAGACACACGAATGCACACGTGCGCACGCAGAGACCCTGGGGAACGCAGGGTGCGCCGCGCTGTCCCGTAACTTCTCCTTTAATGTGTTTTTTCCTTAATGGTATCCTTTTGCTTGAAAATGTATTCTGAACACCTCAGGTCAATGCGATGGATATAGGCTACGACTTTTATGGTTTTCGAGTGGCTGACAGCATGATCTCCAGCGTTCAATCTGTCCTCTGAATGCTCCTCCCTGCTGTTTCGAGGTTTCTGCTCTTACAGTCCTGTGATAGCTACCCCACGAGGGACGCCCATCGTTAATGGGGCTTTAATGTCTGAGGATCGATTCTAGAAACAGGAGTGCAGGTCAAGGGTTATACACATTTTATGTTTTCATAGGTATCAGAGGCAGGATTGGAATTCGAGAATACCTGACTCCGGTGCATGATAAAGACCCAGGATACAAGACAGTGGCACGACCCCTGGGTGCCACCCTGACACTCACGCCTCCTGCCTCACCGGCGTGGAGCATCTGCCTGGGCGCAGGGAGGCTGGCCTCCCAGCCTGGGTGGAGCCTCTGATCACCTGACCACGGCTTGTTCCATCCTCTGAGGCAGCCCATGAGGGGAAGGGTGAACGGGTGTCATTTCCGCCCTGCAGACGGGGACTCCCAGACTGCCAAGTAGTGGGGGCAGGGCCAAGGTGGGGACGGAGGTTTAGGGGCTGAGTGAAGGGGAGACTCGCCAAACACCACACAGCTGGTCAGTTAAGCCTGGGAATGGAACTCGAAGTGGGGTCCGAAGCAGGGTCGGTGGGGTAGCGAGGACTTCCCTCTGCTCCCTTGGGGTGGAGCCGGACGCAGGCAGGCCTCTGACCCTCTGCCCGTGGCCTGCTCCAGGCGTGGGCTCTGGGCCGCCTTCGGGGTAGGACCTGGCGGGAGCATGGGCTGTGCTGCTCTGACCAAGGGGGTGGATTCCCTTCTGCTCCAGCTGGTGGAGGCTGGGCATGGCCGTGGATGGCACCTGTTCGTGAGATGACGGATGTGCTGCTTATCTCGAAGAGAGAAGCCCCAGGAAGGGGCCTCAGGGAAGAGACAGCACCAGCGGCCAGATGCTGGGAGGGGGAGTAACTGACAGGTGGGGGCCACGACAGGCAGCCCGAGCAGGGCAGGGCCGGGTGGGGAGGGACAGCTGGGGCTCCAGTCTGGTGAAGGGGGGGGCACAGCTCCCCTCTGCAAGGAGCTGGTCTGATGGGGAGGTGCAACTTCCCAGTCTGAGAGGAGAGGCACAGCTTCTACTCTTGAGGAGCTCCTGGTCCAGTGAGGTCAGTGATCCTGGCCCGTGGAGACCCCCAGCCTCATGGAGATGATAGAACAATGGTAGAAAACTTTGACAGTTTTCCGTCACTGAGAAACCTGCTTCAAACACAGAAAGAGGCCCCTCCATCAAGGAGTGACGGGATGGGCGACGTGGCCTGTTGGGGGGAGCACAGGCTTCGGAATCTGGTTGGAATCCCTACCCAACCTCCCACAAGTTGTGCAACCCTGAATACATTACCTTGCCTCTCTGAGCCTATTTTCTCACCACATATGGGGAGATTACTAAGTGAGTTAATACTCAGCTAGCCCCAAGTACAATGATTGCCTGTGAGTGCCCAAATCATGGCAGCGACTCCAATCTTATTTGGGCAGGTTTAAATCATGGAGGGCTTCCTGCAGGAGGAGAACCCCGAGGCTAGACTTTGATGGCTTGGGCTTTTTCTAAGTTCTTTCTGAGATCCTGGAGGATCTCAGCCTTTTCGGGCCTCACTGCTTCTCCTCACACCTCTCCTGGGTGGCTGAGCCAAGCAGTTCAGGAGTGCTGATTTCTTCCAAGTAAGAGGACACATTTAAATGGAAAAGTGTAATGAAGGTAATTAAAGGAGATGGATGATGCCCACGGAGGGTCCAGCTTATAATGGAGAAGCCACTGGGTTTGGGAGCCCCCTGTGCCCCCCATCAGGAACACTCCATGCATTGTCACATCGGTCGTTTCTGTTCACCTGACGTGGTCATGGTCAATGCAGACAAATTGGAAACGAGTCAGGCCAGGCTGCTACAAGCCGGAGTGTTAGGAAACAGTCCAGACAGGTGACGAGGCAACAGACGGGAACTGCAGAGGGCAGGAGAGGCTTGGAAGCGCCGGGAGTCTCGGGAGGTGGACTGGGAGCCAAGCAAGCTGCTGGAAGCCCCTTCTTTGTAGATGGTCAGCCAGCTTAAGGGCTGGACACTGCCTGATGCACCTCCCTCAGCGGGTCTCTCTGGCCGTGACCTCCAGGCTGCCTGACCCGGAGGACTCATGATTCGGGTCCTTTTTGTCTCTTTAAACTCCAGTTCAGTTCAGTTCAGTTGCTCAGTCTTGTCCGACTCTTTGTGACCCCATGAATCGCAGCACGCCAGGCCTCCCTGTCCATCACCAACTCCTGGAGTTCACTCAGACTCACATCCATCACATCAGTGATGCCATCCAGCCATCTCATCCTCTGTTGTCCCCTTCTCCTCCCGCCTTCATTCCTCAGGAGGCAGGTAAGTTGGTCTGGTATTCCCATCTCTTGAAACATTTTCCAGTCTGTTGTGATCCACCCAGTCAAAGGCTTTGGCGTAGTCAATAAAGCAGAAGTAGATGTTTTTCTGGAACTCTCTTGCTTTTTCGATGGTCTGACGGAAACTCCAGGTCCCCCCACGTGTGGCTTGGGTCCCAGGTGGAGCAGATGAGCACTGTTATTGTGACAGGCTGAGCCAGATGGAAGCCAGTGGGAAGGGAGAGGGCCAGGACCCAACGCCTGGTGTGGCAGGAGATCAGGCTTTAGGGGAGCAGGGCTGGGACGTGGGAGCATCACTGCGTGTCCTGTTCCTCGCGTTTTCATTCACTGAGCACCTCTGCCTTGGATGCTGTGCACCCACCCTGTGAGTGAGTGGGATTGTTATCGCCACTTTGCAGACAAGCAAGCAGGTTCAGAGAGGTTAAGGCACTTTCCTCAGTCACACAGCTACCTAGCGATTGGGCCAGGATTCAGGTGTAAGCCTGGAAAATTCCAAAGGCAGTGTTCCAAGCAGGCTGGCCCTAGAGAGCTCCTGGACAGGCGGGGGTCAAGCCCTCCTGGGAGCATTGCCTATGGGTGGGAAACCATGGAAGTGGAATTGGGAAGCTGGGATCCTTCCCAGGGTGGGAGGGGCTTGTCTGTACCTTCACCCCTTTTGCAGACTTGACATAGGTCTCCGTGACGGGGCTCTTCTGGCTTAAAGGCATGGTTCTTCGGGCCCCAAGGAAGTGCCCTTTCTGGGCAGAGTCGTTCGGGTCTCCCGACCGTGGCCCCGTGCCTTGGAGCGCTCCGCATGTTCCCCGCCCTGCACGTCACAAGGGGGAACCGGGATGCTCATGACACGAACCCACCTTCCAGGGATCGAGCCGGCTCAGGGTCAATCTTCGCCTTGAGCTTGCCGCCTGGGTCTCTCGTGGCCCCACTTTAGGCTCTTCCCTTTACCTGCACAGCTCTTGGCTTTGGCTGTGGGTGTCCTCTCCCCGCCCCCCGGAATGTTCTCTGGCTCAGCATGGTGCCCGAATCCACGCCTGAGCCCCCCAGCTCCTAGTGTCTCCAGAGATGTCCGGTCCCTGCCCGGAGGGCCTGTCTGCCTGATGTCCTGAGCTCCATGTTGACCAGAGCGGAGACGGGAAGGGTTAAGGCAAGCCTGGTGCCTGGGAGGAGAGAGAAAACACCCCCGAGGCTCTTCCGTTGCAACCCCTGGTCTCCGGGACAGGGCTGCTCTCAGACAAATGGGCCGAACAGCAGGAAGGTGTGTAATGGCAGCGTCATTTCAAAGCCATTACCTGGGATAACAGTAATTATGTCCAAGAACAGAGAAGGTCAAACGGGCTGGCCCCACCCCTCGACTCCAGGGAACCTCTTGCCAAGAAAAGGCTGTGTGAGCAGGGGTACAGGCAGGCGCGGGAAGTGGGAGGAGGGGGTGGGGGCAGGGGCAGAACCCCCCTCGACCAGGGTCTCAGGGGGTGCTGCCCGGGCTGAGCCTCCGAGACAGCTTGGCTGCCCGTCTCTTGTGTCGGCCCGTCTCCGGTTGGTCCTCGGTCCCCGTCTGGGTACGACTCTCTTTCCCTAGGGACCTCAAAAGGTGCCTCTGAAAAGGGGCCTTTCCCGGTGCCCGTGGCTGGGTGAGCCTTCCCTCTCTTGGCCTTCGTGTCTGCTCTCCCTTCCTGCTCTGTGTCCATCAGGATGCTGTCCGCACGCTCTCGCGTCTGCTCATCTCTCCCGTCTTTCACCGTCTCTCAACCAAAGGCCTGGAAAGCCCTTCCATGCTGCTTCCCACCATCACCCGCTGGCTCATCCGCCCCGTCTGGGTTCCCTTTTCTATCGTCCCCCTGCCCACAGTTTCAATATTCACTGGCTCGGGTCCACTCTTGGCCCATCCACGTGCTCTTGGTGATACCCGTCTACCAGCTGTTCAGCCTGTCCATCCACCCGCCTGCCTTTCACTAACCACCCTTCCACTTGCCTACCCGTTCTTCGGTCACCCATCTCTCATCTCGCCCCTCCCTTCCCTTCTTTCTTTTCCCCATCCGTTCATTCCTTCCTTCCCATATCCATCCACCACTCACTGTCCGTCCTTCCAGCCATCCTTCCAACCACCATCTGCCGTTTACAGTCTGCCTTTCCGGCCCTCCCCCTTCCCATACTTCACGTTCATCCTCACACCTGCCCACCCGCCACTCACCCTTTCTTACCACCTCTCTGTAGTCACATGTTTTCCCGTCCCGAGAATCCATTCATCTCCTGTGCGAACCTCTAGCTGTTCAGTGTTCTCTGCTGATCCCCATTATTTCCTGCCTCTTTGAGTTCACGCTGGTCTGCATCATGCCACGGGCAGCCTCCTCCTCAGCTCTGATTGCTGAGATCATACTCACACTCCAAGGCTTATTCTAGGGCAACGATTTCAGGCAGGTGCAGCATGCATGCGTCTGCAGCCGAGAGAGTGCTGCGATTCTGGCTTTAGCTTTTCACTGACTGCTTGACCTTGAGAAGGATCCTCAACCTCCCCAAGCCTCCATCGCCTGGTAAATTAAGGCAGCTGATGATACCTACCGTGTTAAGTAGTTAAATAAGAGTCTCTTTAAGGTGCCCAGCACATACCTGGGCTTCGTCGGTGGCTCAGCAGTGAAAGAATCCACCAGCAATGCAGGAGACACAGGAGACGCAGGTTCGATCCCTGGGTCGGGAGGACCTCCTGGAGAAGGAAATGGCAACCCACTCCAGTATACTTGCCGCAAAAATCCCACGGACTGAGGAGCCTGGCGGGCTACGGTCTGTGGAGTCGCAAAGTGTCGGGAACCACTGAAGCGACTGAGCACGCACACATGTATCCGGCGCCTGAGACTCTCCACAAATGTTCAGCTCCACCGAGAAGGAAATGCAAGAATCCAAGATCCTCCTAGACGCTCAGGGCATACAGACGAGCTGGCTGCTGGGATGTGCATGCTTCCCAAGTCTGACTTCTTTTGCTTTTGTTCTCTACTTTGCATCGTCTCCACTCGAATTACTGACACACCCACCAGAGGCCCTGAAAGCAGAGGTGACGAGTGTGCAGTGTGGACAGGAGGCTGTGGCCGAATCGACTTCATCTCAGCAGGCCCAGGATGAAGCCGTGGGCATCGTGCCGGTTGCTCATTAGAGACAGGAGGACCTGCTCTGACAGGGGTAGCAGTAACTACAGGGGGCTGGGCATTGATATTTCCCAAGGGAGTTGGATATCTCTGGGAAAGCTGTTTACCTGGATTGTGTGGTCACAGAGGCCCCCCCTGTCGAGATGAGCAAGGCAGCTGGACCCCAAAAAGGAAAGTGCACTGAATTGTCTACCTCCCACAGGGAGGCTCAAAGATTCCAAAGTTGGTGCTGTTTCCTGCAGTGAAATGTCCTTTTTGAGTGAAGATGGCTTGCTCTTAGTCATCCTGGTGTATAGTGGAGAATCATAAAGCCATCCTTTGGTTTGTGACCACATCCAAGGCTGTAATATGCTGATAACAGTGTGAAAACAATCTCTCCGGGACGCTAATAAAAGCAGGAACAGGTTTGTAGCGGTTGCCAGTTTCCATGGTGTAAACACTCCCACCATGCCTGATGGCAAGCTACCAGCTTCACAGAGGTGAAATCTTTGAAGGTGGAGTTGGAAGAGATGAGCAGTAAGATGTCATCAGAAAGCAGTTTCATCACACAAATACAGTGGGCTTAGAAACCTTCAGAGCGGAGATAGTAAAATACAGTAAATAATTGTGACGTGGTTAATTTGGAGAATGTGTTATCTTTGCTTTTCATGCAGTTTATTTCATGGTAAGTTTGTAGAGTTTAATTTTAAAATAATGACTATGTTAAAACAACTGGCTCACAAAATTCCTGAAAAATTTGACAACCGGCTCTCATGAGCTCTGCTTATTTTAGTTCAAATGAATTTGTTTTTCCCCCGAAGATGAGAGCTTTGTGCAGAAGTCTGAGCTGGAGAAATGGAGAAAACTGCCTTGGCTTTGAACTTCTGCTGTGTTACTCTCCGGCATGAGGAATCCACAGGGCTGACCTGGTGCCATATTCATAAAGAATAGGTGGTAAAGTGTGATTTTCCTGCATCAGTCGGTTAAGAGGCAAACGGTAGATGGATTTTGACCTCCATAAAGCCTGGGTTATAGTTCAGGTTTTACCATTTGGTAGCAGTGTGACTTTGGGCAAGTTACTCAACCTCTCTGAGCCCCTTGAATAAATTAGACAAGTTATTAATTCAACAAATATTTATTGAGTACCTACTATGTGCCAAGAACTACTAAGGACTTCCCTGGTGGCTCAGACAGTAAAGCATCTGCCTACACTGCGGGAGACCTGGGTTCAATCCTAGGTTCAGGAAGATTCTCTGCAGAAGGAAATGGCACCCCACTCCAGTACTCTTGCCTGGAAAATCCCATGGACAGAGGAGCGTAGTAGGCTACAGTCCATGGGGTCGCAAAGAGTCGGACACGACTGAGCGACTTCACTTCACTTCACTTCACTATGTGCCAGGTACTAGAAACGGAGCAGTCAATAGCTAATAAAAGCCTTTCTGTACATATAGCTCATACTCTTAATGAAGGATCCCGTTGTCTGCCATATGGTAGGTATGTTGCCTGTTATTTGTATGATTGATACTACTTAGACTTGTTATACGGACATTACCATTTCCTCCACCTGCAGAAGTGTGATGAGGTGACAGTGCATTGGATTCGGGTCTTTTTAAAACAAAGCACATGCTCGTTCACAGGGATCTGACACCTGTGGCTTTTCTGCTTTTAAAAGTTTATCTCATTGGAGCATAGTTGACTTATAATGTTGTGTTCATTTCTACTGTACAGCAAAGTGATTCAGTTATATACACTACCTGTGTGTGTGTGTGTGTATACATTCTTTTTTATTCTTTTCCATTATGGTTTAACACAGGATACTGAATATAGTCCGTGTGCTAAATAAAGAGGAGGACCTGTTGTTTATCCTTTCCGTATGTAGCAGTTTGTATCTGCTAACCCCAGCCTCCCCACCCATCCCTTCCCTACCACCCTCCCTCTTGGCAACAAGTCTGTTTTCAATGTCTGTGGGTCTGTTTCTGTCTCTGATAAGCTCATTTGTGTCATATTTTATATTTCTACATATAAGTGATATCACACAGTATTTGACATTTGTAACTTTTAAAAATAGAAGTCGACTGCCTGCTCTGGGGTGTTATGTCTTACCTTGATTTCACATCATCTGTTTGTTAACCATCCATCAGTCCATCTGTTCATCCATCCAGCCATGTATCCATTCAGAGGTGTGCACCTCCCATTCCAATATTTCCTTTTATGAAAAAGTAGGTTAATTAATGTACATTTTGGGTTGGTGGCTCAGTAGGTAAAGGATCTGCCTGCAATCCAATCTGAGTTCGATCCTTGGGTTGTGAAGATTCCCTGGAAAAGGGAATGGCAACCCACTTCAGTATTCCGGCCTGGAGAATTCCATGGACAGAGAAGCCGGGCAGGCTACAGTCCCTGGGGTCACAAAGAGCTGGACGTGGCTAAAGTGACTTAACGCGCACGCGTTAGCCTTTCCCATCTGTCCCGGGACGGGTGGAGTTGTTTATCTGACGGGTGACTTTGGCTCAGGGAGTCTCTCCCCTCCCCTCTTTTTCCTGCTTGGGTCGTGGGAGCAGGCATAACTCCTCAGTCCTCTGAGACTTTCCCCGTCCAGCGTGGCAGCCTTCACCTCATGAGGTTATTAGCATTTCACACGTCGCTAGTCCAGACCGGGACGTGCTGTTAGTGTAAGACGCGCTCTGGAATTTGAACACTTGGTATGAAAACGGAATGTAAAACATCTCATGAGTATTTTTTGTTGTTGCTTATGTATTAAAGTGATCACATTTTGGAGCTATTGGGTTAAACAAAAAGCCTTAACATGAATATGTTTCTTTTTGTATTTTTATCACGGCTACTAAAAATTCAGGCTTGTGTTATGTTTCTGTGGACAATGCTAGTTTAGAGGTGGGCTTTGTTCCTGCGACGGGGCCTGGAGGTGGGCGGCTTGTCCTCACCGAGTTGTCTGTGACAAGGTGGGCCGGTCTGCTTAATTCTGGGGTTCATTGAGCGGGCCTGTTTGGCTCTCACAGAAAGCTGTGTTCCGCTCTCCAAATTAGCCTTTAGCGGCACCAGAGGTGACATGCTGGCCTCCCCCTGCTGCTCCTTTGTCTTATTTTCCAGTGTGCTCAGAACTTGGGTGGGGAAGAGGGAAACTATTTCTGGGTCTCGTTAAGGACCCCCTGCTGTTCATCCAGACAGTAGGTACCGACCGCTTGCTGTGTGCCCGCCCTGAGCTGGGAGCCGCGCGTAAAGCGCTCAGGCCGTCCAGCACCCTGCCTGGCCTCCAAACCGGCCTGAGACTTTTGGACAACGATGATCACGTGGGAAAAGTTCACACGGATCCCTAGATCTTATGCTTTGCTCACGATTTCGGGGAGCTGCTGGGATTTCTGGAACGGCGTCCGTGGGCCGCTGTGGGTCCTAGAACTCCCGGGTGACGTCTCTTTCTTTAGAGCAGACTTGCCAGCCTCCGTGCTGTTGGCATTTGGGATTGGATAATTCTTTTTTAATATTGGTTTTTGTTATTGATGCATTTGGCTGCACCAGGGCTTAGTTGAGGCACGCGGGATCTGTTGTTCCGGCGTATGGGATCTAGTCCCCTGACAGGGGTGGAACCCACGCCCCCTGCGTTGGGAGAGTGGAGTTCTAGGCACTGGGCCACTAGGGAAGTCCCGAATGGGTAACTCCTTATTGTAGAGCGCTCCAGAACCTTGTGGGGTGTTTAGAGGCACCCCTAATCTCACTCGGTGCCAGGAGCATGCCCCCGACAAGTTAACGAAAATCAAAAAATGTCACCAGACATTGCCAAATGCCCCTGAGGGGTCAGACAGGCCCAGCTGATACCCCTGGGTTGGATGGAGCTGCTGCTGCCTAGCGTCAGATGCCAGCATCGTGGGGTTGCCGTGTTTCTGAAGGGAGGTGGGCTCCGTGTGTTCTTAGCCTGGTCTAACTCATCCTGGCCCCCACCGCCCACCCCAGGGCTTCCTCTGGTCTCCCCTGGTCCTGCCCGGTGCTGGGTGCACAGCAGTTTGGTTGAATGGAGACAGAAGGAAAGGCTAGAGGCCCTTTTATGTTCCCCTCTCAGGATACACAATGCTCCCTAGGACCCAGTCCTAAATCTCCTGTCAGGCCCTAGGGACGTGCCACCTCTAATTGTAACTCAGACAGGCTGAACCGTCTTCCTCACCTCCCAGCTAGAAATCACTGCTTCTGAACAAGTGAGATGAGCCTGTCCCTGAACAGCCGCCAGCCAGATGTGCCCGGACCCCCCCGGCCTCTGATTGCCTCTCCCGCCTCCGGCAGCTGTGAGTCCCACAGACACACGGGCGGTGTGCAGACGTCCTGCCCAGGGGCCCGCAGGCCCCTCCCCTGGCTCTGTGAGCGGCACTGCTGCCTTCGATGCAGACCCGGGCTTGGGAATTTTCAGTCTCCAGAGAGCTGGCCTCCCTGGGGTCCGGGAACCCGGCTGACTCCTGAGCTGGGTGAGAACTGGCTGTCTGTTGAATGAATGTAACAGCGATCAAGCAACAAAGAGAACAAGGTCACGCAGGGCTGGCCCAGTTCTCAGATCCCAGTGTTGACACTGGTCTCTCGTGTGTGGTCGCCAGGAAGTGCCTCCCCGCCCCCCATCCTCTCTCTCTCCTTTGGAAATGGGAAAGTGGGTTGATTATCTCTAAGACCCTTCCACACTGATGTTGGAGGGTTATTTTTAGTCCATGTGGCTGGCATTGGCTCTTGCTTTGCTTTGTCCAGGCGAATTTACTTTCCATTGTTTGGCGAACGGAGCAAGAATGACTCCACGTCAGCGCTTCTGCTGTGTTTTGAGGTTTTTAGCCCCCAGGCTGCTTCTACCTTCTGCACCCTCTCGGTTTTGATTTCTGGGCTCAGCAGCTATCCAGCCAGTGGGAGCTACCTTATTTCATCCACCCTCAGTTTCCCCATCTGCACAACAGACATAGTGAGTAGTCCCCAGTAGAACGGAGGTGGTGGTATCTCCTCTTTGTGGGCGAAAGAGACCCGCGAGATGTCTTGCCCAAGGTTACGGAACAGCAGGTGGTGGAGCTGGGATTAAACCCGGGGAGCCTGAGGCCTAGAGCCCAGGTTCTGACCCATCTGGGGACATGGGCTTCAAGCCAGAGAATATTCTTTCCAAAACCGCTGGGAGAGACTTGCCGTGAGACTGCGCAGAAGGCACAGTGCGCAGGAGGCGGGCAGGTCCGCAGATGGGAGTGTGTTAAGGGCTCACCTGTTACCCAGAAACCTGAGGGTCTGCATGTGTGAACCCGTATTCACCCCCAGAAATGTTTGTGGAGCGTTTAGGCTGTGTCTGGCGCCCTACGGGAACGAAATCTCTGCGTCTGCGGTGCTGAGACTCTGACAACAGGTAACGATGATGATAATGCACACGTGAGAAGGAGAGAGCGCGGCGCAGTGCTGGGCGAAGAGCAGAGCGAAGAAGAGCCAGAGAGGAAGACGGAGGGGCAGTGTTACAGGAGTCTGGTGTGTGCTGCCGCGCCGCTCAGGCGTGTCCGACTCTGCGACCCCACGGACTGTAACCCACCAGGCTCCTCTGTCCGTGGGGTTCTCCAGGCAAGAAGACTGGAGGGGGTTGCTGTGCCCTTCCCCAGGGGATCTTCCCGCCCCAGGGATCGAACATGAGTCTCTTACGTCTCCTGCACTGGTAGGGCTCACCAGCTGAGCCACCGGGGAAGCCCATCAACGTTTCAGCAAAAATCCGAAGGAGATGAGGGAGTTGGCTGTGTGCCGGTGCAGAGGCCCTGTGGCAGGCCTCTGCTCGACATGTCGAGGGAAGATCAGGAGATCCGCGGGGCTGGAGTGGAAGGAGCAAGTGCTGTAGAGGTCAGAGAAGCTGAGGGAAGTGATGGAGTGAGACCATACAGGGCTGTGAGGGGCACAACAGGGACCTGGGCCTTGATTCCAAGTGAGACCGGAGCCACCGAGGGTTCTGAGTAGCGGGAACTTGGATGTGTGAGAGTCAGAATGGCTCATCTGGGGGCCCCGCCTCAGACGGAAGGCGCTCCAGGACCCTTCCCTGGGGTCTCCAGCCCACGGGTCCAGCGCAGGAGCAGCCGCCTTTCCAGGAAGCCCCAGAAGCATCTGAAACGCCGCACTCAAGGCCAGGGGGTGCTTGCTTCGCTCAGCTGCCCGGCTCCTCGGACAAGCTGGCTCCTCGAGACTGAGCCTCCCCTCCCTCGGCCCTCCGCAGCCCTGGGCTTTTCATCTCATGCTTTGTCCCCTTGGGCAATTATTTATTATTTCCTTCTCCACAGTGTTTCTGAGACACGGCTCTTATGAAAGATGCTACACTGAATAAAGTGGGGCGGCATCATAATTCACCCTGGATCCTGCTGAAATATTGGAACGACAACACATCACTGTCCAATTTCGCTGCTCTCCGCTTCGAGGGAGGGGCAGGAAAGCCCCGCTCGGGCGTGCTGAGCTCTTTGCAGTGTGGAATGAGCAGCTTGAGCAGCCATGGCACTGAAAGGAGTCACAGGATGGGGGACTGGGACCGAACACGGCCAAGAGGGCCTTTGGATCTGCTGCCCCGCCTCCTCCTCCAGACAGGAAGGCCCTGCAGGAAGGGGATCTGACTCTGCTCTTTGCTCATGTCTCCCCTGGTGCCTGGTCCAGGATGCAGAATGAGAGGTTGTGCCCGAAAGCCGCTCTGGAGTCAGGCTGGCTTGGTTTAAACCCCAGCCCGATCTCTTGGTAACTGAGTCACCTTGGACCAGACACTTAGGGCTCAGTCTAGGACCTAGATGTTGTTGTTGGTCAGTTGGTCAGTCGAGTCTGACTCTGTGACCCCGTGGACTGCAGCATGCCAGGCCTCCCTGTCCTTCACCAACTCCCGGAGTTTACTCAAACTCGCGCCCATTGAGGCAGTGACGACATCCGACCATCTCATCCTCTGTCATCCCCTTCTCCTCCCACCTTCAATCTTTCCCAGCATCAGGGTCTTTTCAAATGAGTCAGTTCTTCGCATCAGGTGGCCAAAGTATTGGAGCTTCAGCTTCAACATCAGTCCTTCCAATGAACACCCAGGGCTGATCTTCTTCAGAATGGACTGGTTGGATCTCCTTGCAGTCCAAGGGCCTCTCAACAGTCTTCTCCAACACCACAGTTCAAAAGCATCAATTCTTCGGCACTCAGCTTTCTTTATAGTCCAACTCTCACATCCATACATGACTACTGGGAAAGCCATAGCTTTGACTAGGCGGACCTTTGTAGGCAAACTAATGTCTGTGCTTTTTAATACACTCTCTAGGTTGGTCATAGCTTTTCTTCTAAGGAGCAAGTGTCTTTTAATTTCATGGTTCCAGTCACCATTTGCAGTGATTTTGGAGCCCAAAAAAATAGTCTGTCACTGTTTCCATTGTTTCCCCATCTATTTGCCATGAAGTGGTGGGACCGGATGTCATGATCTTAGTTTTTTGAATTTGAGTTTTAAGCCAGCTTTTTCAGTCTCCTCTTTCACTTTCATCAAGAGGCTCTTTAGTTTCTCTTCGCTTTCTCCCATAAGGGTGGTGTCATCTGGGTATCTAAAGTTATTGATATTTCTCCCACAACCTTGATTCCAGCTTGTGCTTCTTCCAGTCCCGTGTTTTGCGTGATGTACTCTGCATGTAAGTTAAATAAGCAGGGTAACAGGATGCAGATGAATAACCACCGAGAGCTAAACTAGCTGCCTAATACACGTTTTCACGTGGATCGTCATGTGACCGTTTGTACTAGTTAGCTCTGGCCGAATGACAAGTGAACCCCAAGTTCAGTAGCTTAGAGCAACAATCAATCATTCTTTCATACGGCCCCTGGGGGTGGGTGTCTGTTGATAGTTGCAGCTCAGCCAGAGGTTCAGAGTCTCTCAGGAGGTTCATTTTGCTTCCAGGATGCCAGCGGGGTCTGTAGTCGTCTGAAGGCGCCTGTGGCTGAAGGAGCTGCCTCCACAGTGGCACCTCACATGTGTTCCGTGAGGCCTCCTTTGTCGCGACACGGACCTCCCATAGGCTCGTGGCACAGCAGTGGAGCACGGATGATCAAGAGAGCCACCAAGGTGGAAGCCACATGCCTTTTCCCCGCAGTGGTTTTGATGCATTTTCGCAACAGTCATCACCACCATCCGGTCTGAGAACATTGCTAGCTGCCCCTGCGGGCAGACGGTGGAGTCCGCCTGCAGTGCAGGAGACCTGGGTTTGATCCCTGGGTCAGGAAGATCCCCTGGAGAAGGGAATGACTACCCGCTCCAGTATTCTTGCCTGGAGAATTCCATGGACAGAGGAGCCTGGTGGGCTACAGTCCACGGGGTTGTGAAGAGTCAGACACAACTGGGTGAGTTTTACTTTTCATCATCCCTACAAGGTACCTTGTGCCCCTTTACAGGTAAGCCCTGCCCCACCACTCTCAGCCCTGCTGCTGCTGTGTCACTTCAATCGTGTCCGACTCTGTGTGACCCCATGGACTGCAGCCCCCCAGGCTCCTCCGTCCATGGGATTCTCCAGGCGAGCACTGAGTGTGTGCCCCTGCCTTCTCCGACTCTCAGCCCTAGGAAGCTACTATTCTGCCTTCCATCTGCCTGCTGGTCATTTCATATAAATGGAATCACGGAATATAGTGTTTTCTGCCGGGGTTCTTTCACCCAGCAAAATGTTTTTATTGTTACCACCAGTTTGTTGGAAAACTATTTCATTGGGGATTTATATAACAGAATGTAAAAGTGAGCACCTTCCTTTACTTCCATTCCGAGGGTTTCGCGGAGTGTGTGGTCTATCAGATACAAACTTCACGGTGAAGATAAATGCATGTGATGATTCATTTTGAACCAGAGAGTTAGCGCTGTGGTTTTTCACTCATTTCTTCTGCTGTTATTGAAGTACAGTTGGTTCACAGTGTTGTGTTAGCTTTAGGTGTACAGCAACATGATTCCTCTGTGTGTGTGTGTGTGTGTGTGTGTGTGTGCGAGCGTCACTCAGTCACGTCTGACTCTTTGCGACCTCTTGGACTGTAGCCTGCCAGGCTCCTCTGCCCATGGGAATTCTCTGGGCAAGAATACTGGAGTGGGTCGTCATTTCCTCCTCCAGGAAATGAATAGACTATATAGTCCAGCAAAACGTTTCTGAGAGTCATCCTCGCCGCTGTGTGATCAGGAGTTCACTCCTTTTTCTCGCCAGGGCGCTCCGTCGTGGGGACGTGCCACACGTCGCTCGTCCATTCATCTGTGGACGGCCGTTCGGATTGTTTCCACTTTCTGCCTGTGGTGAATAATTCACAGACGTGTCTCTGTGTGGACGTGTGTTTCTACTTCTCCCTATGAGTGGGAACCGTTTCTCTTCACAGAACCTGCCAAGCTCTCTTCCTCAGTGGCTGCACCATTTCAGCCCCAGCAGCCACAGGCCAGGGCCCCGGTTTCTCTGTGTCACACCCACGCTGGCATGCGCTGTCTTCTGGGTGAGAGTCATTCTAGTGGGTGTGTAGCCGTGTCTCGCTGCATTTCATTTGCATTTCCTGGATGATTAATTGTGTTGAACATCTTCTCATGGGCTTGTTAGCTATTCATAGATCTTCTTTGATGAAATGTCTATTCTTATCTCTTGCCTATTGGGCTTTTTATCTTATTGTTAAGTTATAAAAATTCTTTATATGCTCTGAATGCAAGTCCATTGTCAGATGTGTGGCTTACGGATATTGTCTCCCAGTCTGTGGTTTGTCTTCTTATGCTCTTGGTGGTCTCCTCTAAAGTGTGGAAGTTTTTAATTGTGGTGAAGTCCAACTTAACAAGTTCTTTTCTTTTATTGATCGTGCTGTTTGGGGATGATCTCTTACGTGATATTTTACTGTCGTATTAAGAACTCTGTCCAACTCAAGGTCATGAAGATTTTCTCCTATATTTTCTTCTAAAAGTTTTATAGTTTTAGTTCTTAACATTTAGATCCACGATACATTTTGAATTAACTTTGGGATATGGTGTAAGGTCAATGTCTACATTGATTTCATTGAAAAGGTTATCATTTCTCCGTTGGTGCCTTAGAATCTTCGTTGGAAATCAGCTCACTGTGAATGTAGAGATTCGTGCCTTGACTTTCAGCTGTGCTCCGCTGATCTCTCTGTTTATCTTTGTGCCAGTACCACGCGGTCCTATCTACTGTGTCTGTCTCGTGAGTTCTGAAATCTTGCAGTGTAAATCCTTCAACTTTGTGTTTTTTAGAATGGTTTTGGCTGTTGTAGCTCCTTTGCACGTCCATATAAATTCAAGGATCAGCTTGTCTGTTTCTACAAAAGGCCTGCTAGGGTCCAGGCAGCATCTTTATTAACCTCCTCTTGGAAGGGTTGTGTGGTCACTGTGCCGTGTTCTTTCAGCCTCGGCGCGGTGTGGGACGGGACCAGCTCCCAGAGGTGAAATCGCTGGGGACTGTTTGAAGCCCGACTGCCGCCTAATGCACATGAGCATTCATGCTCACAGGAAACTGTAAGGACTTGGTTTAGGGGAAGGACTTTACCCCCGACCCTCCAGGCTAGCCACCAGCTTCCTCCAGTTCTCCTCCCATCCTTCTGACGACATGAATGTGGAAGTCGGGATCCAGGGTTCTGGGTGGCAGTACGCCAGAGCTGGGAGATGACAGGAAGCTAGGTTGCCATTTAAGTTCAAGTTTGCTTGGTGGATATCTGATACTTGGCTATTTGAAAGGGGTCTTTGTCCTCTCCCATCAGACCGGAAATCCCTATGAGCAATTACTCAGCATCTCTAAAGACTGTCGGGTGAAGAACTGGTTTCAGCGGTGGTAGTAGATCGTCTCAATTCGCTGGGGTTGCCACAAGTAACTTGCTGCTGATAAATAATAAGATGCCAGCTTAGGGCTGCATAACAAATCATCCCCAAACTCAGGCATGTTGCAACTATAAGCATTTATTCTCAGGTTCACAAGGCTGTGCTTCAGCTGATGAGACAGTGGGTCCGATGTCTCTATTTCTGCTTGCAGGTCAGGTGGGCTGGGCTCCAGGCTGCAGGCTGGGCCCAGGTCTGGCCTGTGTGAGCTCCAAGTGGAGCTCGGGCTGAAGGACAGCAGTTGTCAGGACACAAGGAAGGAGTAAAGCATGCAGTGCCTTTGAGGATTCGTCCTGGAATTGCCACACATACCTCCTGACCCCAGCGCATCAGCCAAGCCAAGTCACATGACCAGGCCGAATCCACGGGGGAGGAAATGCACTCCACGCTCTCCAGTGGGTGTTTCTGCAGAAACATGACTGTGAGTGTGGAAGTGCAATCTTAATAGGCGGTGGGCGTGAAGGGTTGTGAATGTACAATCCGTCATAGGTACCAAAGCGTGAGAATGGTTTGCCTTCAAAAGAAAGAGCTAGGCTGGATGCCAGCCCATCCACAGGGGAGTGTGCTCAGCCGTCCCTTGCACTGATGGGCTTTCTGGGGGGGACAGAGCTGAGTGACATCTAGTGTTCTCGTGGCGATTCATCCGGGACCCCTTGCCATCCTCCATGAGCTGCAGGTCATGGCTGTGCGTCACACGCATGAACACTGTACCCTGGGCGCCAGTGTGGGAACAGGCGCAGGACCACCGTCCCCGCTGTTGCTGACGTCATCAGGCCGCCGGCCCTGACCGACCCTGTGCTAGGTGACGAGCTCAGTCAATCCTCACAGAACTCTGAGAGATGGGCTAAGCAGTGTTTCCATTTCACAGACCAGGAGACCAAATCCCAGGGGGATGAAGTCCCTTCTCATCCCCCAGCGGGGCCTGGGGCACAGACTGTGTGACTGAGAATACGGGAGGTGGCACCAGGGCGAGGGGACTGGGCCTTCCTCCGGGCAGCGGGATTGAGCTCCAGCCTGAAGACAGACTCAGCGACTGTGCAGCTGTCTCTCTGGCGATAGCATGGGTGTCTTTCTCCTGAACAGGGGAGTGAGCTTCCCCTCTTTAGGGGGTATTGACCCAGAAGCTAGATGGTCGCCCTTCTGGGATGCCAGAGAAAAATTTAGAGGAGCTGGAGGCTGAAGTTGTTCATACAGCAAAGTCATTCCGACACTGAGCTTTCAAGGTCGTTAGGTCAGTTAAGGCCCTGGCTGCAGCTCAAAGCCAGGTCTCCCGATTCCCAGATTTTGTAACTGTGGACTGTCACTTTGCGAAGGTTGCCCTTGGAGGCCAGGCCAAACCTCCCTGTTTTACAGAGATGAGGAGTAGCCGCGGACCAGAGAGGGGGCTGCAGGAGGACTTAATGACAAGGACTCTCCAGACGTAATGACGAGGCCGGACTTGAACTCAGGGGCCGAGCGACTGCAGCCTCTCCTGGCCGGGCCGGGAGGGAGTGAACAGGATAGCTAGGAGACAGGCGAAATGCAAATGCCCCGGAGGGCCACATTGTTACAGGGCACAAACCGCTCTTTTTCTCCCTTCCCTCCAAGACTTGTCTGGGATTGTTTGTACTACAAAAGCCGGAGGGAGCTGAGCCATTTGCTTGAACAATCTTGCTAAATCCGGCCTCTGGGGTGCAGCCTGCCTGGGCAATGAGGACCCTGCCCACCCCTGTCCCCCTGCCTTCCGCTGGCGGGGATGGATGGCAGCAGCGCAAGCCTGGGCCAACAGGGGTTCCCTGCAGGGCTCACTGCCCTCACACAGGTGGGAAGGCAGAGGCAGGGTCTTCCAGTCCCACTCTCTTTCGTGTCAGGAAACCAAGGGCAGATCTCAGGTCTCCGACAGCTGGCAGCTGCTCACAGTCTCTGAGTCCCATGACCTCTATTTCTATGCTGTTAGCGAGGCCCTCAGTGATCCCCCCGTGATCACGGGCCACCCTGTGTGCTCTGAGGCAGCCCACTTATGGTGTGCAAAGCTGTTTTACTAGCAACGAGGGGCCTTACCTTTATTGGTCAGAAAAGGAAACTGAGGCTTAGGGAGTTGAAGGGCCATGTGGAATGATATGCTGCTACTGCTAAGTCACTTCAGTCGTGTCTGACTCTGTGACCCCAGGGACTATACAGCCCATGGAATTCTCCAGGCCAAAATACTGGAGTGGGTAGCTTTCCCCTTCTCCAGGGGATCTTCCCAACTTAGGGATTGAACCCAGGGCTCCCACATTGCAGGTGGATTCTTCACCAGCTGAGCCGCCAGGGAAGCCCAAGAATACTCGAGTGGGTGGCCTATCCCTTCTCCAGCCAATCTTTGTGACCCAGGAATCAAACCAGGGTCTCCTGCATTGCAGGTAGATTCTTTACCAACTGAGCTATCAGGGAAGCCCTATTTATTACAAAGTAGCTGCATATTGGCTACTTCACATGCTTCAACTTAATAGCTTTCCCTGGGTCATATAACAACCCTTTGTCTAGTGACCAGAAGACCATCTGCCATGTTTTAGCTTGACTCTCTTATTGGTGATTTCTTTTCATCGGAGTCATTGGCTCCTGTTTTGATGAGGAGTGTGACTGTATATGGGGCTTACCTGGTAGCTCAGCTGATAAACAATCTGCTTGCAAAGCAAGAGACCCCGGTTCAATTCCTGGGTTGGGAAGATCTCCTGGAGAAGGGACAGGCTACCCGCTCCAGTATTCTTGGGCTTCTCTGGTGGCTCAGACAGGCCTGTATTTCCCTAAGTCTTATACTTCATTGCAGTTACCTAGGCTCAGCTCGGAGAAGGCAATGGCACTCCACTCCAGTACTCTTGCCTGGAAAATCCCATGGACGGAGGAGCCTGGTGGGCTGCAGTCCATGGGGTCGCCAAGAGTCGGACACAACTGAATGACTTCACTTTCACTTTTCACTCTCACGCACTGGAGAAGGAAATGGCAACCGACTCCAGTGTTCTGGCCTGGAGAATCCCAGGGACGGGGGGCGCCTCGTGGGCTGCCGTCTCTGGGGTCACACAGAGTCAGACACGAGTGAAGCGACTTAGCAGCAGCAGCAGCAGCAGGCTCAGCTAACATGTATCCTTGGGCTCTTCCGAACCCTCGAGGCACAAACCTGACCCCAGCTGTCCCCTCGTGCAGCTGTATCAGTTACCGTTGCTGTGTAACAAATGACCCCAGGCTTAGTGATGTAAAACGACAGGTGCTCATTATCTCACAGTTTCTATGGAGCAGGAAGTCAGGAACAGCTTGGCTGGGTGTTTCTGGCTCAAGGTCTCTCGTGAAGTTGCCCTTAAGATGTTGGACGGGGCTGTGGTCAGCTGGTAGCTTGACCTGGGCTGGGGGATCCGCTTCTAAGAAGGTTCGCTGGCACGGCTGTCGGCAGGAAGCCCCAGGTTCTCACCAGTGGCTGTCTTTGTAGCGCTGCTCATGTTTGCTTACAGCGTGGCACACGGCTTCCCGCAGAGCACATGGTCCAAGCGAGAGGAAGGCGGAAACCACAGTGCCCGTGACGGCCTCCCCTGGAAGTCATTCCCTCCGTATTCTGTGTGTTAGAAGCAAGTCATCAAGTGCAGCCTGCACAGGGAAGAATATTAGATTCTGTAAAGGCAGGAATGTTACAGAATTTGTGGCACTTTGAGACCAGCGTCTTCGGCCCTGGTCTAGATGCTGGCAGCACACAAGGGTGGCAGAAATCTGCTGGCGTTGTTTTGGAGCTTTGGCCCTAAGCCAACCACCTCGAACATTTCTCTTTGAGCACCTGTTCCTTCACTAAAAACGTGAGTCTGCTGACCCTCACCTCCTGTGCAGGCTCACAGATGAGCGTGGGCAGTCTCTGGTCCCTGCTCTCCAGGCGGGCCAACCCAGTTCTCTCCTGGGAGGATTGCATTCCTAAGTGACTCCGCAGGGGACGGGCCAGGCCGCGGAGCTTGGCTCACGGGAAGCTGTAGGGTGCTGTGGGATGGTTACTGGACTGGGGAAAGGAGCGACTGCGCAAATGGACCTCAGGACTCTGCTCCATATCGACTCGCTTGGCACTCACAGCAGAAAACCCAGCCCAAACTGGCTTAAGTAGAAACAGGAAATGTAATCGCTTATATAAATAAAGAAGATCAGGCTTCAGGAGCCACTTGAGGGAAGCACTTGATGATATGGAGGTGGAGGTGGCTAGCTGGTCACCTAAGCTTCAGGCTGCTTCTTTCTTAGTGCAGACTGGTTGCCAAGAAGCAGATATTGGCCAGGAACTACATTTCCCAGATCCCTTTGCATTCAGGTGTGGTCACGTGACTGGTCCTCACCAATGGAATAGAGTAAAACTGGTAGGAGTCACTTCCAGACCAAGGAGCTTAAGAAGCAGATACGCATCCTCTACTGCAATGTCCCCCACGGGCTGAATGCAGAGAATTCCAAGGCTTTAGGAGAAGGTGTGGCATAAGACAGAAGGATTATGGACCCCTAAGTCACCAGAGAGACCTACATCAGACTGTTAAGTGAACAAGGAATACATATTTATTGGGCTAAGCCACTGAGATTTTGAGACTTCGTTTCCTTGGTGGCTCAGTCGGTAAAGAATCTGCCTGCAATGCAGGAGACCTGAGTTCCATCCCTGGTCAGGGAAGATCTCCCCTGGAGAAGGAAATGGGAACTCATTCGGGTATTCTTACCTGGGGAATCCCATGGACAGAGGAGACTGGAGGGCTACACTCCAAGGGGTTGCAAGAGTCGGACACAGTGACTCAACCACCACTAAGCCACTGAGATTTGGAGTTTCATTTGTTATGAAATTGCAAGTCACTAAGTCACGTCTGACTCTTTGTGACCCCATGGACTATACGGTCCGTGGAATTCTCTAGGCCAGAATACTCTCCAGGGGATCTCCCCAACCCAGGGGTCGAGCCCAGGTCTCCTGCATTGCAGGCAGATTCTTCACCAGCTGAGCCTCAAGAGAAGCCCAAGAATACTGGAGTGGGTAGTCTATCCCTTCTCCAGTAGACCTTCCCAACCCAGGACTCGAACGAGGGTCTCCAGCATTCCAGGTGGATTCTTTACCAACTGAGCCATCGGGGAAGCCCATAGCAGTTAGCATTACCCTAACTAATACAGACATCATCAGATCTCCTCTTTCTCCAGCTGTTCATTTTTAGGCTCCGTAGGACGGCAGCATGGCTATCAGCAGCTCTAAACATCTGCTTCCCGAGTCCAAGGCAGCAAGACTGTGCACTGCACTCTTACTAGTATCAACGATGTCTCAGATCTTGTATCTTGTTGCTTAAGCTTCTGAGTTTATCCCAGAATGAATTCCTGTGTCCAGGGGTCTGTCGGGCTTGGGTCGGTCAGCCCAGCCGCACGTCTGTTCCTGGAGTCAGTTGCACATGGGCTGAGGTTGGAGGCAGGGACGAGATGCTGGGCATTTGTCCATCACAATGTACTTGGGGAGCTCTCACAAACTCCCTGGGCCCCGGTGCTCACTGCTTTGCATGCTCACCCACTCAGTCGTGTCTGACTCTTTGTGACCCTGTGGACTGTAGCCTGCCAGGCTCCTTTGTCCATGGGATTTTCCCAGCAAGAATACTGAGTTGTCATTTCCTCTTCCAGGGGATCTTCCCAACCCAGGGGTCGAACCCGCATCTCCTGCATCTCCTACGCTGCAGGCAGATTCTTTGCTGCTGAGCCACCAGGGAAGCCCCTGGGCCCCAGTGGCCATCCCTAACTGATGAGCGGGCTGGACATGAGGGTGTTGCCGGGGGATTTTCAGGAAGGACTGACCCTGGGGAGCTGCTCGGCCTTGACGCTCAGCGGATGGGGGTGCTCCGGTCTCCTCCCGGCTGGGGCGCCGTGGCGTGGGTTCACCCGGCTCTGGGTTGTCTGTCCCGGCCGAGCATGTTCTGTGTCTTCCACCCTTTTGTTCTGCTTCACAGCCACACAGGGCGCTTTCCGGAAGGACATCAATGTTCAGGCCCAAAGCTCGCGGTTTTGAACATCACTCGCTCGGTCTCGCCTGCTGCCGGCACTCTGGTTGGTTCTGCTGCCATTCCCAGCCCTTTGATCAGAGGGGATTGATCAGAGCCTGCTTCTCCCCCTCGCAGGCAGCAGCTTTCAAACCTTGAGGCAGCGTTTTTCTGTTCTCACCCACATTGCCGGTCCAACCTCGCCTAATGGGAACACAGTCTGTGAGGCTCTTTCACGCGGCAGATAACGAGGTGGATGGTTCTTTCAAACACCTCCTCCCGGAGGCCCTCCAGACTGCCCCTGGCCCAGGCTGAGCTCTCTGAAGCCCTGGGTGGCTTCTGCTTCGACACCTAATGCGGCTTGTCCTTTAAGCGAGCAGTTTCCTACACTTTTGCCTTGAGCAAAGTTCCTTCAGGACAAGAATACATTTTTCTCCTCCTCCTGTGTTCCCCATGGGTCCTTGGGCAGAGCTGAGCACGGCCAAGGAAATGAAATAAAATCAAGATGACATTTGTTTAACATGGACGAACTGTCAGACACCCCGCTGGGCGTGTTTGCATTTGGTTCTCACCAGCAGCCCTGTGAATTGGATATTCAGATCCACACTTTTACACAAAGAAACTGGCACTTCAGACAGTCTGTGTCACAGGCCAAGGTCACATCAAGAGTAAGAGAAGGGATGATGGTTCAGAGGGTTCACTCAGCGTTCATGTCTCCTAAGTGCCACGCTCCAGGCCAGACTCTGGGGAGAAATAGTGAGCGGAAGGGGGTCTCTAAGACTTAGTGGTTAAGGATGGGGTCTAATTGCTGTGGTGTTGCCTTGGCAACTTTTGAGCTGCGCCACCCTGGACGAGGCACTTCCTCTTTCCGGTCCCAGCTGTCTGTATGCAGGGATGCTGGAGGATGTCCAGGGCCTCTGTTTACCCCACTGCTTCGTTTACCAGTCCCCTAGACAGCCCTTAGTTGGCACTTACCATATGCCTGAAAAGATTTTAGGTGCTTAAGAAGTACTAATGCATTCCGTGTGCACAGCCCTATGGGGTAGATGCCATTACAATCCCTATTTTACAGAAGGGAAAACTGAGTCCCAGGAGAGGCCAAGTGACTGGTCTAAGCATTAGAGCTGGGATTCAAGCCCAGTTCATCCAGCTCTGGAGTCCCTTAGCCTCTATGCTCAGCTGTCTGTTTATTAAATAAATAGTGGCTTGAACTGGATTGAATTAAATCACCTGAATGATTTTTGCCAGGCCTGCTAGCGAGTGAGTTTTCATGAGTCTCTGTGGGGCTGAGCTGACTACATCCATCTTTTCCTTGGACTCTGACTCAGGGAATGAAGTCAGGCTCCCACGAGGGAGGCCCTGACAAGATTCCAAGCAGACTGGGTAGCATGGATGAGAGATGCTCCCAGTCTGCCCTGGTCCAGAGGCTCTGAAGCGCAGCGCTCTCCTCAAATTTGGGTGAGTGGTGCCAGGTGCTGCCAAGCCCTTTCTGCATTTGGAACGCTCCAGCATCCCAGCACACATATTCCCTCCATCCTCCCATAATCTTCAAGCAAAATGCTCCCACTTCAAGGCAGCCTGCAGGCTGTCACACTGGCACCCACACTCTAAGGCTTTCCCCCCACACAGTGGCTTTCCAAGGAGTCTTGTTTGATCTTGTGGGTCTCTCTTCCCCTCTACTTGACTGACGGAGATCAGACGCTGCCTCTGACAAATCTCAGGATTACTTCACAGTCCCTGGCATGGCTGATGCTTGCAGCTGAGGCAGGAGGAACCAAAATTGGCCAGCTGGCGATGACTCGGCTCGGGGACGGATCCAAACATGGCTTGTTCCTGGGGGCTTTTTCTTTCCTTTGTGGCTCTGGCTATTTGCAATTCAAGATGCCCTTTGAGGATGATTCTGCTCCCAAAAGAAATGGTGGTGTTTGAGGAGAACATGAATCCAGTGCAGAACCTCCCTGCCTGCCGCCCTCCACCGCTGAGCCCCTTTTCTTTCTTTTTTGTATGAAATATTTCCACGTGCAGAAAGATCTAAAGAATGTATTTACCAAGCCCTGTTTACCTCCCATATAAAAAGTGCAATTATGACTTTCTAAAGTGTTTCTAGATCCTTTGTTTGAAAGAGGCAAGTTGGCCTAAGTACCTCCATCTTGCAGGAATTCGGGTTCGGAGAGGCGGGCTATGACCTGCCATTGGCCACACAGCCTGCAAGTGATGGCGCCAGGACTCGTTCATGCAGCCCCTCTCGCTTCTCTCCCTCCGGAGCCGAAGCCGCTAGGACAAGGGGTGACTCTGCTGTCGCTGTGTGTGAGCCCTTGGCTGAGGGCTGTGTCTTCTCTGTGTCCTCTTGCCGGGCACCTGCTGTGGTGGGTTAGGTGCTCAATCGTGTCTGACTCTTGCAACCCCATGGACTGTAGCCCGCCGTGGGATTTCCCTAGCAAGACTGCTGGAGGGGGTCACCGTTTCCTTCCCCAGGGGATCTTCCGGATCCAGTGATCAAACGCGGGTCTCTTGCAGATGGTCTCCTGCACTGCAGGTGTATTCTTTACCTACTGAACCACCAGGGCACCTGCTGACTCTCAGTAAAAGCTTGTGTGACCATGATTATGGTCATGATTACGGGGGTTAGTTTGGGAGAGGCATCAGAACAGCCACTCTCAGAGTCTGTTCTATATAGGTTCCTGTGGCTGCTGTAACAAAGGACTACAAACAGGTGGCTTAAAGCAACAGAAATTTATACTCTCGCAGGTCTGGAGTCTAAAATCAAGGGGTTTGTGGGGCTAAGCTTCCTCCAAAGGTTCTAGAGGACGACCCTTCCTTGTCTGGAAGATGGTTGTCTTCTCTGTCTGGGATTCTTTGGCTTCTAGCTGCTTCGCGCCGACCTCTGCCCACGTCATCACCTGGGCACCCTCCCCCCCCCCCCGTAGCGCCTCTGCGTCTCTGCAAGTCTCTGTATCCTTGCAAGAATTGGATTTAGGGCCCACCACAACCCAGCATGATGTTACAGTAAATAATCTGCAAAGACCCTGTTTATCAGCAAGGTCACCTTCTAAGGTTCTAGAGGGACGTGAAATCGAGGGAGGTGCTAGTGGATCCTGCACAGATTCTAATCCAGCTCTTACCAGCTGTGTGTTCTTTTCTCATGGCCAGAAAGGAGGCTGACGGAGTCTACTTGGGGTGGGCACTGTGAAATGAAGTGTAATAATTAATGATGCCTCGCACCTGCCGTACTGCAGACGCCAAACAGCAGCGATCTTTTCTTACTCCTGTTATTTCTGTTATTAAACAAAGTGTGGTGTGGAACAGTGGTAATGTTCACGCTTAGAAGGGGGTATATTTAGATGGTGATGAGTTCCAATGGGGGTAAGCACTACTGATTTATTTACGTATTTATAATTACTGGGGTTTAACGGGGGACAGTAGAGACCCCTCGCTACGTGCCAGTCTTGGAACCAATTGAGAGGCAGGTGCCCGAGGCACACAGACGGAGGTCAGACGTCAGCACGACTGTTGGTGAAGGGGTTTGGCGGGGCTCGGCTTGGTCCAGGGGCCCTCCTACTGGGTCTGGAAGGCACCTTTGCTGCCAGAGCCAGGGAGGAGGTGGGCAGAGTGAGTCAAAGCGAGCACAATGCCTGCTCCCCCCTTACCAATGCAGGGTGGTGGGTCGGGGGCATTGCTGGGGAGGGGAGATGCAGTCTTCTCAGGGACAGGACACCAGGGAAGGCTGTGCCCCTCCCTCCCCAAGAATGTACAAGTGAGTCTGGAGCTACCACTTTTTCACTGGGAACCTGTAGCACACAGCTTCGCCTCTCTGGGCCTCAGTTTTCCCACCTGTAAAATGGAAATTATGGGCGATCTTTGTTCTTCGGTCTGTGTGTGAATGAGATGATTGAATACCTGGAAAGTACTTGAAACATTACCTAGAGCTTAATCAATATTGGCTTCTACTTTTAATTACCCGCTTCATCAATATAGCACGTGGCTGTATCCTGATACAGACAGGATCAGCGGAAGGGCCAGGGACTGAAATTGTATCCTGATGCTTCCGTAATACCGTCTGATTCTGGGAGGAGGCAGGACATAGTGACCCCCTGACCCTTGAGTTTCTGGAGAAAAGTCACCTTGGGGTGAGCTCCAGGCTGTAGAGCGTGGTCTGCAGTGAAGAGATGCCTGATGTTACTGTGAGAGCTGTGGGCATGGCCGGCTTCCGGTGGGTCTCAGGCAGCCCATCTGAACACGGAGAGGACCGTGCCGGGGGGTGCTGGGAAGACCGGCAGGGGGATGGCGTCGCCTGGGGGGACTCTCCCCACCGCTCTCTAGCCCAGCGAGTGCGGGAGGGATGCAGAGGAGGGGGCAGTGCTGGCCCGCTGGCCGGAGGGGCTCCCTGTCTGTGCATCCGGTGCTGCAGAAACCAGTGCTCGAGAAACCAAGCCCCACGCTCGGGGAGTCAGAGAACGCAGGTCTATTACGCCGGCAGGCCCAGAGGAGTTAACACTCCAGGCTCTGAGCCCCGAACAAAGGGGTTACAGGGTTTTTATAGACAGACCGTAGTGGGCAACACTAGCTGCTAATAGGCTGGTTTAAACTAAGGGGCTTCACGCACACGGGAACAGCAGTCAAGATGGGGAGGGGGATGCCTGACCATTGCACAGACAGGCCTGATCACGCAGGTTTTCAGGGGCCAGGCGATTGCAAAGAGCAGGACAAGGGTGAGTGAGATAAGCTCCAGTTCCTAGTATTGAAAGGCCCCACTTTCTGAGACTGCGTGACGTACGTGATCCAGACTTTTCAAGGGGCAAGGTGAGTTACAGAGGCGGAAGGGGCAGGAGGTTGTTTAAAATTTTCTTTTCCTCTTCATCATCACGTCATCCAAGGAGCTGGCTGCTGCCTGGAATTGACCCTTCCAGGGCTGAGACGCTCGTGGTGCAGCCGTGCGGGGCCGGACCCTGGGCAGAGTCTGTAGGCTGAGTGGCTGGGAGTGGACCCTGCGCTCAGGGGAGCAGACGGCGGCAGAGAGCCTAGTCCCAGAGGCTCACATCCAGGGTGTGGTGTCCATGGCTGTGCGGGGATCCACAGAAATAAGAGGCTCTCTGAGTGCTTGACCTCTCAAGATATTCCAAAGTCAAGCAGAAGTACTGTTGTCTGAGGAGGAATTTTGAATTATCTAGGCTCTTTCCCTGTCTGAGGGCTTCCGTAGTGGCTCAGATGGTAAAGCATCCACCTGCAATGCGGGAAACCGGGGTTCAGTGCCTGGGTTGGGAAGATCCCCTGGAGAAGGGAATGGCAACCCACTCCAGTATTCTGGCCTGGAGAATTGCATGGGCAGAAGAGCCTGGCAGACTACAGTCCATGGGGTCGCAAAGAGTCAGACACGACTGAGCGACTAACACTTCCCTGCTGGGATAAGGGAGACACTGCTGGGCTTTGAATGTTCGGGCGTTGCTGAATCTTGCCTGAGCCTCGGTCTCTTCATCCATGCCGTGGAGAGGAGTATGCAGCCTTCCTCTTCAGTGGGGGTGCGAGTGGAAAATATTGCCCGCCCTGCCAGTAAACAAAGGGCACTGCCTCCACCAGCCTATCCCTTCACAGACTCCCGGAAGCTGAGCCCCGAGGGAGGGGAGGGTGGAAGCAGGGCACCCAGCATCTGGCAGCCGGCCGCGGCTCAGTGAGAGGGCACAGGATACCGGCCCCAGACAACTGAGTGCCTGTCAAAGGAGCGCTTGCCGTGAGCCCAACTCTTGCATCTTCCATACATAGAAAAGTGCTAAGCTCCTTACCTTGAGATATCTGTTTTCTTTAATTGACATCACCTTTCAACCTTCCAATCACTTGGTCTTTGTTGCAAAAACTCCTAATAGCCTGGCTCTCCACCCCACCTGCCTCTTCAGAGTAGCCCCTCAGAGCTATCTGAGACTCCAGTCTCCTAGGCTTGAAGTCCTTAGGAAGTCTGCCAAATAAAATGTAATTCTTAACTTTCAGGTTGCGTGTTATTTTCTTTTTTCAGTCAGCAGGAATGTTATGAAGATTAGCAGAGAAAATGATGTGACGATCTTAGTATACTGCCTGGCGCAGAGTAACGGATATTAGTTGTGGACAGTGGGCGGTGATGGCGGGGAGAGCAGTGATGGGGGTGATGGTGGTGGTGTTGACCACGGTGGTGGGGATGCTCGTGACAGTGGTGATGAAGGTGGCGAGTGTGGTGGTGGTGTTGACCACGGTGGTGGGGATGGTCGTGACAGTGGTGATGAAGGTGGCGAGTGTGGCAGTGGTGTTGACCACGGTGGTGGGGATGCTCGTGACAGTGGTGATGAAGGTGGCGAGTGTGGTGGTGGTGTTGACCACGGTGGTGGGGATGCTCGTGACAGTGGTGATGAAGGTGGCGAGTGTGGCAGTGGTGTTGACCACGGTGGTGGGGATGGTCGTGACAGTGGTGATGAAGTTCTGGGCCTCAGATTGGATCCTGGTGATGCAGAAAATTATAAAAGGCAGGAAAGATAAGCATACACTTGGTAGTTACCATACGTCATGTGACAAGGACAATTGCAAAGGAACATCAAACTGAAGTGGTCAACTTGTCAAAAAGATGCTTGTTTTAAAAAATCAATTATTTGTCATATTTGTAAGGAAGTAAAAGGCGTTGCATGGAAGGGAATTTACATGTGCAATGACTTGGAAATTCATCAGAACACAGGGTGTTCACGCTTGCTGGAGCATGAAGCCTGGGCTGGGGCTGGAGAGGTGAGGTGTGGGCTGGAGAGGTAGCCAGGGCATTGAGTGCCACACCAAGGGGCTTGGCCTTATTCTTACAATGACGTGGAGGCATTGAACTGTGGTGTTGGAGAAGACTCTTGAGAGTCCCTTGGACTGCAAGGAGATCCAACCAGTCCATCCTAAAGGAAATAAGTCCTGAATACTCACTGGAAGGACTGATGCTGAAGCTGAAACTCCAATACTTTGTCCACCTGATGCAAAGAACTGACTCATTGGAAAAGACCTTGATGCTGGGAAAGTTTGAAGGCGGGAGGAGAAGGGGACGACAGAGGATGAGATGGTTGGATGGCATCACCGACTCAGTGGACGTGAGTTTGAGCAAGCTCCGGGAGTTGGTGATGGACAAGGAAGCCTGGTGGGCTACAGTCCATGGGGTTGCAAAGAGTCAGATACAACTGAGCGACTGAATTGAACTGAACTGAACTGATACCACAGTACGATCAGATCAGCTGGGACTAGAGGTCCAGAGCTTCCTGATGGTATCAACTCTTTTGTATGTGGGGGAGGTGATGGTGCTGGTGGTGGGAGGGTTAGATGGGCCAGAGGCCCGTAAAAAATGGATATTATCCTGTAGTAGGTCTTCAGCGCCTGGAGGTGCAGTGAGTCTGGGAGCGGGTATAGGACCTTGGAGAAACCACGATGGTGGCTTAACCACCGAGTGGGTCCCTCAGTTTCTGTTCAGCTCCCTGGCCTCAGTGCCTGCTCCAGAAGGCTCAGGTCTCTTTCCACACTGACTTGTCTCTGAACACCGGCTGACCCTGAGCCAGGGCCGCAGCCATAGGAAGAAACTTGACTAACATCCCTCGCTCGTTCCTCCGTTCACGGCACGTGTGTGTGCTGAGCGCCAGGCATTGTCTGGGCCCTGGAGATCACAGTGGTGAACGGGACAGTTTGGGCCTGCATGGCTCCTCCGTTCCAGGGGCCATGCCCCCTTTGGCCGCAACCGTGGCCACAGATGGATCCCCACCGCGGGTCACGGTCTCGGCCTGCAGCCCGGTGCTCAGGGAAGTCTGTCCAGGGCATGTCATTCACGGCTCTGCCTTCCACAGGCTCCACGGGCACCGCTGCTGTCGTCAGCAGGGGATGTGGTTGGGGAAGTCTGGACACCGTGACACAATCCACACTCAGGGCTGGAGGGTCCACGCCGTGTCTTTTCCCGCGAGAGCTGGATCCGGTCACCTCTGGGTGGTTGTGCCCTCTGACTGCCCTGGAGTGCAGAGGGGCGGCCCCCCCGGGGGCACGCACCCGTGTGCTCAGTGGTTGGGGAGGGAACCGTCCCCGGGGTCAGCAGGGACCACACTTCCCAGGCTGAGCGCCTCCTTCCAGGGACTGCGCCTCCTGGAGGGCAGGGGTTGAGTCTAACCACCGTGTGCCCAGCCCACGACATGGAACGTTCTAGAGGCTCTGCCACCGCTGTGTACTGAGCGAGTGGACGAACATGCTGGAGTGAGGCTCAGGGCGGACAGGCTGGTCCAGTCAATTCTTGCTCCTCGCTTGGAGCCAGCATCTCACCCTCCTCACTGCTTTCCTGACGATCCGGGCAACAAACCTGGTGGAAATATAGAGCGTTATCTAAATGCTAAATAGCGGCAGTGTCAGCGGCGATGGCTCCGTGAGCAACAGGCAGGCTTGTCGGCCGTCTCCTGCCGCCCCGCCTCCCCGCTCCGCGTGCTGCTCCATAAGGCCTGCCGGCCCTGTGAGCCTCACGCTTCGTCAGGGCCAGCGAGGCGCTCCGAGGGCCGTGGTGGCAGAGACGCTGGGGCTGCCCGAGCCGCGGGCCTTGGAGGGGCGGCGGGGCACTAGGCTGCTGCGTGTCCAGCCTGGCGCGGTGTGTCGACGTGGGTGGGGGTGCTGTGTGTCCAGCCCGGCGCCGTGTGTCGGGGTGGGTGGGGGTGCCAGCCCTTCTGTGGCCGTGCAGACATCCAAGCGTGTCCTCAGTGTCCTCACTTGCAACTGAAAAGAATTTCAGCTCGCCAGACAACCTCCTTACATGTTTCAGATTCTTAGAGCAGACCGGATGCGCTCTCCATGTTATAGATGGAGAAACTGGGGCTCAGAGAAGGGGAGAGACTCCCCCCCGCAACCCCCAGTGCCCAGCTAGTAAGTGTTATAAATAGGATTTGGCTCCAGGCCACCTGGCTGCGAACCTCTGCTGGCTGCCAAACATGGGGGGCAGGGCTGGATCAGAGGTTTGCAAAATGTTTGTAGTGGAGGGAAGCTTTGTTCAAACAAAATCTTACAGGGAAATTCTCCACAGAAACTAGATAAAAGCAAAGTGGCTCTGATTGAAGCTGGAGGCAGTTGGGTGGGTGGGAAGGGGATCAGGGAGCCCTTCCTGCTTCCATTGCCTTAGATACCCCTTGCAGCAGGCAGGGCCCCACCGGGCCTGAACTGGGGTCCAGGCTCCCTCGGGGTGAGCTGGAGCCACTTGGAGGGTCGTGGTGTCTTGAAAGCTCGGGAGTCCACCCTTCCCAGATGGCAGGGACCCCAGCCCTACAGGTTTTCCAAGGCAGGACATGGATCAAACCGCGCCTGAGAGTTACCACCTGTTTCTCCATAACCCAGGGACTGTGGATTATCCCGGCAGGACCCCGTCCAGCCACCTCCTCCCACAGGGGCAGCTTGGAGTCGCTGCCTGGCTTTCACCCTCTGATGGCAGAAGCAGAGGGGACAGTGGGAGGATCTTTGTTCTCCATTCTCCCCTGGGCTTGTCGCCCAGCATCTGTTCAGGGATGCGCTCAGAGGGCGCCCTGGGCCTGGCCTGGGGTGTCGGGCCAGAGCTGGGCAGAAGTGAGGTTGGAGATCGGATGGGGCCATCATGGCGAGAGATCTGGCCTGGTGGTGGTGGTTTAGCCGCTAAGTCATGTCTGACTCTTGCAACCCCATGGACTGTAGCCTGCCAGGCTCCTCTGTCTGTGGGATTTCCCAGGCAATAATACTGGAGCGGCTTGCCATTTCCTCCTCCAGGGGATCTTCCTGACCCAGGGATCAAATCCGCATCTCCTGCGTTGCAGCCTAATTCTTTACCGCGGAGCCAGCAGGGAAGCTGCAGGGATCAGGCCTCGGGAGGGGCAGACAGCTCCAGGCCTGGGGGCTTCAGAATGTGAGCGAGGGTTTTCCCAGGGCTGTTGCTGGAGTCTGTGTTGCTTGGTCCTGGAGATGCGGGACAAACTCTGGAAAGGAGCTCAGGGCCTCAGTGAAGGGGGCCTGGCTCCTGACGAAGGGGAGGCCAGTGGTGGGGGGCAGAGAGGCCTCTCAGGCTGACAGCCCCTCCAGGGGCTCAGGTTGTGCTGGCAAAATCGTTTAGGAGGATGACTCAAATCCGCCTAAAGTGAGGTTAACCGTTTTCCTTTTGGGCTTGGGTTGTGCTGGGTCTCCGCCCCCAAACCCCTTGTGCCCTGGTTTTCAATTCCACACCGTCACCCTTCTTTCCAACCCATTTCCCTGCCCAGGGCTCCCAGACTCATCAAAACCTACTACCTACCTCAGGCCCCAGTTCTGACCCACACCGAGGGCAGGACCTCGTAATACTAGACGCTGCTCCCAGCAACGCCCCTGCCTCAGTTTCCCCACATGTACACTGAGGGCCCCGGAAGAGATGGCCTCTGGGGGTCCCTGGGGCCGGGAAACCCCAGAAGACTGTGCCCCGTATCCCCCCTGCCTCAGGCTCCATAGGAAGGAGGCTGCAGAGCTGCCAGGATTTCATTCTGACTCCGCCATCAGTCATTGTGGTGGATTCTGAAAAGTCCATTCGGTTTATTAACACAAACACTCTTGGCGTGAGCCCAGGAACAGTAAATTGGATGGGAGTTCACGGAAGCCAGGGACGTGTTTATCACTTCCTGCTCCATCACTCGTTGCTGCTGCTGGCAACTCGGGGCTGGCCTCGGGGGAGGGGCGCAGGGGCGAATGAAACCACCTCTAGAAACCCCTGGGGCTTGGCTGCAGGCTGCGGTCGGCCCAGCGGGCGGGGGCCTGGGCTCGGGTCCGTGTTCTGCAGCGGCTGACCGGTCCATGGCCTGGGGTGAGGGCCTTCTCCCACGCCTGGTCCTCGGTGTGTCCACCCCATACGTGGAGCATGATGTGCAGAAACATGCACCCCTAGACTTCGGGGTTGGATTCTGCTCTGCTGGCGGCTGGCTGAGCGACCCTGAACAAGCACCCCTCCCCCACCACTGCTTAGTCCCAGTTTTCTCAACTATGCAATGGGGCTAAGGATTCATCTCTTTTATTAACCATGGAGATTCAAAGTGACAATAACCACCACAGCAATAATAATAGCAGCTGAGTGGGTGCCAGCAGTTTGTGTGTTAAGTAATTCAGTCTTCACAACACTCCAGTGAGATGGGCACCATTTCCCAGATGTGGACACTGAGGCACGCTGAGGTTCCTGGGCTCTTATGAGGATGGCAGCACAGGAGATGCTTGCCCTCGCTCCCGTGCATCTTGGACAGGTAGCTCACGGGGGCCGTGGGCTGCACAGAAAGGAGAGGTCTGTGCCAGCTGACAAGTCAGAGACAGTCCAAGGAGAAGGTGCCGGTGGCATCTCGTCTTGAGATAGGCGGATGAGGGACGGGGCCTTCCGGGCAGAGGGAGCAGCGTGTGAGCACGTCCGGGCTGACTCAGCCCCGTTTGTCCAGGAGCTGCAGGTAGTTTGATGTGAAGGGGTTTTGAGAAGAGACCTGGGCCTGTTTGTGATCATACTGTCTTAATCACAGAACACCACAGGCTGGGGCGGAGGGGGACTTAAGTGACAGATGCTTATCTCCCAGGTCTGGGAGCTGGATGTCCAAGCAGGGTACTGGGTGATGTGGTTCCTCCTCCCGGCTGGCAGACGGCGGTCTTCTCCCTGTGTCCTAGAGAGCTTAAGTGAGCTCACTGGTGCCTCTTGTACGGGCACTAACCCATCACAAGGGCCCCACCGTTACAACCTCATTTAACCCTAATCACCTTCCAAACACCCCGTCTCCGAATCCATCACAGTGGGGAGGGTGGGGGCCAGGGTTCCAACAGATGGATTTGGGGGCACACAATTCGGCCCATAGAACACCAACTTTGGAGAATTTCTACAAAAAAATTCAAGGAGACAGTGCCGGGATTGGGGCTCAAAGCACTTTCTTGTCTCAGCTCCAGGACTGTGGGACAATCAAAGAAGCACGCAGAGGAAGGAAAAGGCACTTTGAGCTCTTTGGGAGGGTCGCTAGGCAGCGACGGGGGTCGGGGGAGGCGGGGTCTTCCAGAGCCTTCTGGGGCAGACAGGGGTGGGGCAGGCCCCTTCACCTGGAAGTGCTGGCTGTAAGGAACACCTTCTCTTTGGCCATGAGTCTCGGCAGCGGCAGCGGTGTGAGCCTGCCCCCACCTGCTTGGCTCTGAGAGGCAGGGTGTGGCCTCACCACGCCCCATGAGGCTAGCCTCCTCTCAGAGCTGGGTCTCGAGGGAAGGGAGAGGGTGCCTGGAGGCTGTGGCTTTGAAACCGGGCTGGCTCCAATGCTCTGGCCATTTTCCCATGAGGAAACTGAGGCTCAGCTCAGTTCAGTTCAGTTCAGTTGCTCAGTCATGTTTCTTTGTGACCCCATGGACTGCAGAACGCCAGGCCTCCCTGTCCATCACCAACTCCTGAAGCTTGCTCAAACTCATGTCCATTGAGTTGGTGATGCCATCCAATCATCTCATCCTCTGTCATCCCCTTCTCCTCCCGCCTTCAATCCTTCCCAGCATCAGGGTCTTTTCAAATGAGTCAGTTCTTCGCATCAGGTGGCCAAAGTCTTGGAGTTCCAGCTTCAACATCAGTCCTTCCAATGAACACCCAGGACTGATCTCCTTTAGGATGGAGGCTCAGCTGGAGTGTTCTTAAAGTGACTCTGCAAGGTCATGTGGCAAGAGGGGCTGGGCAGGCTCTCTGAGACCCCAGGTCTGTTCCCCGGCAGCAGGAATTCCTGCAACCCTGAGGCTCGGGACCCCCTCTGTGATGGTCTCCTTCCTCCCCTCCCCCTCCCCTCCCCCTGGCATATCTGTTTCCCTACCCTGCTCATCACCGACCCCTCCCCAGGCCCCTGGCTAGGGAGCAGCCATGCGCTGAGGGCCTCACCCACCCAGACTTTGTCCGCGAGGACCAGCAGGCAGGGACCGTAGGTCAGGGAGATGGATCGTGTGTGGGGTGAGCCAGCGAACAGCCAAGGAGCTCTGGCGCCTAAACAGGAGGGCTGCACCTTTAAGGACGCTCAAGGGCGGAGCTGGGGACTGGCCTCACCCATGCTGGAGTGGGTGCTCTTCCTTCCAGAACTGGTGAGGCTCCCTGCCCACCCACCCCTAGAGCAGTGCCAGCCCCTGTCTCCTTCCCTCCCCCCAGCTTCTCAACAGCTCGGCTTGGAGCATTGAGATCAAGCATGGGGCCAATGAACACCTTCTCCTCATATCTCAACTCTGCTGTGTAATGAAACCAGGGTGATCTCTCCACATCTGACCCTGCCTGACCCCTGCTCCCACCCTCTCCATCAGTCTCCATTGTCTGTAGGGCATGAACTTGAGGGTCCTTCCCTCGGGAGACATAGCCCTGCCTCTGGGATGTGGACTCCGCTCATCTCAGGCCTCACCTCTCACCGCTGCCCTCACCCACGCTTTAGACTCACTGTCCCTGGGCCTGGCCAGGCCCTCGTCCCGTGGAGCGTCAGCTCTGGAGCCAGGCTGCCTGGGTTCAAACCCCATATCCTCTACTTGGAAGCTGGGCGATGGGCGAATCACTGAGCCGTATGGGCCCCTGTGTATGAATTCACAAACTGGGAAGTTGAATGGACCCCCTCACAGGTGAAGGCTTACGGGGCCTGATGCAAAGGGGGTGTGATATAAAGGCTCGGTATGCTGCTACTGCTCATCTCTGGGGCGCCTGACACTCATTTCCATCTCTCATTCTGCCCAGCACTTGGCTCAGTGTTGGAAGCAGATTTTCAGTACACGGTGATTAAACAAATCTGCACTCTGAGGAGGGTTTGCTCCCTGGGACCGCAAGTTTGACGGGTGAAGACATGGCCCCAGACAGACTTCGGGATCTCCTGGTCAGACAAGCAGAGTGGCCCACCGACTGTAAATACTGTAAATAGGGCCCGCGTTTAGGCCATTTTGTACCCACAGCCCGCCGGTCGATGCTGAAACAGTCAGCCCATGTCGCTGCATTGGGGCAAGAAATAAAAGCGGGTTTCCTGGAGAAGAGGGTTGCCCCTCACTCAGCACAAGCTCCCAGGTGGCGCTAGTGGTAAAGACCTCACCTGCCAATGCAGGAGACTCAAGAGAGGTGGGCTCGATCCCCGGGTCGGGAAGACCCCCTGGAGGAGAGCATGGCAACCCACTCCAGTATTCTTGCCTAGAGAATCCCATGGACAGAGGATCCTGGCAGGCTACAGTCCACGGGGTCGCCAAGCGTCAGACACGACTGAAGCGGCTTAGCATGCACGCCCCTCCTCTCTGCCGTCTGCTGACTGACTGTAAGGAGTGCCCCCCCAGCTGCCTGCCATGACCCCTTTGCCCTTGGGTGGTCCCCTCTGGGGAGCAGAGACAAGGAAGATAACTAATGTTCCCTAAGAACCTCCGAACCAGGGAGCCGAAGTGGGCTGCCATTTGGAGTTCCTGAGATGCTCACCCCCAGCCTTCGGGGAGCCTCTGTCCCCAACCCCCCGAACCCCAGCCCAGCTGACCTTCCCCGCCCATCAGTGCCATCACCCTTGGAATCCACACGCACGCACCCTGAGCACCAGCCTTCACCCAGGACCTGCACACCTGTCTCTTCCTAAATGCGCCCAACTGCCTCCCCAGGGTGCTGGTAGGGGCTCTGAGATCCAGATGCCACGACTTGCCCGAGGTCACGCAGCCAGCCAGTGGTGCACCTGTGGCTGGAACCAAGAAAAGCCCCTGCCCGTGTCACCTCGCCCTCCTGTACCCCCCAGCTCTGGAGGTGTCCCAGAGGCTTCCACGCCTCAGTTGCTCCGTCAGTTCCTGCTCTGCTCTCGGGGCTCTGCAGGGCTCCTCCGGGCCAGCTCCAGGAGCTCCTGCGGCAGAGGTGTCGTAACTAGAGTGTAGTCTGGCGATGTGCCAGCAGCCACCTTTGGGCTCCAGGGCACAGTCCCGCTGCCCGCTGGTCCAGGGTGGCTGCAGGCAGCGTGGCCTCCTCGAAGTTTGCTTGTCTGGGGCGTCTCTCAGGCCCTGTCTCAGGCCCTGTCTCAGGCCCTGTCTCAGGCCCTCTCTCAGGCCCTGTCTCAGGCCCTCTCTCAGGCCCTCTCTCAGGCCCTGTCTCAGGCCCTCTCTCAGGCCCTGTCTCAGGCCCTCTCTCAGGCCCTCTCTCAGGCCCTGTCTCAGGCCCTGTCTCAGGCCCTCTCTCAGGCCCTGTCTCAGGCCCTCTCTCAGGCCCTCTCTCAGGCCCTGTCTCAGGCCCTCTCTCAGGCCCTGTCTCAGGCCCTCTCTCAGGCCCTCTCTCAGGCCCTCTCTCAGGCCCTGTCTCAGGCCCTGTCTCAGGCCCTGTCTCAGGCCCTGTCTCAGGCCCTCTCTCAGGCCCTCTGACCCACGCCGTCCTCTCCCAGCCCCTCCTCTCCCATCTCACAGTGCAAGTCTTTCCTTGTTCTCCTTTCAGAGTCCTTTCCCCCAGGAATTATGCTGACGGTGACCCGGGCTGGCTTCCCTGGTGGCGCCGACGGTAAAGCATCTCCCTGCAATGCAGGAGACCTGGGCTTGACCCTTGGGTCAGGACGCTCCCCAGAGAAGGGAATGGCTCCCCAGTAGGATGGCACACCTAGACAGCGTGTTAAAAAGCAGAGACGCCACTTGGCCGAGAAAGGTCTATACAGTCAAAGCCGTGGTTTTTCCAGGAGTCGTGTACGGATGCGAGAGCTGGACCATAAAGAAGGCTGAGCGCCAAAGAACTGATGCTTTCAAACTGTGGTGTCGGAGAAGACTGTTGAGAGTCCCTTGGACTGCAAGGAGACCCATCCAGTCCCTTCTAAAGGAGATCAGTCCTGAATATTCATTGGAAGGACTGATGCTGAAGCTGAAACTCCAATACTTTGGCCACCTGATGCGAAGAGCTGACTCATTGGAAAAGACCCTGATGCTGGGAGGGATTGGGGGCAGGAGGAGAAGGGGGCGACAGAGGATGAGACGGTTGGATGGCATCACCGACTCAATGGACATGGGTTTGAGCAAGCTCCAGGAGATGGTGATGGACAGGGAAGCCTGGCGTGCTGCAGTCCACAGGGTCGCAAAGGGTCAGACACGACTGAGCGACTGAACAGCAGCAAAGTGACCCAGGGCAGAGTCTCTCGCTCTTCAGGGCCTCGGTTTCCCAGCTGGAAAGTGAAACTCGACTCCCTGTAGCAGGCTGAGCGGCGGCCCCCGGAGACAGCAGGCCTTAATTCTGGAAACTGGAAGTGTGGCCTTATTTGGAAAAGAGCTCTTCGTGGATGTGATTAAGTCAAGGATCTTGAATTAAAAATAGAACTACCATATGATCCAGCAGCTCCACTTCTGGGTATTTATCCAGTGGAAATAACAGCACTAACTGGAAGAGACGTGTGACCGCATGTTCATCACCGCGTGGGTACAGTGACCAGGGCGTGGGCACAGCCGAGGCGCTCGCTGATGGATGAGCGGATGAAGCGTGCGACGCACGTACGCGGTAGATGCCGTTCAGCCACAAACAAAGAAGACCCTGCCTGTGTGACGGCACGGATGGACCCTGAAGGCCTTATGCTGAGTGAAGTAAGTCGGAGAAAAGCAAACATCATACGGTCTCACTTGTTGGTGAAATCTGGGGAAAAAAAAATGAACCAATCACAACAAAAAGAGCATAGTTCCGGGAGTCACTATGAAGCCAGGGGAAGCAGACTTGGGGCTCTGGAGAATGGAGGAGCCAGGCGTTGGCGCATGGGGGCACCATTTATCTGATGCAGAGGCAATGGAAACAGTTTTCATCAAATACCTGTATTATAGGTTATGGTAAAAGTCCCAGATGTTTAAATGAAGATGAAGTGAGCCCTCACTCCCTGTAACTCTGTCTAGCTGCTGAATTCCATCTGCAGCCAGGGACTCTGCCCCAGTGAAAGCTCTTCTGGGGCGTCACGTTGGCCAAAAGCAGACCAGCTGAAATTCACAAGGCACGGAAGCTGTCTGCCACCCTCCCCGGGCTCTGAGGGTGAGCATCGTGATCTGGAGGGAAGACGGGCAAACGTGCTTGGGGCCCGAGGCAGATGTCACTCTAGTCGGAGCTGATGTGACGACCTGTGTCACCTTCGCTCAGCACCCCAAACTCTTTCAGCTGCCCATCCTTCCATGCCCGTTTCTGAGCCAATCACCAAGGCCAGGGGCCGAGGGTGGAGGATGCTGCTTGGCCAGACGTGGGGCACGGTGCCCACTTTCTGAGGGCGGGGAAGTGCTTTAGCCCCACCCACCCCTAAGGACCCATGGAAAGGAAGAGTATGGCGATGTCTCCTGAAGGAAGAGAAACAGGCGGCAGGTAGGTGAAGCCACCAGTGCCCCCTGCACACAGCACCTGCAGGGAGTGAGGACGACGTGAGACGTGTGTGTGTGTGTGTGTGTGTGTGAACGCCTGGCACACAGCAACAGCTCAGGATGTGCTGCTTGACCCAGGTGTGTGTGTGTGTGTGTGTGAACGCCTGGCACATAGCAACAGCTCAGGATGTGCTGCTTGACCCGGGTGCTGGTGGCACAGTAGGTGATGGGCTGGGAGGAGTCAGGCGCTGGCTGGTTCCTCTGAGGACAGTCTGGGTGCTCAGCACACATGCAGCCCCTCGCAGCCCCAAGGCCCAGCTGGCAGACAGCCCACCCCGGGAAGGGGGCTCTCTGCGCCTGCCCGCTTCCGCCCCAGCCTGGCCCCCGCAGGCCGGCCCCACTGCCAGGGGTCGGCAAGGCTGGGGCTGGTCCAACAGGCTCGGTGCCCTCGGACCCCACGCTCAACCAGGCCCCAGGGGGCTCTGCCTTCAGCTCAGTCGGAACGTCCTTCATGAGCTCCGTCCTCCCAGGAGGCCCTGACGTCTGTGTACACGCTCGCCAGATGCCAGATGGCTGAGTTAGTGTTTTCAGGTATTTTCGGTGACCTGTTCCCCTTCTCTCTCCCCATCGCTGGCCGCCATGTCTCTCCACAGTGGGAAATCGGTATGCCACGGGTTGTGAGCAGGGACTGGCCCCTAAGTTTTTGCTTTGAATGGATCGCTTGTTTCCCAGCCGCCCTCAGAGACTGTGCGGGCCTCCCCACACTGCCAGATGGGGGCCCGGAAACTCCTGGCAGTTCCTTCCCTGTAGAGGGAGAGAAATATACCAACATGCCCTGGGTACTCAGCATCTCCTCCCCTGAGCAGGAGGCTCCCCAATTTGAGGGCCTGCAGGTCACCCCCAAACTCTGCCTCCCTATTGTGGGTATTCTCCAGGTTGTGAACACAGGCCTTGGAATCAGAAAGTTACGGGTTCAGCTCCCAGTCGCTCCCTGGCTGAGCAACTGGGAGGCAAGTGACTGGACACGTCTAAGCGTCACTTTCTCCTTCGTGTAAAGGGATGGTGGCATTTCTTTCTCCATAATTATGTCAGGAGGAGTGGGGACGTGGGCCGCACACTTGGCCTCTGCTCCGTCGTCAGTGTCTGGCACCCACCCCCAAGGTCCCTTTTACGCTCTTGAGTCACGTTATGCATTTTCGTCTTGAGGCCGGACCATCCAAGATCATTGAAATCTTTCCCAGGGTTTAGATTCTCGTTCACCCTTCAGAGAAGAGTTTTCTAGAGCATCCCAGAAGTTGATGCCAGAAATTTATTTAATGAAACAGAAATGCACTTATTTTGCTTATGAAAGAAATGCATCAGGCTAGCTTCTGTTTCCTGCCTCAACCCGAAGATGGACCCATAGTAGGAGTCTGCAAATGTACTTCCCTTCAGAAATCTGTATCCCAGCTACACTGGAGATGCCGTGCTGGGATCCAGGATCCCCAGACAGCCTCCAGGAGCTCCCATCCTTCAACCCTCAACCCCAACTCCACATCATTGGCCTGAGCCCCAGGGCCCACCGGGCCAGGGCCAGGGCCTGAGTGGAAATACATTTACAGTCAGGGTGGCACCCGGCTGCTCACTGTCCCCCTCCCCGTAGGTAACAGAGCAGCAATCTGAAGAGGATAAGACATGGTTGCTCCTTCCTGAGCCAAGGTCCCAGTTCGTCTGGACTCCTGGGGGTGCCTGGCTGGGATATCCCCACCCCCCCACCATTCTGTAGATGAATAAGCTGAGGCCTGGGGAAGTTAGATGATGAAGGCCTTGCCCAGACCATGGAGATAGCTGGGGTGCTGGGATAAGTACCCTGGTTTCCTGAGTCCTTGTGTGGGCTGTCTACTCAGAGGTCCGCTAGCAGACAGAAACCATGGCCTGGAGGTTTGAATGCTTTTTCCACTTCTTTCCAGCTGTCCTTTGGACAACGATTTAATCTCTGGGCTTTAACTTGGAGACGGCAGGGAACTAGCTTCTGATTTCCTGCCTCAGGCTGAAGATGGACCCAGAGGAGGAGTCCCCTACTCCAACTCTGACCAATGATGCTGGAGTTGGGGGCCCCCAGGGCCAGTGAGTGCAGTGTGTGTGTGTGTGTGTGTGTGTGTGTGTGTCTGTGTGTGTGTGTGTCTCTCTGTGTGTGTGTGTATGTGTGTGTGTATGTGTGTGTTTGTGTGTGTGTGTGTGTGTGTGTATGTGTGTGTGTGTGTGTGTGTGTGTATATGTGTGTGTGTGTGTGTGTGTGTGTGTGTGTAGGGGGCAGAGAAATCCAACACCTTTCCTTTAAGGCGGGACAAACTCTGCGGCGCCATTTACACTTCTACACTCCCTATGGGCTCAAGCTGAAGCTGCGTTTTATCTGAATCACATATCTGCTTAGCTTCTTGCCCTTCTCATCCGTTTAAGGGCGTGTGTGCTAAATTGCTTCAGTCATGTCTGACTCTTTGCGACTCTGTGAACCGTGTAGGCTGCCAGGCTCCTCTGTCCTTGGGATTCTCCAGGCAAGAATACTGGAGCGGGTTGCCATGCCCTCCTCCAGGGGATCTTCCCAACCCAGGGATCGAACCCACATGTCTTATGTCTCCTGCATCAGCAGGCAAGTTCCTTGCCACTAGTTTATTTAAAGAGCTGCCCCTACATAGCCAACAAGGACCTGCTGAATAGCACAGGGAATATTTTGTAGTAGCCCTGTAAGGGAAGAGACTCTGAAAAGAACATATATGTGTAACTGAAATGAGATATAACTGCTATATACCCAAAAGTAACGCAACATTGTAAATCAAGTACACTTCAATGAAAAAAAAGTTTTTAAAAGAGTTTCTCCCTTAAAAAAGCATTTGTCTGCAAATCTCATCCCAGGTTCTGCTTCTTGAAAACCTGATCTAAGATACGAGTGACCATTTCAGTGAGCACATATCTCTGCCAACGTGATTCACAGCGCCCCACTCTGCGATACCACCTACCTGTCACACCTCCGTGGAGGAGGCGCTCTGGAGCACAGTTCCTGGCAGAGTAAATAGTCAATAGAAATGAGCTTTTATTACAATTACTGCTCCTGCAGGCGGTGTTGGCTGGTCCCCCTGCCCTGACGAGGGAGCCTAGTGACAGAGAAAAGGAGAAAGGAAGGTGTAAGAACCACAGAGTTATTAGGAAGCGATTGTAGCCACAGAGAGATCAACAACCCCACCTATTTTCCAGTCAGGAGGAGACGGTCACAGGAGAGCCCTTCGTACATGATCTTGGGCAAAGCAATCTCTCCCCAGGTCTGTTTCCCCATTCATCAAATGTTGGTACAGATACAGGAATGGATGTGGGCTTCATCCCAGGAGTCAGCTGTGATCAATCAGCAGGGTCTCCCTGGAGTGCTGTGCTGGGAGTTTCTGGATCTGCGTCTCGGCCCAGGGAGAAGCTGGGATCTATTAGTGATGTCTGCCCAGGGGTTGGGCGAGGAGAGTGACTGCAAGGGACAAGCTGTGATCTATTAGTGATGTCTGCCCGGGGGTGGGCAAGGAGAGTGACGGCAAGGGAGAAGCTGGGATCTATTAGTGATGTCTGCCCGGGGGTGGGCAAGGAGAGTGACGGCAAGGGAGAAGCTGGGATCTATTAGTGATGTCTGCCTGGGGGTGGGCGAGGAGAGTGACGGCAAGTGTGCCGTGTCTTTGCCGTTTATGAACTGGTTGCATTTGAAGGCCCCTCTGGCTCTGATGGCTCATGAACCAGTGATTCTAAGCAATTGGAAGGCTCCACCATGTGTTTGGATTTAACAAGGGCCATAGCCAAGGAGAGAAGTGAAAGACGGTGGGGACATCGAGGCCAGCTGGTTTCTGACTGGTGTGTCCATTCTCCTGGGGATGGAAACCACCTGCTTCTGCCTGCCTTCCCGGTTCACTTAGGTGGGAATGCTCTCTGGCCCTAGTGTGACTCAGTCTGACCGGTAAGATCGTTGGATTTGCTTGGTGTGTGTATGTGCTGAAATGACGTGAAATGAGGCTTTTGCTGGAACCGCTGCTAGAGAAAGGCAGCATTCTTCCCACTGACTCCGAACCTGGGAGGTTGCAGCTTGGGGCTTCCTGCCACCATGGGTTGCCTGAGAACGAGGCCAATACGAAGGAGCACAGAGTCGAGATGACAAGAGATTGGGTGATAGAGACATCTTCGTAGCCCCTGGATCCAGCCCTGCCTGATGTGGATTCTTGGATTGTTTTGCTTACAAGAGCCGGTAATATCTTTTCTGCTTAAGTCAGTTTGAGACTTAAAGGACACACCTAGAATTAATCTCAGTGAAACCAGCAAGTCCTTTTTTGTCCATCTGTTGTGAAAGGAGCTCTGCGCTGGACTGGTTGGAACGCGCTGCGTGCCAGGCCCCCTCTGCCGCCCCTTCCTCTTTAAGACTGCATGGCAGAGGGGCTGGTTCTGGAGGCCCTGGGGAACTCAGCCCCCTCCAGACTCCAGAGGATAACGGTCCCTGAACTGGTTCCCACCACGAGGGATGCCTTCCCTGAGGGCTCCCCGGTGGATAAGGAGACAAAGCAAACCAGGGGGACCTGGACCTGCTCTGACGGACCCGACTGCTGAGTTCAGGAAGGGGCTCCAGGGAGTAATGTGAGTGTATGATTAGTGTGTCAGATTTGCACATAGGAAATGGAGGTTGAGAGGAGTGAGTGGATGCTTTCTAATTCACCCAGCTTCTTAGGAGTGGGTTTCACCTCCTGGCCCCAGGCTCCAGTCTGCCTCCTCTTCCATTTGCTCCCCTGCCAGAAACACCCCGAGTCTTGATTCCTTATATCTTCAGCAGGAGAAAGGTTCTGAGTTTTGCTGTGTGGGGGCTGGGCAAGATTCTGGCAGCAGCTGTCACACATTGGATACAGGCTAAGCTGCTTCAGTCATGTCCAACTCTGTGACCCTGTGGACTGTGGCCCACCAGACTCCTCTGTTTATGGGATTCTCCAGGCAGGAACACTGGAGCGGGCTGCCAGGCTCTCCAGGGGATCCTCCTGACTCAGGGATCAAGCCAGCGCCTCGTGTCTCCTGCATTGGCAGGCAAGGTCTTCACTATTAGCACGCCTGGGGAGTCCTAGCTGCTCAGTAATTGCTGAATGTGTGCGTCATTGGCCGAGAGAGTGCCTTTTGGTTTTCTCTGGGTTGTGTTCTAGTCTGTCTTTCCCCCAAAGCAGAGCCTGAAACAAAGTCTCTAGGGCAGATGGTTCATCGAGAATGCTATCCCAGGGTAGAGGTGAAGGGCAGGGGAGTGAGGCAGGGAGCGAAGGCCTGGTGGCCAGTCTCCCGGATGGCCCCCAATGAGCCTCGCCTCCTGGAATTCAGAATTTTCTCCCACACCAACAGGACTGATCTTTGTAATGATAAGATGCTAGAGACTTGAGAGTCTATGGCTTCTAAGACTTCATAAGTGACACTGAGGCTCCCCACATGCTCTCTTGGATCACCTGTTTGGGGAAAGCCAGGGGCCACGTCATGAGGATGCTCAAGCAGTCCCTGGGAGGCCCGTTTGGTGAGGAATGCAAGCCTCCTGCCAACAGCCAGCCTGAACGTGCCCTGAGTGAGTGTATCATATTGGAACCGGCTTCCCTAGCCACAGTCAAGCCTTCAGATGAGCACAGCCCCAGCCAACAAACTGAGAGACCTCAGGCCAGAACTGCCTAGCTTCAGCTGCTCCCAAATTTCAGGCTTACAGACACTGAGATGTTAAATGTTTGTTGTTGTTTTAAGCCACTAAACCTTTGGATAACAGAGTTTCCTTAGTGAATTGGTCATTGCTATGACTGCCTGATTGCTTTATTCCAAGCGACCTTTGAGAAGCTTGTAGAACATGTCTCAAGACTGTCTGCCCAGGGGGAGAACGTTTACCCAGTGGCTTCCGTATCCCATTGTCCAGAGGGTGCCTCCTGGGCACTGATGCTCCCATCCCTGTTGGTCACACAGGTGTGTGTGCCACGCGGTCCTCGTGGGATCCCACGTCATGGAGAAAGGAAAGCTCTGGGCAGGAAGCGGGTGGACGTGGCCAGGCCCGAGGTGAGGTACCTCCGGGTGGCACCCACGCCAAGCTGGTTGAAATCTGTGCAGAATGCTCGTCACAGTGGTAGCTGGAGTAAGAGGTGGGGCTTCTGAAAGGATATGAACTGGGGGCCCAAGACGTGCCTGGGATGCTGTGTCAATCAGGGAGGCAGTGAGTGGTGAGGGGGTGAAGGTGCGAATGAGGAGCTGAGTGGATGACGGGCAGTGAGTGAGCGGGTGAACAGATGAGTGAGTCCACGATGCACAGGCCATCCACCTGCCCACAGAGAGGAAACCCACCCTCCTCGTCCACTGGGGCAGCCCTGGCACCGTCAGGGGCTGGAGGCACACGGGCGGCCTTGCTGCCCAGTCCTGGCAGGGTCCTCCTGGGGAGGGCAGCCCTTTGATTTGCTCTTCACAGAAGGGGAGGGGGTGCTGAGTGCTGGCGCTGACCCCTGGGTGAGCGGAGCTGTGAGGGCCAGGGCGGGGGCGCCGGCAGGGCCTCTGGCTGGCTGCGGGCATGTGCAGAGCTGGGCCGGAGGGAGAGCCTGCAGGGCCTTTTCTCCTGGCTGCATCTTGCTAGAGAAGTGACCCCGTCTTCTAGAGGCAGACAGGAAAACCGCAGACCTTGAAGGCGTTTTCCACCCTGGACACTGGGCAGGCAGGACCCACCTGTCGCTGGGCTGGAAAGGCCAGGCATTTGGGGGGTTCTGGGGATGAGTGACTCGTCTCTGTGGCCACGTGACCCAGCATCTCCTCCTCCCCCTTCTTGCAAAAGACGGCAAGTAGTGACTGACCACGCTTACAGTCCCTGTGCCCAACACGTGACTGCGATTGTCCCCATTCTACAGACGGAGGAAATGAGCCCCGGGGAGAGGACGTGACTTGCTGGAGGTCATGGTGCTACATGCCTGTTCCCGTTTATACCTGGACAGAGAGGCTCTAACGCCAGTGACTCTGAGAGGGAAGTGAGATGCAGGACGATTCTAAAATGGTAGCCAGAGCCCCAGATCAGAACCTGGAGACGCGGTCTGATGCAGGCTTGCCCCTCACTATGATATCCTGGGCATGTAATTCCTCCTCTGACCCTCAGCCTCCGCGATGGAGGAGGTGGGTGCTGGGCTGCATATGCGATGTCGTCCTTTGACGGGATCCCTGGCCAAGGATTGCGGTGCAGTGGCTAACCCTGCATTTATTAGGCACTTACACAGCGGGATGAGCCATCACACAGGCTTCCTTCCTAACAGTTCTGGAAGGCTGGCATGACTCAGCTCACTTTACAGATGGAGAAGCAGAGGCTCGGAGGGGTTAGAGATTGGCTAACTTGCCCCAAAGACCCAAAGCTGCTCAAGTATGGAAACACGATTTGATAGATCCCTCTTCTAGCCACCAAGCCGCAGCATCCTAAGAAAAAACTTTCATTTTCTGCTGTTAATGGTGATAAACATCAACAGCTCCCACTTACTGGCATCTCCTCTTTGTCAGGTATTATTCTGGGATTTTAGGTGCGATGAACATCTCTGTATTGGTTTAGACCTGTTCATTTGCAAGTGAAGAAATCCAGCTCAAATTGGCTCCAACAAAATGATCTTTATCGGCTCACATGATTGTCAAATCCCGGGTGGATCCCTGGACAGCCGTGTCTAGGGGCTCAGCCCTGTCTTCTGTTTTCTCCACTGCATTCTGCTCCACTCCGTCCCCTTCTCTGTGCCACTGCCTTTCCTCCCACCAGAGCGGGGCTTTCCCCATGTGGCTGCCCCCAGAGTCCCATTCTCCTGGCTTAATCACCAGCGTGGAACAGGGGCTGTCTCTCACCCAGTGTAGACAGAAGAGCTCTGCCTGGCTTTCCCTGGAGCATAAGCCCACCCCGGGCGGATCAGCATTTCCAGGAGGTGTTGGTGTTTCCAGGCAATGGGATCACATGCCCACCCCTGCAGAGGCGGGGCAGCCCCACTTGAATCGTTAACGCCGGCACAGGAAAGACAGCACATGCCCAGTCAGTCCAGCTGATCCTCATAGACCCGTGGGGAAGGCGCAACGACAGTCTGCAGTTTATAGGGGAGGACACAAAGGGTCAGAAAGAAAGAATCGACCGTCCTGGCCACACGGCCAACAGGCAACCGTGGCCGCCTCATCCAGACTCACTGATGGGCGTTGAGAGGAACGTGCTCACTGGGATGGGACAGATTCAGAGTTATTGAGCACCCACCGTGTGCAGGGCTGTGAAGAGGAGCAGGACACGCAGCCCGGGCCAGCGGGGCATCTCCAGCGCCCCCGGGGAAGTGAGTTAGGAAACAACCACGGATTCGAGCAGGAGGCAGAGGCCGCCGGAGCGGGGCTGTCGGGCGGCTGGAGGGGACTCATTGCTAAGCGAGTGGTACAGGCAGTAATTGCCTGAGGATTTCAGAGGACGGGGGAACTGTGGGCTCCAGTCAGGGGAGCATTTCTGAAAGAGACAGACCCTGAGCTTGGGCTTGAAGGATGGACGGGGGACTTGCAGAGGCAGTGATGAAGGCCCTGAGCCTCCCACGTGGGCCAAAGGAGGTGCTCCCCAGGAACTTCTGGCTGGGCGATTCTGTGGTTTAGGAAAAAGTCCCTGGGCCCTGTTTATAAACCTCACAAGTCCCCTCACCTCGGCCGTGATCTAGTTCAAACCCCAGCTCTGCCACCAGTGAGCTGTGTGACCTTGGGCAGGGTGCCTCTGAACCTCAGGCTTTTCCTTCACAAACTGGGAGATAGGATCCTGCTCCTACCTCACCAAGTCGTTGAGGATGGGGTGAGATTAGGTGCATGAAAGTGCCTCGGGGAGCCATGAAATGCTTATAAGCAGGAGTGGTGGTTACAGTTGGACAGGTCCAGTGTGCTCATTCTTAGCTGGGGGCCCCGACAACGTGTCAAGGATGGGTTGCTGTTTTCCGCTCCCCTGCCTGGAGCCTGGGGCTTGATTTTAGCATGGCACAGGGTGTAAAAAGGTTTGAATCTCCTGCTTCCACAATCTGCCACTGCTGCTTACTATTTGTCGTACCTCTGGGGGACTCCCACCTCTACTAAGCCCCAGTGTGAGCGTGTAAAGAGATAACACGTGTGAAGTGCCCAGCACAGTGCCTGCCTTAGAGTAGGTGGCTTTACTTCCAGTGCGGTTTCCCTTTGGGGTGCCGTTCTCAAAGCACTTACTTTATGCCCGGAAGCAGTCTAGCGCCAGGGAAATGGAATGCACCGATAGGCCAGATCCAGGTCACAGGACCCGCCCTGAGCCTGGAGGAAGGAGCTGGCTCTGCTCAAGGCCAGGGTGTTTACTCACAGCTACTGCAGGGGGTCAGCAAGCGACTGCTCATGGCTTGCTTCTGTGCTCCCCACAAGCTGAGAACAGGGTTTTTTTTTTTTTTTGTTTTAAAGGGCTTAATAAAAATAAAAAGAGTATGCTACAGAGACTATGTGGCCTGTGAAGCCTAAAATAGCTGGCTCTTCCTCTGCAGACCTGTGATCCATTTAGCTGTGAACACACCCAGCTGGCTTATTCTTCCGAAATCCAGCATTTAGTGAGTCTAACGAGAGGGCTCCTCACTGTGTCAGGTTGGTTCTGACTAAATAAAGGTTTGGGGACGTGTGTCAGCCAGGCCCCAACCGGAAAAACAGAAACTGCTCTAAGAATTTAAACTGGGGTGGGAAGGCTGCCTTAATACAAGGAACTGGCATTCACCGATGATGGAAGGGCTGAAAACTCAAACGAGCGAGGGAGGGTGCCACCACGCCCGGCTGGAGAGATCAGGAGGATGGGGTGTTCCTGGGTCCTGGGTCCAGGGGAGCTGGAAGCCCAGCATCCTGTCCAGTGGGCACTAGCGCCCTGGGGAAAGGCAGCTGCTTCCCCGGCAGCGGCCTGCGTAGAAAGTGAGGGGAGAAGAGCCTTGGTTGCTCCCTGCCTCCGTTCTTTCCTTTCCCAGCAGTGTCTCCGCTTGGTGCTCCTCTGCTTTCTGGATCTGCACCCGGGGGGCCCTGATCAAATGAGCAAAGGGCAAACAGGCCCAGGATCAGCCAGGGGCTGTAAGCAGATTCTGCCAGCTCAGTCCCTCTGAAGGCCATTGACAAGCTCAATGCCTGAGGCCGTAAAAATACGCCTGCAGAGGTATAGACATATAGTTCTCCGGGTATGTGAATTTGCTCAGTGTTCAAGTTCATTGCTGGGTCCACCTTGGTGGCATATATTCTGTGAGTTATGTGTCCTCGTTCATGGCTGCTAGTTTGGAGTCAGCATTCAGCTTCTATTTAATTACTCTGAAGTGGTCTTGCCCTGGTTCTCAATATTCCTATCGTTCTTTCCCTCTTTGAGGAAAAGAAACAGTTTTCCAGCTTCACACATTCCTGAACCTCTTCTCGACGTTTTCATACCCAGGTATCACTCCAAACCACCTTCTCGACTCTTGTCTGCAGACTGCGTGTACCATTAGTTTCCTTTTCTCAGCTCTATTTTTGAACACATTAATAAATCTCAGCACAAGTACAACTTTATATCACTGCTGTAAATAGAAACTCAGGATCATATGCCATCAATATAAATAAATACCATGGAACTAAATCACTGTTAATTAAATTCTGCCTGCAGCTTTGGCAAAGGCCATGAGTATGAGGCTCTCGGTGAAAAAGGGAAAAGTTAAAAATAAAAAGGAGAGGTGCGGAAGAGCAGCATCAAGAGACCTTCTCCTCGGTGTCATCACAAGGACCGGAACAGAACCGGAAATGGTTAGGTTGCCCCTCCCGTGACTTGACGTTATTGAGGGCACTGTCATCTCGCTTTCCACCTGCGGTCATGCTGAAATCACACTAAATCTCTCAACCAGAGAGACACATCCCACACCTTGGGGAGCCCAACGTAAGAGCTTACTTTTCCCCACACGCTCTGTTAATCTCTCCTCTAAAGTTTTATTATCCATCCCCCGGCATGTTTATCAGAGTCCTTCTGTACAACTCCTCCATTTTTGACACTTTAAGCTTTGGAATCTCTGATGAGGTCAATGGATGTTCAAAGACACTCTGCATTCCTTTATTAATTAACCAACATCCAGAAACCAGTGAAATTCCTATCAATACTTTATTCACCAAATAAGGGCAGAGACAGCTCACGTTTACTCTCCCATCTTGTGAAAATTCAAAGTTTGTTTTTTAAAAACATCATTTTAATGATTAAGTTATGAACAGTTACTTATAAATAGTTACAACTTGCCTGTCATCTGTGTCAACATTTATGACTTAATGACACGGTTTTTATGCTATTACTGGTGTTTGTGGATGTTTGTCTACCCGATGGCACTCTTCAAGAAACGTATCTGAGTTAATTAAAATGTGTGCCTAAACATACTTATATAATATCATGTTATAGAGTATATTGTAATTATATACATACTATTCCTGAAGTATTTGCCAAGTGTCAGGGTCTAAGTGACGGACTTCACACGGCCTTATTTCTCACAGCAGCCCCGTAGGGATAGATATACTATCACCACCCTCATGGTTCCAGAAAGAAACTGAGGCTCAGAGAGGTCAAGTCACTTGCCCAAGGTCACAGGCTGCCAAGCCTCAAAACTCAGGTTGAACTCAGACTTGTCTGATCCCAGAGCCGATGGTCAAACCCACGGCATGTCATTGCTTCTGTCACGGGGTTCCACTTCCTCCTGTTGGAAAACTGAGGCCAGAGCAGGTACCAGCCTTGCTGCAGTCTCATTTCTGCTCCTGTGTCTGTGGAGAAGCCAACCCTCCACCCTCCACTGCCCTTTCCTGGGCACCTCTGACCCCTGCAGTTCCTGGTATGGAACAGTGCCTGGGCTGTCCATCTGGTCAACCACACCAGCAGGACTCGCTGATCAACTGAAAATATTACTGCTATTTCTTCTAATTCTCCTGTCTTTTCTTCTGAAGAGAGTGCAGAGCTTTCCCCCCCACCTCTGCAGGTCCTAATGTGATTATTTGTATAGCATACAAACATACCAATGTACATGATTTTGAATTATGGGGTTGCCAGGATAAGCTGTATTTAAAACAACAACTCCATTAGTCATAGCTGGAGGAGACTGGAATAACATCATCAGGCCTTCTGCCGAAGTTTTCGGTGGGATTCCATTCCCTGATGTTTTAGGTTGATTGTGCCTTCATTTAGATTCAACAGATACTTAGTGTTTGGCCTACAAGTGCAAATCCCAGGGCCAGGCCTGGCTGGGTCAGCACACAGAGAAGCAAAGCTCCCTGGTCATGAGAGCCCACAGCCTGCTTCCTTCCTTGCTCTCTCCCTCCTCCCTACCTTCCCTCCTGCCTTCTCTTCTTCCCTCCTTTCTTGTCCCCCTTCTCTCTTTTCTTCCTCCCTCCTCTCTTGAACGCCTCCCTTATTCCAACAGGTTTTGGGTTCCAGTATGTCCTGGAGACCTTGCTAAGTCCCTCACACAAAGATAAATCACAATCCCTTTCATGAAAGAGCTATCAGTTTACTCAAGTTGAAGGTTCAGAGCTAGAGGGGTCCTTTTACAGTCCTGCCAACACCTTGTTCTAAGGTTGGACGAGCAGAGTAGCCAGAGAGGCGAGGTGACCTCCCCAGGGTCACCCCGACGGAAGGTAGCGGCTCTGGGATTCGTGCTCAGATTTCCAGAATCTTCAGACGTTGCTCTTCTTACCACAGTAGGGAAAACGTTTTCAGGAGCTGTTGTGATGTCGGGAATTAAAGTGATACCATGTCCCTTGAAAGACTGGCCGTGGCAAATAGGAGATAAAAGATCACCGGTGAGCTAGCAACTGAAACCCGTGTGTTCAGTCGTTAGGGTTACAGTGCCGTGGGGGAGGGCATTCCAGCCTTCTGCTGGCGGTTCTGGAGGGTTCTGCTGGCGGTTCTGGAGGATTCTGCTGGCGGTTCTGGAGGATTCTGCTTCTCCCTTCATCACAGTGGCCACTCTGGACCTTTAGGCGCTCCCCACTACAAGGTCTGAAAAACCCTGGGGAATCGTCCCCGAGGAGGGCTCTCTACTTTGACACTTTTGATTGTCCCACCTTCTCTTAGATCATGGCTCATTCATGGCCTCTGACCTTGGCACAGAGCCTGCCCCGTATTCTACACTATTCTTCATCAGGAGTCAAGCCCCTAATGCCAGGCGCATTCTAGCCTCTCCCTTTGAGAGTACCTGGTCTTGGCAGCTGGGCCATGTGGGCACCGGGAAGAGCCTCAGCATCCAGCTGAGGCCTCCTCTGTGATTCCTTGTCCGGGCAGCCAAGGTCAGCTGCTAGCAGAATGACCTGGGATGCATCCTGACAGGCACTTCCTGTGTGAAACCCTGATCACTTACTGCCCGCCTGCTGTTCCCACTGGCCCCTGCCATTGTCCCCGAAGGGCTTCAGTAGCGTTCCTCCAAACCCTTGGGTCTGCAGCCTCCTTTATCCCTACCCCAGTGTTCCAGTTATGCCCGAATGTAAGCAACAGAAATCCACAAACAATTTCACTGCAGTAAGTGATGTGCAGGCCCAGTGAATTAAGACGAGGTGGCTGTGGAGCTGGCTCAACCTTGAGCAGCTAACATAGCCACTCTGTGCCTCAGTTTCCTCTTCTGTAAAATGGGATGGTCAGTGGACCCACCTCACACAGCTGTTGGGAGAACTAAATGTTGGTTCACGGGAAGTCCTTGGGACAATAGCGTGCAGTAACTGCATGGCTTTGGTTTTCAGGGTTATGTTCGCCGCTCTGTTCTGTCCTGTCCTGTCGGGTAGCTCAGTCCCTCCCTCTTGGCGGCTTAGGTCTGATTCTGCAACCCAGATCCAAACACCTTGTTGCTAGGGCCATCAGTGACCGCTCACGATGATTCTCTGATGCCCAGATTCACAGAAGATGCAGCCACTCCTGAGCTCCTACTATTCGCAAGTCCCCGTGAGGCACAGCACCTCCAAGACTTTGGGTGACTCAGCTCACCTTTCTGTGCCTCGCCTTTCTCGGGGGGACAGGCCTCTCCATAGTACTTGCCCTCATCGCTGCTGTGAGAGGTTCCTGGATTAGTTATGCAGGCTCACAGTAAGCCTGCAGGGACGAATGCAAGCACCGAGGACTGCTGTGTGCAATCCCGTGGGCGTTCAGAGGAATATTAGCTACGGTCCCCGAGTAAGTAAGTAAGGGAAGCCGCTCAGTCGTGTCTGACTCTTTGCCACCCCATGGACTGTAGCCTACCAGGCTCCTCCGTCTGCAGGATTTTCCAGGCAAGAATGCTACAGTGGGTTGCCATTCCCTCCTCCAGGGGATCTTCCCAACCCAGGGATGGAACCCAGGTCTCCCACGTTGTAGGCAGACGCTTTAGCGTCTGGGCTGCCAGGGAGGCCTTATGGTCCCTGTCTTGGGTTCAAGTTTTCACATCTCCCACTCCCTCTGGTCTGACTTTGTCTGCTTCCCTAAATCCAAATCGGGCTCCGTGCCCTGCTGTGCTCTCGCTCCCACGCCGGGTGGCTGGCTTGTCCCTCCTGTGTGTCCACCACTTAAGTTGCCGGAGGGTTTCTCTACTCTCACGGCTGCGTTATGCTCAGGGCCTCCCGAATTGTGATAATTCCCAACAGCTCCCTTTTATGGAGAGTTTGTCACGTTCTAGAAATTGGGCTGAGTAGTTTACAGAGATTACCTCATTTAATCTTCACAGTGACCCTAGGAAGTAGATCATGTGATCCCTATTTTATAGACGAGGACACTGAGGCTCAGAGAAGTTATGATGTTTGCCCAGGATGCCTGAGTCCTGCGTGCCAGAGCTGGGATTCAGATGATCAAGGCCTGAGGTCTCATTCTTCAGGTGCCCTGGATTTCTCGTCTGGTGCGCTTCCTCCTGCAGACCTCGTTGCCTGGCTCCCGGGAAGGCAGTCTGCCTCTATCACGCGCATCCCTGTGATCGGGAGGAAGACCACTCCCCAGGCCCTGCAGGTTCACCTTCCCTTAGGCTGAAGAGCTTTCTGAGTGCGCCTCTGACCCGACCTCCTGCAGGCCCTGCCCTGACCCCTCCTGACCCTGACCCTGGCCTCCCCTGACCCGACCTCCTGCAGGCCCTGCCCTGACCCCTCCTGACCCTGACCCTGGCCTCCCCTGACCCGACCTCCTGCAGGCCCTGCCCTCACCCTCCTGACCCTGACCCTGACCCTGGCCTCTCCTCTCACCTCCTGAGGGCTGTCCCTCTCGGACGCAGTCACGTTCTTCTGTGGCTTTCTCGTCCTGCTTTCTTTTCTCAGCACACACTGTTCTCAGGGCTGATGGTTTATGCCTCTTTAAGTGCACACTTTCTAAAGAACCCATGTGGGACCCGTGTGGCTCTGAGACCAGGGGTCCCCAGAACACAGAAGAATGGCGAGGGCTTCGGCATCTCGTAAGACAATTTGTCGACGTGTATTCCAGTAACCCACACTCTGTAAGCTGGTCCCCAGAAAGGAGTTCCTTGGTCAAAAGCCTCAGGGAAATTCCACATTGACAACTTCTTGAGAAACCTCAGGGTAAGCTAACTGGTGTGATTTTGTTGAATTTAACTTTTCCCAAATGCATTTGACTACTGGACTCTGCTTTCTTCCTTTGTGACTTTTAGTTACATCCCGAAGAAGCTCTAGGGCAAACCTTGATGTGAAATAGCCATGCCTCTTTAAACCACCTCACCTTTGCCTAAGAACTGACTCAGCTTCAGGGCCCACGAGAATCCCAGCCCTCCCAGGAAGTTTTTCTTGATTCCTTCGGCTAGAAACAATCTTTCCTTTCTAGGAATCTTCATGTCAGGACTTTCATGAATGACTTTGGAGCAGGTACTGGGTGGCATGCTGTTGAGATGCACTTTGACTCAGATGCATGTCTGAGTCCTGCCTGATACTGCTGCTACGGGCTCGGTGAACCTGAACAGATTTCCTCAACTTCCTGGAGCTCCATGTGTAACCGTCTCCTTATCTACAGCACAGGATAAGAAGTTAATCCACGTGCGACATTTTCCCATGAACAGCTCAGCAGACTGGTGGCACGGAGTGAGCGTCTGACGAGTGACTGCTGCTGCTATCACCGGTGTCGTTACTATCACCACCGTTGAGCTGCGTGCTGGGCTCAGTCGTGTCTGACACTTTGTGACCCCGATTCGGGGTGTCCATATCTATTCAGTGAATCGAGTTGCAGTCCATGCCAGGACCCCAGAGGGCCATTTGGAGCGTGTCCTCAGCCACAGAGATTACCCTGAGGGTCAGCAGCACTGACCTCTCTTAAATCCCCCTCTGAACCCTCATTTTGGGCTGAGGAGATGCTCTGACTCATGATTAGAGAATGGAGGGTCTCATGCCTTGAGTCAGATCCAAGGATGAGACTGGGTTTGCAGGCTGGGCTCCTCTCATAGGGCTGCCAAGCCCTCTCCCTGTCCACGCGAGGCTGGTGTGGGTTAATGAGTCTCTCTCCCTGTAATAATCTGATCAATGGCTCCTCCCTACGCTGCTCCTCGACGGAACCTCTAGGTCCTTTCTTTGGCTGGTTCCAGCCTAGTGGAGACCTCTGAATAGACCATTATTGCTTAATTACTGGCTAAATGGTCTCATTTGTTCTCCATTTGTCAGCGGTGAGTCCCGCCAGGGCAGCCAAGAGAATTTTGAAATTTCTCATCAAGCTCTGGCTTTAGGAAGTGAAGACACCTGGGTCTCCTTCCTTTCTGCTGGTGTCTGGCAACACTGGGCACAGACTTGGGGGAGCAGCTCCTGGAGCTGGTGTTGGTGCCTCTTCCCACAGCGTCTCCACAGCTTTCTTTGCTCTCCTTGCTTTTTGCTTGTCCCCCCCACCCCATTTTTGCCTTGGCCTCTCCACTCTTTCAGCCCAGCATGGTAGAATGAACTTGAACCCTGCAACCATGAAACCTGAGTTTGAAGTCCACTGGCCACCTGTGTGGCTGAAAGTCCATATTTCCATATGCAGAACGCACACTTCACAGAGGCACACCAAGCGTGGCTCGAGAGTGACTTTCCACCGTCGGCTGCCGTTGTGTATGTCGCACACTTACGAGCTTTAATTATGCTTTTGTAGCATACATGGTACATCTCATACTTCTGTGGCCCTTTCATAGGGCCTCTCACAAAGCTGAGGAGTCTGGCTCAGGTCCCCCTTTCAAGCCGGCATTATCTTTTGCTCCTTCCCCACCACTCATCTTCTTTCTCCTGCAGTGTTCCACATGGACGCTACGGGTCCAGAGCGGGAGGTTTTTGGATTTCAATAATGTTGTTAAAAAATCTTCTCTGTGTTCTTTTTTCTATGTGAAAAAATCAACTTGCTAATAAATAGTTAATCTGAAGTGCAAGTGAGTACATGGCCTGGGAAGGGACTGGCTGGTCACCCCCATTATGTAAAGCTGGGCATTAAAGCCTGTTTACAGTTGGTTTCCATAGGAGGCCGACTCCACGATTAGGCTTGGCATGCAGAATGTGTGTTAGGAAGTGCTCTTGGGAACAGTGCCCATGGAGAGAAGGAAGCAGGGCTGGGCAGAGGGAGACTTTGAGCTGGGACACAGTCCCCAGATGACCTTGGCCAGCCAAACCTGGGACGATGTTTGCCTCAGAGTCTGCCCAAGTTGGGGGTGAGATGCTAGGTCTCTATGCCAGTGGGCCACTCTGGGGAGGGGGCCATACGTGGGAGAGGTGACTCAGCCGAGGACATCCCTGAGGGCCTGGGAGTCAAGGACTGTGAGTGAGTAGCCTTCCCAGGAGCTGGAGCCAGCCCTCCATTTCTTCCTGAAGGACGTTCTGGGTGTTGCCTTACACAGTCTGCCACCGAATGTCTCCTGTAACCTAGGGCTGCCCTGACCTTCCTCTAACCTAGTCCTGCTTCTCCTGGCTCTGGACTTCCAGGCCCCACTCCCTGTGTGCGGCATCTTTTGTCTTCAGGGTCCTGGTTGCTCTCCCTCAGACCCAACCCAGCAATCAGAGGTGGCTTCTAGGTGCCTGAAGATTTCTTATCCTTATCTCTGGGCTTTACTCTGACTCCAGGGCACCCTTTTCTAGAGGAAGAACATAAGTCCCTTTCTTCATCAGCCAGTGCCTGGATTTTTGCACTTATGGAAGGGAGCCATGTCACCAATCATGCAAAGCAGCCGATAATGCAAAATCGTTTACATCTGTCCTTCAGCTGCATTGCGTGATTACAAGGGGATGGGAAAAGTGTGATGGAATTAAGTGTGTGCTCTGGATTCAGCCTGCCTGACTGTGTATCTTGGCTCTACCACTTACTACACAACCTTGGGAAAGATTCTCAACCCTGCTGTGCCTCAGTTTCCTAAGCTGTAGCAAAGAGGTTTGAGGATGGTACCTATCTCATAAAACTGTTGTCCTACATAAACCATTAGATGCCATGCCTTCAGAGCAATGCCTGATACACAGTAACAGCTCAAGAAATAAGCTTTGATGTTTGCCCTGAAGTAAAGTTTGATACAGAGTTTTGCTAAAATGTACTTGTTACTTGGTGTCATCCTCACTTAATTGAGGTTGGTCTGGAAAAGTTTCCGTGGCAGAAGAAATTGTCCTGACCTTAAAGAATTGCCATGGATGTCCTGCCAGGTAGATCAGCTCCAGACAGGACTCCCAGTAGGCAGGGCAGCTAAGAAGAGAATTCAGCACCATGGACAGACCCCATACCTTTCCCTCAATGCTGTTTTCTTCCTCCGGAGGACAAGAAAACGTATCAACTCAGTCAGCTGCCATTTCCCAGGCTTCTTGGCTAGCTAAGGGCCCAAGATGCTTTTAGTCCAGCGATTCTGAGGTTGCCTGTCTTGATTCCCGCAGGAACAGTAGACAGAGAACTGAAAGGGCCCGCGAGGGGGGGTGTTCTGTGGCCACATGTGCTTGGGGGTGGGGACACTGAGGGTGGGCCTTCTTCCCTGCTCTGGGATGCCCTTTCTTCATCTGTAAAGCAGAGTGTGACTCCTCAGAATCCGGCAGGCCTTGGGGCATGGTGGGCCTCTGGGGATGGAGGTCATGGATCCCTGGGGCCAGCAGAGGGCAGCCTCTGTCCTGTGTCCACCCTCAGGGCAAGGTTTTCTAACTGGCACCTCCCGGGACACCACAGAGGATCTCTGAGAGCAATGGAGCGAGTGGAGTCTTTGCATCCTGAACATCCCTGCTCCAGACCTCGTTCCTCCCTTACTCACTTCTCCAAGCCCTGGGCCCTCTGGCTCTCATCAGAGCAGGTGGGGCTGATGCTACGCCTGGAGATGGAGGTTTGTCCTGCTTTTCTCTCTGACCTTGAGCTACTGCCTGTTTCCGTGGCACCTCCCTTCTTCCCCTAGAGGACTATGCTGCAGGGCTTGGGGAGCAGACACAAGGCCTTTCCTCCTTCCACCACCCCTCTAGTCTCCACTTCAGAATACTCTGAGCTGGCACCCAGAATAAGCATGGCAGTGGGGTAGGATGGAAGGTGATGCTGTGGCTTGGCTCTCATCCTGTGGTTCTAGTTCTGTCCTGGAGGAGCTTGTGCTTGCTGGGAGCAGGAGATACAATCCTTCGAGTCACAGGAGATGAAGAGGAGTGGAAGAGAGTCCCAAGACATGAGGCGCCTGGGCAGCTGCATGACTCCTGTTGAGCACCTGCCCTGGACCAGGCACCCGTGGAACCTACAGCCTGTGATGCCAGTACTGACACTGTTACTGTGAGAAAGCCAGTGGAGAGGCTGAAGCTTCTACTGAAGGTCACGTAGCTAAGAAGTGGAAAAACCAAGCTTCAGTGTCTGGTTGACCCCGTAGGTGACTTAGAGTGATGTCTAAGTGGGGAGGAGCCTTGGGCAGGAGTCAGCCAAACGGGACTCCGATTTCAGTTCTGCCCCTGAACTGCAGTTGTGTGACCTTGGACAAGAAATTCTGTCTCCCTGGACCTCAGTCTCCCCATTTGAGAATGGAAGGATGGGACTAGGATGCTCTCTAAGGATCCTCCAGCTTTAAGTGTCTATGAATAGACTCTCCCTGGGCCTAATGCTTTTTAAAAACTATTGGCAAGAACTCACATATGCACAAGCCCAGCCTTATGTATAAATGGAGTAGGCGGCAGCCTGTATGGTGTGAATGATGGCTGCTGGGAAGGGTCCCTGCTGAAAATATCTCAGTCGCTCATCCCGCTGCCAAAGTGCTGGAGTCTCATCACTCTGCAGTCGTGCTTTCCGCGAGTCCCTATTTCAGAATGCCAATATGTTGGGAGGCCTAACAGATTATGTTCTTTCTTTCCAGGAGGAAGGGAACTTTTGATGGGTATTGAAATTTGTTTGCATTTCCTGAGTTCAAAATAATTTTCCTTTGGGTGAGAGTAGGCTTCCTGTGGCAGACTGGGATAGTCTAGAGCCTTCCTTCAGTTAAATGGGGGTGGGGGCCGGGTAGGGAATTAAGAAGGGCAGCGGAAAGATGCTGGCTGCTTCATGAAGCATCTCAGGTCTTGGCTCCAGATGGATCCAGGTGTGAGTCCTGGCTGTGCTGTGACCTTGTGGTCCATGAGCTGACTTCCTCCCTCCCCAAACCAAATCCCTCCATCCTCTGGGACTCAGCATACACTGACTGTTGGAATGTCTTCTTCCAGAGGAGGTGCGTCTGGCCCAGCAGCAGCCCCACCAAGTGGACATGCTCCCAGGAGAGGCCCGGAAGCTGGTGCCCAGGAAATGCCCCCCGTCTCTCCTTGCTCCCCTGGCGAGCTCAGCTCTGCACCTCTCCCTTTCATTTCAGCAGCCTCAGTGGCTGACGGATGTGAAGCCGCCATCCTCTTTCCCCACCCAGCATCACCAACACGGCCATGCCACGCGCCCTCCTGTCTCCAGCAGGCTGGAGGCAGTTTCTGAGAGGTGATGCTCTGGACCTCTGTAAACTGAATAACAGTAGCCCCTGCCCTGCACGGCCCTGCAGCACAGGTAGGACTCGGTGTGCTGGCACGTGACGGGCATTTGATGCATGTTGGTGATACCCCAACCCTTTCTGTCCTCGAAGCTCTTGTGTTGAAGATGAAGAAAGAACTGTATGGTGAGCTTGAACCTGAGCCGTGGTTCTTAATTACAACCTTTCGGTCCATTCAGCCCTAGGAACGGCAAGTCTACAGGAGCACTGTTTGTGATCGGTGCACAGTAGGTGCTCGGCTGACTGTGCCGTGCTCAGAATCGCACCCACGTCCTTCCCGAGACCCCTCTAGCCTCGGTGGAACCCGGCTGCCCCTGCCCAGATCTCTGACCTCATCTCTGACCTTTCCCTCTTGCTTGTCCATCTTCACTAAGCTGGACCTTCCTGCTCTTCCTGGAGCAAGCCGGGCGTGCCCCGACCCGAGCCTTCAGCCGCTCCTGCTCCTCTCTCTGACACGGTCTTCCCAGGGGTCTCTGTGATTCGTTCTCTTGCTCTGTTCGCATCTCTTTTAAGTGTCATCTCAGTCAAGACAGCTTCCCTGACCACCCCGCCACGCCCGGCTTCACAGGTTTGCCTCTCCACTGCGTTCCCTTGTATGTCTTTGCTTGTTTGCCAGCTGCGGTCTAACTGCATTAGTAACAATGTGCACAGTGCAGTCTCATTTGCTGCTGCGCCCTCAGGACCTAGAGCAGTGCCCGGCTCGTCGTAGGTGCGCAGTAAGCATTTACTGCTTGAACAGATCAGAGTGAATACACGTGTGAGACAGTGTGTTCAGATCCGTTGTTTCTTAACACACCTGCTGCAGATCTCTTGAGGGTGCACAGGCTGTCCAGGGCTTCCAGAACTACCCTTGGCTGTTCAAAGAGTAAAGGCGGTCAAGTATTTCCATGTGGATTAAAAGCACATTGGTTATAGCTTAATAGATGGGGTTTGTCCTGCAATAATTTATTCAGCAAGCATTTAATTGATCGCTTATTATGTGCCAGGCACAACGCCAACCATTAGGATTATGCTGCTGAGAGAGAGAGAAACATGTTCATGCCGTTTGAGACTTGTGATATTATTGGGGAGCCAACAGTATTCAGAGTGGGGTCCAGGGATGCCTGCTGTGGAAGGATCTCTGAGTCACCTTCAGATGGTCCTGACACAGCCCCCTCTGTTCAGTCTGAGAACGAATCTGCCTCCTGAGATTTCACCCCTCATCCGTGTTCTACCCCAGTCTCCGTCTTCCGTCTCGGGAGACCTTTATAAAGATGATCCTTAAGAACGTCTTCCTCTTTCCTGTTCTGTGGCTTTCTGGGAAGGAGGCAGGGACACAGAGGCATCGAGCGACCCTGAGTGTGGAGAAGCTGGGACGCCGGGGGGCAGCCCAGCGCGGAGCCCAGGTAAGCGCAGGCCAAGCCATGCTGGGGAGGCTGGACCTCCCTGCTGTCCGTGTGGGGCGATGGTTCTTCCCCTTCCTCAGCATCCTGGCACCACAGGCAACGGGCTGCTTTCCCTCCAGGGAGAGCCAGGCTGAGTGCCAGCTCATCAGGAACAGCTTCGCAGCTTCCTGGAGCCCGGGCCGGGTGGGGTGGGGGTGGGCGTGCTGGCGACGCTGGGCGCTGGGCAGGGGAAGAGCATGTGAGCGCTAGCCCTTCAGTCGCTGACAGGCTGCTGGAAGGGGAGGGAGGGTGCTGAGCTGGGTTTGCCAGGAGGACTCAAGGGAGAGGCAGTGGCATTTCCTGGGCACCAGCCTCTGGGCGTCTCCTGGGAGCTCGCCAGCCCTGTGGGGCCACTGCCAGGCTGAGTCCCACCTCCCACATTCCACAGCTGGTGCCTGCGGAGTCCTGGCGGGGGGGACTTGACTTGTGGAGGGGAGAAGTCAGAGCAAAGCACAAAAGGGAGACCTTGATGAGAAGGATGTGACTCTATAAAGTCCCCTGCTCTTCCCAAAGCAGGAAACATTTAAGCCAGATACTGAGAAGAACATCCGGGCACGGCCAGTTGTCAGATGGGGAATCGTCTTATTAAAGATATCTGCATGGAGGCTGTTGTTTCTGATTTCTGAATTCTCTGCGTGAACTGATCCATTCATTCAAGAGATAAAAGAGACAAAGTCCCTGCCCTTAAGGCGTCTAGGAGTGAGAGGATCAGATAACTATAATAAGCAGAAGTGGGCGGTGTCCTCACAGAGGGACCAGTGAGGCAGAGAGAGAGGAGATGACCCCTGGGACCAGGAGGGTCACACAAACCTTCCTCTATGAGTCAGGATCTGAACCGGCCCTTGTGGTATCTCGAGAGACCCAGGAGGAGGGGACAGTGGGCATAAGGACACGGAAGTGGTGAGTATAAGGAACGGCCCACTCTCTGACTGGGGTACGCGGTTTGGGCAGTGGTGCTGAGGCATATATATAGGGCTGGTCACCTGACCCACATCTGACCAATCAGTGTAGTTCATCCTCCTGGTTCCTGTGATTGGTTCCAGGCTGACATGTGATCCAAGATGGTCCAATGAGAATCAGCCACGGGGTTTTTGCTGAAGTCACCCCCAGAGCTTATGTTATTTATAACCAAGGGAGTTTGTCTTAGTCTGCTCAGGCTGGTCTAACCCTAGAAATACAGAGATGTATTTCTCACACTTCTAGAGGCTGAGAAGTCCTAGATCAGGTGTCCAGTGTGGTTGGGTTCCAGTGAGAAGCCTCCCCCTGCTTTGCAGATGGCTTTCCTCTTGCTGTGTCCTCTCATGGTGGGGAGCAGAGAAAGCTCCAGTCCCTTTGTCTCCTTGTAAGGGCACCAGTTCCCTCATGGAGGGGCACAGCTATAACCTCATCCAAACCCAGCTCCCTCCCAAAGGCCCCACCTCTTACACTGTCTTATTAGAACCGCAACCTATGAATTTGAGGAGGACACAAAATTTAGTCCATAGCAGAGTTATTCTGGGGCTTTCCCTGGTGGCTTGGTGGTAAAGAATCTGCCTGCCCATTCAGGAGATATGGGTTCAATCCCTGGGTCAGAAACATCCCCTGGAGAAGGAAATGACAACCCACTCCAGTATTCCTGCCTGGGAAATCCCATGGACAGAGGAGCCTGGCGGGCTACAGTCCATGGGGTCACAAAAGAGGCGGACACAATTTAATGACTGAGCAACAACAGCAACAGAGTTACTTTATCAGATAAGATCAGTCGCTCAGTCGTGTCCCGACTCTGCGACCCCATGAATCGCAGCACGCCAGGCCTCCCTGTCCATCACCAACTCCCAGAGTTCACTCAGACTCACGTCCATCGAGTTAGTGATGCCGTCCAGCCATCTCATCCTCTGTCGTCCCCTTTTCCTCCTGCCCCTAATCCCTCCCAGCATCTGTTAATGCAGAGACAGGGAGGCCAGGAGCTGAGCGCTGCAGATTGTGCGCTCCACGCATGTTGCATACTCAACAGGAATAGCCTTGGACAAATTACTGCCTCCCTCTGGATCTCAGTTTCCATTTTTATAGAGTAAGGGACTCAAACTAGAAGAAATTCGAGGTCTTACCTGCTCTCCCACTCTGACACTGTGCATCTCTTAAGCCCATCCTCTCCATCCTCTAGAGAAGGGCTTTTTATGTGAGCACGGGCGTGTGCGGGGGTGAGGCCCTGGGCACGTGAGCACAAGAGCATAACTGTCATCTGCCATTTCTCGGCTGGTCCTTGCTAAAGCTCGCTTCCCTCCGTTAGTAGGATGGGGGCAGCGTTGATGAGGCTTTGTACCTTGAAAGAAACCGAAACCCTGCCTGACTCTCGGGCTTCGAGAGGTCCAGTGGTCTGTTTATCATCCGGCACAGTCCACGTTGAGCCCAGACGGGAAGCTGGGGGGCGGGGGTGCTGCCTCGTCTGGCAGCTCCCCTTCTCCGCTCTCCTTGAGAGACTGGGAAGTTCATTATTTCCCTGACTGGCTTTTCTGGTGAGGCTCAAATTAATTTTCCATCTCTCCCCCTCTCCCAAGCCTTGCAATCATTAAATGCCAGGGAAAGTTAAATAAACAGCTGATTTACAGAAGCGTTTTCTTTCTTTTTGCCTCTTTTTTTTTTTTTTCCCCAAAAGCCGGAGCCTCTATTCATCAGTTGTGCTGAGAGCGGTCTGATTAAGCAGTTGGTGCTTCCTTCAGACGAGTGAACACAGGGTCAGAGGGCCTAGAGACAAGCAAGAGGCTCCTAATCAGAGACTGAATTCCTACAGGCCCCAGCTCCCTGCTCCTCTCCCCTCCAAAGTCCAGGGCAGGGCTTTCCTGTACAGAGGGATGAAGAGACGTACCTGGCCCCGACCCCCTGGGTATCCCCACCACTCTGAGCTGGAAGGGTTTGTGCAAATAATTTCACTCAACTCCACCGCTGTATGGGCTTCCCTGGTGGCTCAGGGGGTAAAGAATCTGCCTGCAATGCAGGAGACTGCCTGCAATATACTAGACCCGGGTTCAATCCCTGGGTTGAGAAGATCCTCTGGAGGAGAGAATGGCAACCCACTCTAATATTCTTGCCTGGGAGATCCCATGGACAAGGGAGCCTGGTGGGCTACAGTTCTTTGGGAGCAAAGAGTCAGATGCTACTTAGGGGCTAAACAAGCAGCGCCGTTTATGGAGACTAAGCGAGGGACGGGGACTTGCCCAGGCTCGCACAGCAAGGTGGAGGCCGTGCTGGGTCAGAGCCCCCAGTTTGGGGCTAAGGGAGAGAGGCTTCCAGACTTGAACGCCTTGGATCACGTGACACAGAAGGAAAGTGCGTCGCGTCTGCTGGTCCCGCCAGCGGGCCGCCAGCAGAGCACACGATGCACTCTCTGCTCACACACATTTACACACGGATGCACCCTGGCGCGTGGAGCTGGCGCCTGACTGAGCAGAGCGGCTTGACATCCATCTAGACCGAGAGTCCGCACCTCTCCCTGGATTGTCATGGCTGGCTGCAGGACCCAGCCAGCCTGCCTCCCGCCCTACTCAGTCTGGCGTCTGTCCCCCGCCCCTGGAGCCTGGCTGCACAGTGGGAGTGTCAGTGGGCAGGCAGCGAGCAATGCTGGCTTCCCGGCCATCCTCTCCCCTGGATGGCCGGTGTCTCTGGGTCCTTGAGACTCACCAAGTATGGTGAACCTCCCTTCTGAAGAACAGAGACAGAAATTCTTACTTCCCAAGGCTGTGGTGGGGATTAAATCTGAGGCTTTATGAAGTACCTGCTCTTGAATTTGCTCAGCAACCATGCACCAAGGGCCCAGATTCCAAGCGCTGTTTCATTACGATTCCTCCTGCCTCGGAGCGTGGTGGATGATTGGTGAGTGGAAGCTGCTGCTGGTGTCACTCGGCTGTTGGGCGCTTACTGAGCGGTTCCCTTGTGCCTGGTGCTCTGCCCTGTTTGGGAGCAAATAGCTCACCTGTAAGGTGACAAGTGTCTCCAGACAGTAGTGCCCGGGGTGGCGGATGAGACAGACACACAAGAAGGTTATCCCAGACCACACGAAAAATGCTCTAAAAGATGAGACAATGGTCATGAAGAAATCAGAGTCTGCATAACTGGGCACCAATTACATGCCAGGGACTGTGTTAAGCGCTTTGTTTCTTTGCCTTAATAAATTCGCAGAACAACTATAGGAGTTGGGTTCTGTTATTACTTGCAGAAGAGAAAACTGAGGCATGGAGAAAGAAGTTAATAGCTTGTCCAAGGTCACACAGCTGCTGGACAAAAGGCAGGGGAGGCACAGAGGAAGGGTACTGACTCCATAGGTGGAGTCAGGCAGGGGACACTGCTGACGGGGAGAGCTTTGAGGTGGCCTTGACTCCTGAGAGTCCAATCCCCTTCTTTCCTGCTCCCCCCACCCCCTAGAGCGGAGTCCTGCTTGACCCTGAAAGGCAGTCATGTGACCCATCGCTTAGCCCTGGCTGATTGTACCAGGATGAGCAACTGACCAATGAGCTGGGCCAATCAGAATGAGCAGTGCCAACCGGTCACTCTTGCACTCAAGTATTCAAACCGGCATCAGGAGAGTGGACATCAGCTTCTGAAGACCTGAAGACCAGAAGGGCAGAGGGGAGCCCGTGCAGAGGAAAGCAGATCCAGAAAGAAGTGGGTCTAAGGAGCCACGGTAGTGGCCGCGGGTGGCTGGGACAAAGCAGTTTGATCTGCTTTCCCATTTCTGAGTTCTAGAGGCCCAGCTGTTCTTCCAGCTTCTGGGGTTCATGGGGACTATTGAGCCTGATAATTAAGCCTTCTTTACTAAGTGATGCTTTTGAACTGTGGTGTTGGAGAAGACTCTTGAGAGGCTGTTGGACTACAGTGAGATCAAACCAGTCCATCCTAAAGGAAATCAGTCCTGAATATTTATTGGAAGGACTGATGCTGAAGCTGAAACTTCAATACTTTGGCTACCTGATGAGAAGAGCTGACTCATTGGAGAAGACCCTGATGCTGGAAAGATTGAAGGCGGGAGGAGAAGGGGATGACAGAGGATGAGATGGTTGGATGGCATCACCGACTCGATGGACATGAGTTTGAGCAAACTCTGGGAGTTGGTGATGGACAGGGAGACCTGGCGTGCTGCAGTTCATGGGGTCGCAGAGAGTCGGACACCACTGAGCGACTGAACTGAACTGACTCGAGTGCAGCTAAGGTGGGCTTCAGTCTCTTGGGACCAAACACCACCGGCCTGAGACAGGTGAGCAGCTGCCTCCTTCCGCCAGTTAGGACAGGGAGAGGCCAAGGCAGAGGAGCGGGGTGGGGAGAGATACTCAAGCAAAGGCTCAGAACCTGCAGGCAGGGAGGAAGCTGGGAGGGGTGCCGAGCACCCACAGCGCGGACCCTGTGGGCCTCTGCCTCTGAGCTCCTGCCCAGATGTCGCCGGGGCTGGTGCCTTTGTGAGGCTGCGGGGCCCTCTGCCTTGTAACAGAGGCCCCGTAGCTCATTTTCAATCAGGCCCTGTCCCCAGCACACAGCAGAGTTAATTAAACACAGCCTTCCCTTCAGCATGGAAATGGAAAGCAACCTCCTGATAAAACAATTCGTGTTTACAGCCCCGCCCCCTCCCTGCCTTCCTCCCACCCTCTCTTAATTCCTCGCCTTCATCATCTCACACTCTGCCTGCTGTCCGTAAATTAGCACAAGAAAGCCAAGAAAGGAGAGGAAAAGGGGCAGATGGTCCGTCTATGCTTCCCAGGGACAGGGAGACCTTCCCGGTTAGCATGGGCTGGGGCCAGCTGCGGTGCTGGGGAGTGCGTGTGCTCAGGGTGGAGAGCCAGGACACGGCTGTCGAAAGCCAGTGTCTTAACCTCTCTGTTTCTCCTCCCCTAACCTCCCTGCGTTCTCCTCCGTATCACAGGGCTCACACGGCCTTCCTCCTAGGCTGCTGTCAGGATCAGATGAGATCCGTGTAAGGAGAGGCAAGCGCCGTGCTGGGCCTGGACGCATCCGCCCTAGTTCCCTCCTGCGCCCAAGGTGGCTGGGACTGGGGACCTGTGCTGCGTGACAACAGGCTGGTTGCTTGACTTCTTTGGGCTTCTGTGGAAAGGAAAGCTGTGGCTCCTCTGCGTAAATCGTGTCCCGCAGTGAGTGGGAGGCAGACAGAAAGGCGCAGTGGTAAAGGGGCGTGTGGTCTGACATACGGCTGCCTGCATCCCATCCTCCCTGGCTCTGGTGTTCTCTGGCAGGACCAACTCAGGCAACTGGTGCCTCAGTTTCCTCGGCTGTAAAGTGGGGGCGATGTCTCTCCTACTTGAGGGATCAAATGACTTAACATGAAGTGTTCAGAACAGCGCTTAACACGTGATCAGCACTTGAAGGGTGTCAGCTATTCATCTTCCTGTTTTTGATCTGGTCCAGGTCCTGCCTTCAGACGAGACCAAAGCCTAAAGCCTGTTCTTTGACGAGGAGTCTGGAGTTTCCATCAAAAGTGACTCCAGAAAGAAGAGTGCACCCCGCTGTGGCCAACTGTTTCCATACCTGAGATTGGGAAGGGGTTGGTGGAGTTCTTTGGTGCCTCAGTTTCGTCTCTTAAGACAGAGCTTAATTAAACCTCCCACGCAGGGCTGTCGGGAGGCTTAAGTGGGATTACAGTGTGAAGCTCTTGGTGTGTGGCTCTCCATCCATCCATCCATCCACGCCACCCTGTACCGACTGACGGGTCCTGTAGCCCTGAGCATCTCCGACAGACCAGAGCACCTGCTGAGCCCGTGCGGCGTGCGGCGTCAGGCCAGGTGTTGGGGGTGGAGACGGACTCAGACTGGAGCTGCCTGCTCTCGGAGCAGAGGCGCAAGCCCAACACGTGTTAAACCAAATGGTGGCCTCGGGCTCTGATGAATCCTTCCCAGGGAACAATAAATCTCGAGCAGAGTGGTGAGGTACAGATACAAGTGCCAGAGGAGGTAAGAAATAAGAAAGGAGTTTTCTGAGACTGGCATGGCCCAGCATCTCTCAGGGGTTGGCCCTGGCCCAGCCATTTTGCTTGGGACATGCACTCTGGGATCGAGCCTGAATCCTTCTTGCTGCAGAAGGATCCTGTTTCCCCCAGTCCGATTATCCCAATAGCAGATCTTACGACCTTGAGAACAGCTTTGCAAATATTTGGTCAGACGAGCAGATCGTGAGATGGATTTCCTTGTGGGTCTCAGGAATGGCTCAGAAGGCAATCCTCAAAGCAGATCCAGCCATTTGCAGGCCTCTGGCAGCTCCGAGCTCTCCATGATGACGACTTTGAAGGGACAACGTGGATGGTGGTTGGTTAGCACCATCTGGACTGGACCACTGGACTTTTGGCACTAAGATCAATCTCTGCTTTACATCTTGGAGATAAGCTATCATTTAAAAATTTTGGATTTTGCTAGAAATGAAGTCTGGTGATACTATGAATGGACAGAATTGTCTTTAGTCTTAGATTTTGTGCCTCCTCCAAGCCGTTGATTAGTTGCTGTTGCTGCTTAGCTGCTCAGTTGTGTTTGACTCTGCGACCCCGTGGACTGTAGCCCATGGGATTCTCCAGGCAAGAATACTGGAGTGGGTTGCCATTTCCCTCTCCAGGGGAATTTCCCAACCCAAGGATTGAACTCAGGTCTCCTGCATTGCAGGCTGATTCTTTACTATCTGAGCCACCAGGGAAGCCCAAGAACACTGGAGTGGGTAGCCTGTCCCTTCTCCAGGGGATCTTCCTTGATCAGGAATCGAACCAGGAGCTAATGATCCATGAACTTGGCTGAGGTGTCCAAAGATGGGGCGGCTGGGTGAACGACGCTGAAGCTCAGTTTCAAAATCAACCCCAGTTTGGGGGAAAGGTCTTTTTGGTCTTAAAAAGGCTGGATAGCAGGCTGCCCCTATTGAGAAGGCCATACTGAAATGCTCTTTCTGGGGCTCTCCCTTTGGGTTAATCGAGACCCTCCCCCCGACTCCTGTCCTGGCCCCACCCCCAACACGCTTGCTCTTAGTGGTAAGAGGACGATCCTCTACTTCATGGTCACCCCGGTACGTGTGGCTCAGGGAGATCCCTCTCTCCCACCCTCTGCTGGCACTGCCCTCTGTTCTGCCTCAAATTCATGCCTTCCCTTCAGAGTCTGTCCCCCAGCTTGATCCAACAAGATGTGTGAGATCCCGGCCCCCGGAAGCTTACATCCTGGTGGAGAGAGGAGCCACAGCTCGCACGCGGGCCCTCAAGTGCTGACCGCTGATGGGCCGCACCGCCTGCATTGCCGTCCGCCTCCCTGCGGTCTGATTTATCTTGTGCGCTGCCTTGCCCCCACACTTTGGGGAGGGGCTTGGTCTTGCTCACTGCTGTATCCCCAGTGCCCAGCGTTGATCCTGGCACGTGACACGGGCTCACTAAGTACTTGCTGAGTGACCGGATGAATGAATGAAGGCAGGCTTTGGCGGGTCTTTCCCGAAAAGATCGGGGGGGCCTGCAGTGGTTGCTCGGGGCTTTCACTCTGTGGCCGTGTAAGGTGGAGACCCCGCCTCCTCCCGGCCCTGGGAGGCTCTGTCTCTCTGGCTGTAAAATGGCAAAGCTGAGCTGCCCAGGCTGCTCTTCGCCTGACTGCTGATGGCTGGGGGCTTGCTCTGGTCCCCTGCCCTGGTCCTCACTGCTTCTGCTGCCACCCAGCCTGCCTGCTTCCCTGGCCATGCCCAGTCTGGACATGCAGCTCCACGGCCTGTGCCCCCCTCGCCCGTCCAGGAGCCCTGAGCAGTGGTGCCCCACTCTCCCTGCCTCTGCCCCACCCCGCTGGCAAACGCTGTGCCTGCCGTTCTATGAGCTAGTGCATGAAGGTCTACAGTAGGTCCCCCACCTGCTCACGAGTTCTATTCCAAAAGCACGTTCGTAAATCCAACAAACTCGGCTTAGGTACCCAACTAACACAGTTTGCTATACAGTATTACACTAGAAGAGGTTTATAATTCTTCTCACACAAATAATGCATAAAAAAATAAAAAAATAGAGGAAGCATTTTTTAATCTTACAGTACGGTACCTTGAAAAGCGTGCTAAATAGCACAGCACAGCAGCTGGCACCAGGGGCAGGCGTCGAGTGAAGAGGCAGGAAGAGTTGCTGATTATAGGAGGAGAGGCCGTGGGGGGCGGTGCAGCTGCAGGAGGGCCAGCGACCGAGGTGCAGGGCGAGCTGCAGTTTTGCTCGCGCCTGGTGCTGACGGCTCAGGGTCCCACTCCTTGCTGGGTTCAATTCTATCCGCTCGCTTGAAAAAATGATGCAGCGAGGTCTGGGTAGTGGCTCTTTCTTTCTCGTCACCCATGACACGGTTAACACTGGATTGCATTCTGAACGGCTGTGTGACCTTCAGGTTCCTTTCTATGTTTGGATCCTGTGACTCAAAGTCTAATGGTGCCTCCTAAGATAAAGAAAATCCCCTCGCCGCTTCCCATGCCGAGAACCTCCTCGTCCCTCAGTTGCTCCTTCTCGTCTCGCCGCCCTTTCCCTGGGCCTCCAATTCCTCAGGTGTCCGTTCGGAAGCTCCTCATGTCGCACGTCTTTTTAGCCTTTTACATGGTTCGTGAGGTTCTCACGGCAAGTATCCTGCCGTTCCCTCCTCCAAGAAGGCCAAGTGATTATCTGAGGAGGCTTCACAAATAGCGCAAGAATGAGGAGAAGCGAAAAGCCAGGGGGAGAGGGAAAGGTACACCCAATTACACGGAGACTTCCAGAAAACATCGAGAAGAGACAAGAGGGCCTTCTTCAACGAACAATGCTTCACGATAGAAGAAAACAGCAAAAGGGGAAGGACAGGAGATCTCTTCAGGAAAATTGGAAACGTCGGGGAACATTCCACCGAAAGAGGGCACAATAAAGGGTAAAAATGGCAGAGACCTAGTAGACGCCGAAGAGACCAAGAAGAGATGGAAAGAGCACACAGAAGAACTGTGTAAAAAAGATCCCACTGACCCGGATTACTCTGATGGTGTGGCTAGTCACCCAGAGCCAGACATTCTGGAGCGCAAGGTCAGGTGGGCCTTAGGAAGCACTGCTGTTAATAAAGCTTGTGGATGTGATGAAGCTGCAGCAGAACGATTCAAAGCCCTGAAGGGTGATGCCATCAGGGTGTTGCATTCCTTATGTCAGCAAATCTGGCAGACCCAGCAGGGGCCACAGGATTGGAAAAGGTCAGTCCTCATCCCAGTTCCCAAGAAGGGGTATCAAAGAATGTGCTAACCATTGGACAATTGCACTCATCTCCCATGCTAGTGAGATTATGCTTAAAATCTTGCCTGCTAGGCTTCACCATTATGGGAACCAAGAACTTCCAGATGTCCAAGCTGGGTTTAGAAAAGGAGGAGGAACCAGAGATCAAATTCCCAACATTCACTGGATTATAGAGAAAATAAGAGAATTTCAGAAAAAACATCTATCTCTGTTTTGTCAACTACGCTAAAGCCTTTGACTGTGTGGATCATGACAAACTGTGGAAAGCTCTTAGAGAGGTGGGAACACCAGACCATCTTACCTGTCTCCTGAGAAACCTGTATGTGGGTCAAGAAGCAACAGATGAACCCTGTATGGAACGGCTGATTGGTTCAAGATTGAGAAAGGAGTAGGAAGGGCTGTATGCTGTCACCCTGTCTGTTTAATTTATACGCTGAGCACGTCTTGAGAAATGCCAGGCTGGATGAGTTACAAGCTGGAATCAAGATAGGCAGGAGAAATGCCAACAACCTCAGATATGTGGATGATACCACTTAAATGGCAGAAAGCAAAGAGGAACTAAGGAGCCTCTTGATGCGGGTGAAGGAGAAGAGTGAAAGAGCTGGCTTAAGACTAAATATTAAAAAAACGAAGATCGCAGCATCCGGCCCCATTACTTCATGGCAAACAGAAGGGGCAGAGGTGGAAGAAGTGACTGATTTCCTCTTGGGCTCCAAAATCACTGCAGACGGTGACTGCAGCCATGAAATCAGAAGAGGGTTGCTTCTTGGCAGGAGAGCGATGACAAGCCTAGACAGTGTGTTGAGAGGCAGAGAAATTACTCTGCCGACAAAGGTCCATACAGACAAGGCTACGGTCTTCCAGTGCTTATGTGCGGTTGTGGGAGCTGGACCGTAAAGAAGGCAGACGCCAAAGAACTGATGCCTTTGAACTGTGGTGCTGGAGAAGACTCCTGCAAGTCCCTTGGATAGCAAGGAGATCAAAGCAGTCAATTTTAAGGGAGATTAAACCCTGAACATTCATTGGAAGGACTGAAGTTGAAGCGCCAGTGTTTTGGTCATCTGATGCAAACAGACGACTCGTTGGAGAGGTGCCAGATTCTGGGAAAGACTGAGGGCAGAAGGAGGAGAGGGCATCAGAGGATGAGACGGCTGGATGGCATCACGGATGCAATGGACATGAACTTGGGCAAACTCCGGGAGATGGTGAGGGACAGGGGGCCTGGTGTGCTGCCGTCCATGGGGTCGCAAAGAGTTGGACTGGGCGGCTGAACAACCACATGTTGCACAGCAACAGTTCTACACGGTAACACACACAAAGGCACAACCACATGTTGCATAGCAACAGTTCTACGCGGTAACACACACAAAGGCACAACCACTTGAGGACGCACACACATGACAACATACACCAGGCGCAAAACTGATTGATGAGATGGAACATGTGAACACACACTCACATCCTTGGAAGTTCACAACTTGGGGGTTTCTACGTAGGGGACTTACTGTATTCCCAAAGACATACCTGGCTTCAGGCCACCATTTAGCAAAAGGAAACCCTGGGAAAGTGCTTTTACCTCTTGAGCCCCCGTTTCTTTAATCTGGGTAATGGGCAGTAGTCATTTCAGTTGCAAAGAGTTGATGTGAGGATTACCTCTTAGGACAGTCAAGAGCCTGGTATCTCAGGAGGGGTTCAAATCCCTGTGTGGACACTTCCTGGCTGTGACTTTGGCTGAGTGACTATATACTAACAGAGCATCAATTTAGTTATCTATAGAATGCAAATAATAGGAAAACTAATCAGTTAAGTTCAGTTGCTCAGTTCTGTCCACCTCTTCATGACCCCACAGACCACAGCACGCCAGGCCTCCCTGTCCATCACCAACTCCTGGGGTTCACTCAAACTCATGTCCACTGAGTTGGTGATGCCATCCAACCATCTCTTCCTCTGTTGTCCCCTTCTCCTCCTGACTCCAATCCCTCCCAGCATAAGGGTCTTTTCAAAAGAGTCAGCTCTTTGCATCAGGTGGCCAAAGCATCGGAGTTTCAGCTTCAGCATCAGTCCTTCCAATGAACATTCAGGACTGATTTTCTTTAGGATGGACTGGTTGGATCTCCTTGTAGTCCAAGGGACTCTCAAGAGTCTTCTCCAACACCCAGTTCAAAAGCATCAATTCTTCAGTACTCAGCTTTCTTCAGAGTCCAACTTTCACATCCATACATGACCACTGGAAAAACCATAGCCCTGACTAGATGGACCTTTATTGGCAAAGTAATGTCTCTGCTTTTTAATATGCTGTCTAGGTTGGTCATAACTTTCCTTCTGAGGAGTAAGCATCTTTTTATTTCATGGCTGCAATCACCATCTGCAGTGATTTTGGAGTCCCAAAAAATAAAGTCAGCCACTGTTTCCCCATCTATTTCCCATGAAGTGATGGGACCGGATGCCATGATCTTTATTTTCTGAATGTTGAGCTTTAAGCCAATTTTTTTGCTCTCCTCTTTCACTTTCATCAAGAGGCTCTTAAATTCTTCTTCACTTTCTGCCATAAGGGTGGTGTCATCTACATATCTGAGGTTAATGATATTTTTCCCGGCAATCTTGATTCCAGCTTGTGCTTCCTCCAGCCCAGCGTTTCTCATGATGTACTCTGCATAGAAGTTAAATAAGCAGGGTGACAATATACAGCCTCGACGGACTCCTTTTCCTATTTGGAATCAATCTGTTGTTCCATGTCCAGTTCTAGCTGTTGCTTCCTGACCTGCATACATGTTTCTCAAGAGGCAGGTCAGGTGGTCTGGTACTCCCATCTCTTTCAGAATTTTCCACAGTTTATTGTGATCTACACAGTCAAAGGCTTTGGTGTAGTCAATAAAGCAGAAGTAGATGTTTTTCTGGAACTCTCTTGCTTTTTCGATGATCCATCAGATGTTGGCAATTTGGTCTCTGGTTCCCCTGCCAGATAATGACTACTACCCATTATCCAGATTAAGAAAACAGAGGCTCAGAGAGATAAAAGCAGTTTCCCAAGCTTTTCTTGTGGTAAGTGGTGGGCTGAAGCCAAGTCTGTCTTTGGGAATACAGTAAGTCCCCTACATAGAAGCCTTAAGTTGCAAAAAGTAATAATTGAACCCTATTATTTTGCTGCAAGGATTAAACGAGATAAGGCGTGGAAAGTCCTTGGTCTCGGGCTTGGCACATAGGTAATTTATACTTACTGGCTGTTGCTGTTGTTGTAGTCTCCATCTGTTTGTGTGCTGGGGACTTCATAGGTGCCAACAGATCAACGAGTAGTGTTCTCTTGCCCTCTGCAGGAGTCAGGGCTTCTGTTTTGTTGTTATCAGGGTGAACACAGTGAGGGTTTGAAGTCACATATTTCTGCTAATTGGGAGTTTTCTTCTCCTGGGTACCACTCTGCCTCTGGTAATTGTCAGAGAGCTCTTCTTGTCAAATAGATATTGACTAGAGCAAAAGCCCCGTCAAACAGGTGTTCAGAGTCCTTCCACACCTCTTATCTCAGCGTGGCCTTCACTGTTCGCATGTGACAGGACAGAACATCAGAGCCTGGAGAGGTTCGGGGAGTCGTGGCGGGTCACACAGCGTGCTGACCCCACCAGCACTTCCGGCCTCTCGTGAAGGGTTCAGAGCCAGGCGACTGTCGGCCCCACCGTCGCTGTCATCATCTCTGTGGGAACGGGGTGTCGAGGTCTTCCAGGCATTTCCACAACCATTGTCTCTTCTGATCCTCTCAGCAGCCCCGTGAGCTGGGCAGGACCGGGTCCATCAGATATTATAACCATTTTTCAAAGGGGGAAACCTCAGGCTTGCAGGAGGCTCAGACTAGCCTAAGGTTGCACGGAGCCAGTGGCCTGCTAACACTCAGCCTGGTGCTCTGATCTGCAGGGCAGGGCGGCCGTCACGTGGTGGCACGCCCCTGCTTCCTTGTGATGCCCGTCCCCAACCTGTCCATCCGCCCTCCCCACCCAGCTCCAAGAATTCTCAGTTGAGAGCTGTCCAGAGGGCTGGGCGCCTCTCGGGCGGCCTCAGAAACCGCCGGGCGGCCTGAGAGCCCTGCACACCAACTGGCAATGCTTTTCCATCTCTTGAGCAGAAGAGATGAGCAGCTTCAGCCACTGACTCTGTTTTTAACCACCGTGCATGCAAGCAACAGACGTCTCTTTCCAGGAAGATAGATGATGTCTTTGCAACAGGATGTGAGACCCCAAAAGGCTCATGACTTCCCTGCTAAAAGTTTCTTCCAGTTTAGAAATCGCCTCAGAGGTTTTAAAAACTGGATCCATGGGAGAAGGTGGTGAAACGCATCACTGGGAGTTTCTGAAGAGTTAAGGAGCTGGGATTTCCTATCGTTCTGGTCTCAGCATTTCTCCCCTGAGGGGAGCAATATATAGGGTCAGACAAGCTCTCCACACTTGGAGTGTGTACTTGAGGCTCTGGGATCCAGAACGTACCAGACTCTTACCAGGATTTAACGAGTTGGTGCAGGTAAAGCGCTTGGTGCCTAGCACCCAGCAGACTGAAAGTCAATGTAAGCCACGGTTTTCTTCACAATATTCATAACATCAGGCAGGGAACAGGAGTTGGGTAAGTCAGGTAGCAATTCGTCAGTTTGATAGAGGGAATAAGAGGAGAAGAAAGCTCCTTTGGACTCTGGAACTCTCAGTGTCCTGAAACTTGCATCTCAGTGCATTTTCCCATTCCCTCCTCCAGGGGATCGTCCCCACCCAGGGATCGAACCAGGTCTCCTGCATTGCAGGCAGATTCTTTACCATCTGAGCCACCAGGGAAGCCCCAAAAGTCCAGCAGTAATAACAAAATGGAGCAAGGCCCTCCCGCCCAGAGAAAGAGGCCTCCCTGACCTGGGAGGTTCTAAAACAGAGGCCCAAGGAGAAGACAGCCCAGAGCGGGTGTGGCACCAACCTGTCCCTGCACAAATCAGCTGTTTCACGGGCCGTGAAATGTCACGGGTCCCTGGGCTCCAGGAGTGGAGCCATCGCCGGGGCCTGCAGTGCTGGGAGCGGTGATGGCCAGCGTTTGAACCTCATGGGGTGTGATGGGCGTGGGGAGCGGAGGGCCTGGACTCATTCAGGAAATGTCACTGCTAAGCCTGGGGCACCCGCTCAGGTGTCTGCAGAGGCCTGCGCCCATGAGCCTTTCCTGGGGGCTCCATCGGCTTCTCCTCTGACTTTGGGGGAAGTGGCACACCTCCCTGTTGGGATCAGAGCCACGGCCCTCTCTCTTAGCTCCTGCCTTTGTCTGCTCTTGGCTCCCCCAGAAGGAGCCCCCGCCTCCTCGGGCTGCAGGGTCTACTTCAGGCTTTGGTGTTACCCGCCTTCCTCCTCACGCCTGCACCCACCACTCCACGTGTGACTGTGCACTACAAACCAGCCTGGACAGCCTTGTTCTGAATCACAGGGTCACAGGCAGGAGGCTGGGCCACAGGACTACGGCAGCGACGGTCATCAGAGCTGCACTCATGTAGCATTCAGTGTGCCCCAGGCGCCAAGGGGAGCTCTCTTCTCTAATGCACCCAGTAATCCTGCGAGGCTTCCCAGGTGGTGCAGAAGATGCAGGAGACTCGGGTTTGATCCCTGGGTCAGGAAGATCTCCTGGAGAAGGAAATGGCAACCCACTCCACTATTCTGGCTTGGAGAATTCCACAGACAGAGGAGATGGGCGGGCCACAGTCCACGAGGGTATAAAGAGTCAGACACGACTGAGCGACTGAGAGCACACAATCCTATGAGGGCGGGGCGGCAACCTCATTTTACAGATGAGAAAGTCAAGGCTTCAGAGAAAACAGTTTGTCCCAAATCATCGTATTGGGTTGGCCAAAAGGTTCATTTTGGTTTTTCTGTGACATCTTATGGAAAAGTGCAAGCAAAGTTTTTGGCCAACCCAACAGTTTGGCTTCCCTGGTGGCTCAGACTGTAAAGAATCTGCCTGCAATTCAGGAGACCTGGGTTCGATCCCTGGGTTGGGAAGGTTCCCCTGGAGAAGGGAGTGGCAACCCACTCCAGTATTCTGGCCTGGAGAATCCCATGGACAGAGGAGCCTGGCAGGCTAGACAATGAGGTTGCAGAGAGTCAGATACAAATGAACAAATTTTACTTAGCTTCAAGAGTTTGAAAGATGCAGAAGCAGAATTTGAGCCCAGCTGTCTGTGATCCCATCCTTGACCACTGTATTGCCCCAGGCTTTATAAAATGGGAAATATTTAGTGTTCTTTTCAATTAATGGAACCACTTCTGCATTTTTTTGTTTGTTTGTTTTACAGATTCCAAAGTTTCTCCACCCATTAATTTACTCAGTCCTATGAGAAAGGTTGAGAAATTGCCTTCCCATTTTAGTGATGAGGAGCTGAAGCCCAGAAAAGCAAAATGACTCACCCTGAGAGGCAGCCAGAAACTTGGGCTCCTGCCTCCCTGAGAAGGCTGGGTTAGAGGAGGCTGTGTGTCTGGGAGAAGCCATCAGGGCGCTGCCAACAGAAGGAATGATTGTCACAGGTTCATTTCCCGAAGTATCATCCCCTCTTCTTGGAGATTGCAGTTTGGTCATTAATAAGAGCTGTGTTCCCCAGCCTTCCATCCCCACCTCCAGTTTTGGAGCTTCCTCCCTCTGCTGCAATTTAACCAAGTAATTTATTAGCTAATATGTGCCCAGAAGGTATTTATATCAAATGTGCATTTGGAAATCCAGCTGCATCTGAAGCGTGGGTAACAAGCTGCTGACCTGCCTGGAGATCAGGTTGCATCTGAGACACCTGATCCGGCAGAACTCACCTTTCCTCGACCCTGAATGTGAAGGACTGCAGCCTGCTGTCTCGAGACTGGGAGCCTCTTGGAGGCAGGGGATTGACAGATGTGAGTATTGCCATTCCCACTCTTAAAACCTTTCAGAGCTTCCCTGCCATCTACTCAGGCTTCTCCTTCCTTCTGTCTACCCATCCATCCATCCATCCATCTATCCTTCCATCCATCTTTCCATCCATCCATCTGTCCATCATAATTTGCTCATTGCTTCATTTAATGACAGCTTAACTTATCGTGATCTAATTTCTTATTCTCCAAAGCACTTACATTTTAATATATGCAGTTTCTCTCTCTAATACAGTCCATCTATATCTATCATCTACTGTCATTATTTTTTATTGCCTTTCAATAAGCCAGTATTTCCCCCTGTCCCACTAGAATAAAAGATCCACAGAAGGAGAATCTTGGTTTTAATTACTGGTATTCTAAGTGCCACCCAGTAGGCACTTAATAAGCAATTGTTAAGTGAGTGAATGAACATAGATATAACATGAAGAAGATACAGATTTACAGGAGTAAGACAAAACTGGAAACTTCAATGCATATTAAGAAATATTGTCTGGACTCCTACTCACGATATTCCTTCCATCTGCCTTTAGTGCTCCTTGTGAGGAAAAGTTTGAGGTCACAGGCCAGTTGGGAGGAATCCAGGCACCTTACCTGGCATTCTGAGCTCTCCAGCATCTGAACCCTGCCCTCCTGTCCTGTCTCTGTTCACAGACCATCCAGTTGGTTCCAGTCTCTCACGCTTTGCACACACACTCTGAGCTATCTTTCCATACCTCAGGGCCTTTGCACACACTCTTTGCCTTACAGGAATATCATTCATCCTCTTGTCCATTTGGAAAACATTTTGCATGCTGCTTGGGACTAGGTTCCGATTACACCTCCTTTTGAAAGCCTTCCTAGTCTTCGTTCTTCCCGTTCGGGGCAAAATTAGACTCATCCTCTGCCTCTATGACTCCCGCTATGGAAGAATATTTCGCATGATGAATTTGCTTATTTTTCCTCTGTCTCCTTCATGATATGAGAGCTCCTTGGGCCAGGAACTAATTTCTCAGTCCTTAAGACAGAGTGCTGTTTGTGGAATTATTATAATGATGATGACTATTAATTATTTGGTAACTATCAGGTACTTTTCTAAGTGCTTCAGCTTTCAATCTTCATAATAACCCAATAAGGTAGGAGCTATGATTTCCCCAATTTATAGATGAGGAAACAGATGCAGAGACATTGTGGTAATTTACCCAGGATGACATCTTTATAACTGGTGGTGCTAGAGCTGGAACCTGGGCAAGCTGACCCTGCAGTCACTGGGCTGAGTGTGACACTGAGAAGACTTTGAACGTGGCTGGGTCTCAGTTCTCCCATCTGTGCAATGGATTGTTTGGGTGAGATAACATTTAAGAACTCTTTCACTGAGGACTCCCTTTGGATTCTCTTCTATCTGGAGATGATTCTCCATGCAGCAACCTCCTGCGTGTAGAAATGTAACTGAAGCCCACAGGACTGGCGGAGGAGGGTCCCAGCAAGCGCTTGTTTCTAGGGCAGTTTTGTCTGAAACGATGAGCAGGGAGGTGAGTGATCGCGTGAACATCAAGCACGCTTTCTGGACTGTGCTATATCGCACTGGTTTCCCTTAATTCTTTTCCTCTCGCCCTTCCCATGGCTTCCCTGTAGGGGGACTACACTCTCACTTTGTCTTTGGACTTAGCCATGTGATTTACGTTGGCTAATAGACTGTTTAATTCAGTCGCTCAGTCGTGTCTGACTCTTTGTGACCCCATGGACACGGCACGCCAGGCTTCCCTGTCCGTCATCAAATCCCGGCGCTTGCTCAAACTCATGTCCATTGCATTGGTGATGCCATCCAACCATCTCATCCTCTGTTGTCCCCTTCTCCTCCCACCTTCAGTCTTTCCCAGCATCAGGGTCTTTTCAAGAGTCAGTTCTTTGCATCAGGTGGCCAAAGCATTGGAGTTTCAGCTTCAAATTCAGTCCTTCCAATGAACATTCAGGACTGATTTCCTGTAGGGTGGACTGGTTGGATCTCCTTGCAGTGCAAGAGACTCTCAATAGTCTTCTCTAACACTGCAATTCAAAAGCATCAATTTTTCAGTGCTCAGCTTTCTTTATAGTCCAATTCTCACATCCATACATGACCATTGGAAAAACCATAGCCTTGACTAGACGGATCTTTGTTGGCAAAGTAATGTCTCTGCTTTCTAATATGCTGTCTAGGTTGGTCATAGCTTTTCTTCCAAGGAGCAAGTGACTTAATTTCATGGCTGCAGTCACCATCTGCAGTGATTTTGGAGCCCCCCAAAATAAAGTCTCTCACTGTTTCCACTATTTCCCCACCTATTTGCCACAAAGTGATGGGACCAGATGCCATGATCACAGTTTTCTGAATGTTGAGCTTTAAGCCACTTTTTCACTCTCCTCTTTCACTTTCATTAAGAGGCTCTTTAGTTCTTCATTTTCTGCCATAAGGGTGGTGTCATCTGCATATCTGAGGTTATTGATATTTCTCCTAGCAATCTTAATTCCAGCTTGTGCCTCTTCCAGCCAAGCGTTTCTCATGATGTACTCTGCATTTAAGTTAAATAAGCAGGGTGACAATATACAGCCTTGACGTACTCCTTTCCGGATTTGGAACCAGTCTGTTGTTCCATGTTCAGTTCTAACTGTTGCTTCTTGACCTGCATACAGATTTCTCAGGAGGCAGGTCAGGTGGTCTGGTATTCTCATCTCTCAGAATTTTCCACAGTTTGTGGTGATCCACACAGTCAAAGGCTTTGGTGTAGTCAATAAAGCAGAAGTAGATGTTTTTTTTGGAACTCTCTTGCTTTTTTGATGATCCAACAGATGTTGACAATTTGATCTCTGTTTCCTCTGCCTTTTCTAAATCCAGCTTGAACATCTGGAAGTTCACAATTCACGTACTGTTGAAGCCTGGCTTGGAGAATTTTGAGCATTACTTTGCTAGCATGTGAGATGAGTGCAATTGTGTGGTAGTTTGAACATTCTTTGGTATTGGGTTTCTTTGGGATTGGAATGAAAACTGACCTTTTCCAGTCCTGTGGCCACTGCTGAGTTTTCCAAAGTTTCTGGCATATTGAGTGCAGCATCTTCACAGCATCATCTTTTAGGGTTTGAAATAGCTCAACTGGAATTCCATCACCTCCCTACCTTTGTTTGTAATAATGCTTCCTAAGACCCACTTGACTTTGCATTCCATGATGTCTGGCTCTAGGTGAGTGATCACACCATCGTGATTATCTGGGTCATGAAGCTCTTTTTTGTACAGTTCTTCTGTGTATTCTTGCCACCTCTTCTTAATATCTTCTGCTTCTGTAGGTCCATACCGTTTCTGTCCTTTATTGAGCCCGTCTTTGCATGGAATCTTCCCTTGGTATCTCTAATCGACTGTAGGTGGAAATAATTGTGTGCTAGTTCCAAGATAAGACTTTTAGAGCCATGGCCAGTTCCTGTTAGCATTCTTGAACTTCCGTTCTACATGAGAGAACCTGAGCCCTCAGGCCCTAGAATAAGACCTGTGGGATCGACTCAATGCCTACCAAAGCTTGGAGCCCAGCTGCACCTGACTTCAGTTCAGTCGCTCAGTCATGTCTGACTCTGTGACCCCATGGACTGCAGCACAGCAGGCCTCCCTGTCCATCACCCACTCCTGCAGCTTGCTCAAACTCATTCCATCGAATCGGTGGTGCCATCCAACCATCTCATTCTCTGTCATCCGCTTCTCCTCCTGCCTTCAATCTTTCCCAGCATCAGCGTCTTTTCTAACGAGTCAGTTTTTTGCATCAGGTGCCCAACTTAACCCAGCCAAAACCAGCTGAACTGCAGCAGACCTACGTATCTGTGAGTATGAATCACATATGCCATGTTGTGAACCATGGGAACGTGGGGATGTTTGTCACGCAGCCTTAGCAGAGTGGAAACGTGACCAATGTATAGAGTGAGCGGCAGGCCAGTGGTGAGCATAGCATACTTGTTGAATTACATTGTCCTTAATCACATAGAGGACGAACGTTAAAGCCAAACTAGGAATGACTCATAAGCAAAGAGATGGCACTCAGCCTTTCCAAATTCCCCCAGTCCTTGCTAGATGACATATTAGGCAGGAAGTCTTTGAAGGACTGGATGCCTACATAGGGGCCCTTCTTTGTCCTCGCTGTCATACGTTGCTGTTTGGTTGCTCAGTCGTGTCTGAATCTCTGCTGGACCGTGGACAGCTTCCCTGTCCTTCACGACCTCCCAGAGTTTGGAGATCCAACCAGTCCATCCTAAAGGAAATCAATCCTGAATATTCACTGGAAGGACTGATGCTGAAGCTCCAATACTTTGGCCACCTGTTGTGAAGAGCTGACTCATTAAAAAGATCCTGATACTGGGAAAGGTTGAGGGCAGAAAAAGAAGGGGACGACAGAGGATGAGATGGTTGGATGGCATCACTGACTCCATGGACGTGAGTTTGAGCACACCCTGGGAGACAGCTATCATATAGCTAGTGACATTTCATTTCCTCTGTTAGTCAAATAAAGTGCTTGGTCATAGCCTTCTAGAAGAAATGATCTAAATTGGTGAGACCTGGCATTCCCTCTGTGGCTTTTGGCATATTTAATCTAGAACTAGGATCTTTCTGGTTTGACAAAGAGCCAGAGGAGTCTGGTTTGAACTATTTGGAATGTTATCTGTGAGGGAAGATGCCTCAGAAGAGAGGTTGAAGTGTCTTCCCTTTCCAGCTCCCTGAATCTGTGCTATGGCCGTGGGTGGTTTCAGTGGTGTTCTGGGGGAGATGGAGACGGTATGAAGGAACTTGGAAAGTGTCTGCAATTTTGAAGCCCACACAATCTCTGTGAAAGTCTCTCTTTCTGACTCAGGCTTGGTTTGGGCGTTACCTAACTCCTATGATTCGGCACAAGCCCATAAAATCTTCTAAGATCTTGTTAGCCTGTTTTTTTTTTTTTTTTTTTTTTTTCATTCTCATGGTCCAGTCCCAGAACCCTGGGGCCACGAGTGCGGTATTGAATGAGTCCTGGTGGTTATGATATTCAGACGCGTTGTATCATTGTTCCCTGCCTCACTTTCCGTCTGTTGCGGTAATGAACGTCCACAAACGTGTTAACTAAAAATAACACGTATTTATTCTCCCACAGTTCTGGAGATCTGAAGCCCGAAATCAGTTTCATCGGGCTGAAGTCAAGGAGTCAGCGGGGCTGGCTCTTTCTGGAGAAGCTGGGGAGACGCTTCCTGCCTCCTTTCGCTTCGAGGGGCCACTTGCTCTCCTTTCCTCGTGACCCTTCCTCGCATCAGTCCAGCCTCTCGCTCTCATCCTCGTGTCTCTTCCTACCGCACTGATCCTTCTGCCTCTTGTGACTGTGCCGGGGCTGCCTGGATGTCCAGGGCAATCATCCCCTCTCGAGATCTGCAAGCTCTCTTTCATCATACAAAGCAACAGTCGCAGGTTCCAGAGATTAGGACAGGGGCATCTTGGAAGGCTCATTATTCTGTGACCCTGATGTTTCCTCCATGGTAGGGCAATGGGGTGTCATTACCCAATTATTCCCATTTTACATTTGAGGACACTGAGGGCAGTGGGTTACAGATTTGGGACCAGAGCCTAGACTCCTGGCTCCCACTCTAAGCTCCTCTTCCTCCTGTCCTGCCCCTCCGTTTTCATCTTCTTTCCTTTCCCTCCTCTTCTTTCTCTTCCTCTTCCTCCCCCATCCCCTTCCTCTTCCTTTTTTTCTGGTGTAACACTAATATTCATAGAGTGTTTGCCATGTGCCCAGCACGGTTTTAAACACTTGTAGATAGGTCACACGCCGTTATTACTCCCAGTCCATCCTAAAGGAAATCAGTCCTGAATGTTCAGTGGAAGGACTGATGCTGAAGCTGAAGTGCAAATACTTTGGCCACCTGATGCAAAAAGCCAACTCATTGGAAAACACCCTGATGCTGGGAGGGATTGAGGGCAGGAGGAAAAGGGGATGACAGAGGATGAGGTGGTTGGATGGCATCGCCGACTCCATGGACACGAGTTTGGGCAATGTCTGGGAGACAGTGAAACACAGGGAAGCCTGGTGTGCTGCAGTCTACGGGGTTGCAAAGAGTTTGACATGACTTAGTGACTAAAAAACAACAAATTATTACTCCCATTTTACAAACAAGAAAAGTGAGGTTTTGGGAATTTGGGAAACTTTCCCAAGATCAATGCCCAAGCCGTTAAGCAGTGAAGTTGGGATTCAAACCTGGGTGTCCTAGCATGGAAACCCGCGTGCAGCAGAGGCTGTCGGCGCCGAGCTCTGGCCTCCAGAGAGCTCTGAGAGCTGGCTGCCAACGCTCACAGCTGCCCTCTTCTCCTGAGAACTGCCCTTGGCCTGCACGAGCCATTTCATCAAGAATACCTGGAAGATGACACTCCCACCCGGGAAACCTCTAGGAAGTAACTGGTTGATTGAGAGCACACAGTGCTGACCCTGCCTGGTACCAAGAGCTCGCCCCTTAGGAAGGGGACTCTGTGCCGTCACTCATGCTCCAGGGCCCCCGCGGGCTCAGGCTGAGGCTGGACTTTGGCTGAACCCTCGTCTTCATTAGCTTCTCCCCCCTCCCCAACCCCGATCCTGCTTTATTCACTCCCAAGCTTCTCCTGAGAGCTCTCTCTTGGTAAATCACTTACATGGAAATTCCCACCCCAGGCTCCTTTCATAGGGAACTCAGCCCAAGGCATGGCCTAGGATTTGTTCCAGGAAGCAGAAGCAGTGAATGCAAAAGAATACGGGATTTGGCGCAGAGATCTGACCTTAAGGCAACTACAGGGACTGAGACAGTCCACAGTCTGCCCCTGGTACTGGTCCTGAAGTCAGCTGGGCAGGCAGTTGGGACAGAAAGATGGATGGGCATTGGGGGAAACAATGACGTCTGCAGGAATCAGCCAGAACACGCAGCAATAGACTGGAACTCGTGCATCTCTCCCCATCTTCCAGCTTCTGACCTGCAGAAGAAGTTGGCCAACTTCACCATGTTGCTGCACAGCACCCAGCCTGGGGTATGGAGACCCTGGAGGAGATGGAGCAGGGTTGCTTGAAGGCTCAGGCACTGTCCCACCCCACAAGGCGGGCCGTGCATGAGAGCGACTCTGCCTAACCCCACCCAGTGCTGAAGAATTGATGCTTTTCAACTGTGGTGTTGGAGAAGACTCTTGAGAGTCCATTGGACTGCAAGGAGATCCAACCAGTCCATCCTAAAGATCAGCCCTGAATATTCATTGGAAGGACTGATGTCGAAGCTGAAACTCCAATACTTTGGCCACCTGGTTCGAAGAACTGACTCACTGAAAAAGACCCTGATGCTGGGGAAGACTGAAGGCAGGAGGAGAAGGCGGCGACAGAGGATGAGATGGTTGGATGGCATCACCGACTCGATGGACATGAGTTTGAGCAAGCTCCGGGAGTTGGTGATGGACAGGGAGGCCTGGCGTGCTGTAGTGCATGGGGTCACGAAGAGTTGGACACGACTGAGCAACTGAAGTGAACCCCACCCTGACCTTGAGCATACAAGCATGGCTGCTGCTTCACTGCACTTCCAAATCCCAAGCAAATTTCTCTACTGCCAACCAAACTCAGAACCAGAAAGGGAAAGGGACTCTGAAAGATAAAGTCCCAGCTGAGTTAGACTGGTCTAGTAAACCCACCATGGATTAAAGGGACTCTGAAAGATAAAGTCCCAGCTTAGTTAGACGGGGTCTAGTAAACCCACCATGGATTACCCATAACAACCTGGCACATGTACCCACTTCTTTTAACCATATTTAACTTCCAAATTAATATCCTAGCAAAATCCTGTTTTCCACCTCACATAATCCTGGGTACAATTGAAAACACATTAACCTTCTTCCCCAGAGTAGATACAAAGTTTGTTTATCCATCTTTGAGTGATGTTCATACCCTTTCTAGCTCAAGCTCCTACTATACATAAAATAGATAACTGAGAAGGACCTGCTGTATAGCACAGGGAGCTCTACCCCATACTCTGTAACGGCCTGTATGGAACAGACTCTAAAAAAGAGTGGTGTTTGCATATGCACAACGGACTCAATCGGCCTGAAACTAAGACAACATTGTAAATCAGCTCTACTCTAATGAAATAAGCAAACAAAAACCTCCTTATTAGATAGCCCGTGACTTAAGTGCTGAATGATCAGTTAGCTGTGCTGTTGACAACTCTTCTGTTAGATCATAGAGGAAGGAGTGAGGGGGAAAGGCTTTGATTAACATATGCATGAACATTTTCACACAAAATAAGGAACTACTCAGCTCTATTATCTGCTCCATGTCTTCCGCTGATCACGTGTGTGATTGCAGCTGACCTTTATAGTCTTGTTCATCCACTACCCTTCTCATAATCCATTTGCCTTCCACAATAAACTGGCCTTGGGGTAACACAGAGTTGCATTCTTTAAGGGCCTGGGTCACTAACGGTTCTACCTATAAGGGGTGGTTGTATTTCTTTTTATTGGATTTCATTATGGAATATAGGGATATTAAGGAGTGCCTCAGGGCATCTCTGGGATTCAGAGTATCTTCCTGTTTATTCCCCATCGTAGAGCAGCAACTCTTGTTATTCATGATTAATCACTGTAGCCAGTCTGGAGACTCCTCTCCACAGACATTGATTCATTGCCATGGGGAGCCCAAAATGGGCAGATCGCAGTGGGCCCATTAATGGTTAATGGGCCCATTGCTGTGTCTCCGGGCATCCCTCTTTTGGGAACTCAGATCTCTAGACTGAAAGAACCTAAAGTCCTGGGGATGGAAAGCAAACGGTTGCTAGTGAATTACACAGGGTGATAGCCAGAGGAGTCACGCCCACTTCTACCCCTTAACACCTGGACCTGGGAGTCTTGGCTGGGGGTGAACAACACTGTACGTCGGTTGCTGGTTTTGGAGCACAGGCTGCTTGCTGGAGGATACTGCCCCAGGCTGCAAGGAGTTGTCACAAGGCTGACGCCATAACGGAGTCTGCAAAAGGCCACTCTGCCATTTAGTCAGACCAGCTGCTTCAGGGTGACGGAGATCTCGGTGAGACTAGTGAATTAACCAAATTCACCACATTTACTTGCTGTAAATGACCTGAAGCAAAGCTGTGTGGAATGCTATGAAGGTGATCAAGGCATTCTGTAAATCCACAGATGGTGGTTTTGGCAGAAGCACTGTGGGCAGGAAAACAAATCTGTGTTTAAGATACGGGTCTGGATAAGTAAACTGACAACAAGCATGGAGTCGTACTGGGAGTTCAGCACTGGACTCTAATTGGTACTTGGGCTTTGCAGTGACTGGGCTGGGTCAGCCTCGAGTGAGAGTCCAGTTTGCTGAATCCCTGCCTAACCTCCATCCCTTCCTCTGCGGTCATTTTGCTCATGAGCCCATTGGGTAAGGACAGGGAGGGCTTAAGAAAGAGTTTGATTGACATCCACAAAATGGATCATTTTGCCCATCCACGTGCTAAGGTCCTGCTTTATTGAGGTCACTCTTTGATGAGTGTGCTTTTAGGACACAGATACATTCACCCAATCTTCCAACTTGCAAAGTTTCAGCATATACCTCTTCTCAAGACCTCACTTCACCAGTTTTATAACTGTGTTTCTTCTAAGTGCCTGACTTGCTGTCTCTCCTTCCAGGCTAAGCAAACAATCAGGCTCCCTTCTCAAAGCTCTGCACTGGAAGGATTTCCCTTCCTCACTGTCCTGGAGAGTGAGGCTACACGGCTGCAGCTGCCCCCTTAAGAATAGTGCCAGCCTATCCTGCTTGCTCCTTGGAAGAAACACTGAAAAACCTGGACAGGGTATTAAAAATACATCACTTTGCCAACAAAGATCCATATAGTCAAAGCTATGGTTTTTCCAGTAGTCATGTACGGATGTGAGAGTTGGACCATAAAGAAGGCTGAGTGCTGAAGAATTGATGCTTTCAAATTGTGGTGTTGGAGAAGACTTCTTGACAGTCCTTTGGACAGCAAGGAGATCAAACCAGTTAATCCTAAAGGAAATCAATCCTGAATATTCACGGGAAAGACTGATGCTGAAGCTGAAGCTCCAATAATTTGGCCACTTGATGTGAAGAGCCCTCTCCTTAGAAAAGACCGTGATGCTGGGAAAGATTGAGGATAGTAGGAAAAGGGGACGACAGAGGATGAGATGGTTGGATGGCATCACCGATTCGATGGACATGAGTTTGAGCAAACTCTGGGAGAGGGTGAAGGGCAGGGAAGCCCGGCGTGCTGCAGTCCATGGGGTCTCAAAGAGTCAGGTATGACTTAGCGAATGAACAAGAGGCCTCCTGCAGAACCATCTACAAACCAGAACCATTTCTTTCTCCCTCAGTTAAGTTGTCAGGGAAGTCCACAGAAGGCCACAGGTGTGAGCTGAGAGAGAGGCAGTTTTGCAGTGTGAGAGGGGAGATGGGTCTCGGGAGTGTTTGCTGGGGTGACTTACTTGTGTCTTCCCGACCTGCTTGAGCTGGTATTGTATATGCTACTTCCATCTCACGATAAAATGGGTTGTCCAAATGCCCAGTATTATGGTTTGGTTGCTCAGACAACACCCAATGCATGATGGGCAGCTCAGAAGGCACAGGGACCGGGTGGCCCATAACCAAACTTTCAGTCCGTATGAGGTCGTGTGGCGACACGGAAGCCATTTCTCAGGAAGGTATCCAGATGGTGGCACCGCGGTTCTCCAGTCTGGAGTCTGTGCTGTGATTCACGTAGGGAGCCTGCCCAAGTCCACACAGCATCCCTATCTACCGCACACACCCTTCAGGCATCGTCAGATCTTCTGGGTCCCACAGCCCGACCGGCGGTGTAGTCTGCATGGCAGCCTGCACCTGTTGGGGGTGGATGAGCAGGTCTGGCCTGATAAACCCACTCCAGCACTCCAACATCCCTAAGCTTCTGGACGCCTTCCGCTGCAATCCACCAGGGAAATGCTGGCATTAGGACATCGTTTGGTGTGGACCACCTTGGCTTCCAGGTCTTAGTCACTCAACCAAACGCTGTTGACAGGCAGGCCCAGCTGCTTGAGCAAATGCATTGAATCCAGAATTTCTGCTTAATTTACCCAGGTCAATGAATTTAGCCTGACCCAGCGCTACACATGTTTTCTCTCTGATCCAGTGTCCTTAGGGTCCACTCCCAGAACTACAGAAAATGGGATGCTGGGACATGTAGTTCTAGCTTAGCTAAGCTGACATAGTACAAAGCATTACGGACACTTTGCTTACTGTATCGTGTTGCCTCCTTTTAATCTTAAAAAAAAATTCTTCCTGGTTTCTCTTGAAGTGGAATATGTGTGTTTTTTAGAGGTACAAAGGTAAAAACATAAGCGCAGTAATATTCACGCCTCAGGTTGAAACCCAAGGTCACCGGTGTTTCGTTCTAAGCCTCAGAGTCACACCCATCCTCTCCTGAGGGTCCCTGTGTCTGTAGCCACCCACCCCCAGTCTGCTGGCAGCACTTAACTCACCTCGTCTCACCTGTTTCTGGTGATGAATTGTTATCCCCATTTTACAGATGTGGAAACTGATGCCAACGGAACAAAGCTGTAAAACGGGCAAGGGAGAGGACTGGAGTTCAGACTCAGGTTTCCTGCCTCTACAGCCAGGTCATGCTGAGGGAAAGGTCCCCCCGATTCGTGTCCCTGCTTGAGTTAACATTTGCTCCAGGTTACTGGTGATGGGTGAGACATGGAATCCCAGAACCACAGACTCTCCTCATTGCATGGGGTCCTAAAGATCACTTTAGAGTTGAGGAGATCAAAGGCCAAAAAGATGAGGCAATTTGTCCAAGGCAAGCCAGTCGGTCATCAACAGGACTTGGGCAGAAGGTGATGGCCAGGGCTATGACTACGCACGGCCAGAATTAAGTGGTTGCTTGTTTGCCATTCAAAACGTGCCTGATCCACGTCAGTCTCTGACTAAAGTGGTGCCTATTCAGGGAGTCACACCCTCTTTCCTCTGTTCCCCGGTCCTAGAAACCAGGCCCAGTTGCCCAGCTGGGCTCAAGCTTTATCAACCGCCCGGCTCATTGGCCCGAGTCCTCAGACAGAACCCCTGTTTGCTGGTCCCCAGGTGTCTCTTGGATTTCTTCAGACTCTTCTGTTGCAAAGGGAGCTGGGATTCTCCTTGATTTGTTTGAGGAGCAGAGCAAGGGATCTCATGGAGGCAGATGACCTATTCCTTGAGTACTGGCCTGATTTGTGTGGTCAAAAACGACCTAAGCAACAGGGTTTTATTTTGAGCTCATCCAGGCCCAGGTAGTGTGGAAACTTCCGTTCAGGGGCTGGCATCTACGACATAGTGGCCACACTCTCGAGAAACCAGCAGAAGTGTCATTTCCTTGACATGTGGCCCCTTTAGCTCTCTATGCTCACTCAGAGCCCGAGGAAACAGCAGGCGCTGGATGAGGAAGGTTTAGGCAGAATTCATGTGTCCATTCAACAAATATCACAGAGCACCCTCCGTGGACCGGGGCTGCTGGAGGGGCTGGGGTACGTCAACGACAAAACAAGTAATTCCCTGGAGTCAGAGTCTAGTGCAGACGGACAGGCAGTTAAACGAAAAGAATAAAGAGCCGATTACGCAGTGTAGTGAAGGAAGGGGAACACGTGCAGCAAGAGGGAACAGGAGTGGGAGGCAAGAGGGCAAGGTGCAGAGCTACAGGGGGAGGTGAGGGGCGGTCCCAGGGGGGAGGTGAGGGGCGGTCCCGCGGGGCAGGTGAGGGGCGGTCCCGCGGGGCAGGTGAGGGGCGGTCCCAGGGGGGAGGTGAGGGGCGGTCCCGCGGGGGAGGTGAGGGGCGGTCCCGCGGGGCAGGTGAGGGGCGGTCCCGAGGGGGGAGGTGAGGGGCGGTCCCAGGGGGAGGTGAGGGGCGGTCCCGTGGGGATATGAGGGGTGGTCCCGTGGGAGTGGTGAGGGGCAGTCTCGTGGGGGAGGTGAGGGTGGGAGGTGAGGGGAGGGGAGGGGCGGTCCTGTGGGGGGAGGTGAGATCTGAACCAAGGTGTCAGAGGTTGGGGAGTGTGCCCTGCGGATGTCCGGGGAACACATCCCAGGCAGCAGGAACGCCTGGGCCCTGGGGCAGGCGGCTGCTGGTGTACTCCAGGAGCAACGAGGAACCAGGGCAGCTGGACCAGAGGGGAAAGGGGAGACAGAGGAGGGGAGGTCCGAGATGGGAGAGTGGGCCAGAGGCGCATCAGAGTGACTGAAGCACAGACTGTGGTGACACGTTTCTGAAGGTGGGCGGGCGAGGAGGAGGCTGTTGCAATAACCGGGTGAGAGACGATGCAGCTCAGACCAGGATGGATGCAGGGTGAGCAGCCATCACTTTCGTGAGGGCGCCTTGAAGGTGGTGCCCATAGAGTTTGCTCGAGGTTAGATGCAGTGTGAGAGGAAGAGACGGTCAAAGAGGACACTGAGCTTCTGAGCCACCAGATGGACGGGTGTGAAGCAGAGCTTTCTGCTGGCTCTGCCACTTCCGCTGGGCAAGTGATTCACTTAACATCTCTGTGTTGTAGTTCCCTTAACTGTAGATTTGCGAGAGTAACAGTCCCAAGTCCCCCTAGGTATTATGAGATCTGACCTGCTGCATAGTAATTGCTTAGTAAATAGTGTGTGTGTGTGTGTGTGTGTGTATGTGTGTGAGCCGCTCAGTCGTGTCCGACTCTGTGACCCCGTGGACTGTAGCCCACCAGGCTCCTCTGTCCGTGGGATTCTCCAGGCAAGAGTACTGAAGTGGGTTGCCATTTTCTTCTCCAGTAAATATTAGCTCTCCTAATTACTATGATTGCTGTTACTGATACAGACTCTAGATTAGGAGTCAGCAGAGAACAGCCTGAGGGGCCCGCTTTGGTAAATCAGGAATCCTTGGGTATGTGTTGTCTGTGGCTGCCTTCCTGCCCCGGGGCAGAGTTGAACAGCTGCGACATTGTACGACTGCAAAGCTGGAAACAGTCGTGCCCTGACCCCCTGCAGAAAGCTTGCTCATCTCCGTTGTAAACCAAGCAGCTCTTTTTCAGAGTAGGTTTTAGTCAAGGTTTCTCACGCTCTTCTTGCGGTTCCAGGACAGGGGTGGGGGGTGCAGCCGATGACCTTTGTGCCCCCCTCCATCCCTGACACTCTGCGACCTCTGGTCCATCAGATGCTGGCTCTGGGAGAGATGCGGGAGGCTTGCACCCCTTCCTTCTCGAGGGCAGTGCTCCTGATACTCGCCTGCCCATCACAGAGCTTGGGTGACACAGTGCTGTAGCATCTCACGGCTGAGTGGAGGGATTAATAGCTGATGGCGTGCCTGGCCCCGGAGAGCCAGACCCTGATCTGCCAGCAGCCGAGGCGTGCCCCTCCGGTCATCCCTGCCTCCCTGCCTCCCTGCCATGCTCCACAGGGCCTCTCCAGGCAAAGCCGCCCACCGGCAACCAGCTTGGAAAGAAGGCAGAGCGGCCTGGGAGGCGTCTGGCCAAGGTCTGATGCAGCTGCAGCCCTTCAATGGCTGTGTGACCTGGGGCAAGATACTTAGCCTGTCTGAGCCTGGCTTTCCTCAAGTGTCAAAGATGGATGGTTTTTACGTCTGGACCCCAGTGGAAACTCATTTTCTCGGGGACCTTGGCTGCCTTGCCTGACATAACGTTGGCACCGTCATGGTGCCTGGTACAGGGGAGGTGCCCTAAAAGTGTTTGTTGAGGGAAAAAGGGGAGCAGAACTCGTACCGTGCAGGTGTCCAAGGGAAAGCAAAAGTGTTAGTCGCTCAGTTGTGTCTGACTCTTTGCAGCCCCATGGACTGCAGCCCACTGGGCTCCTCTGTCCACGGGATTCTCCAGGCAAGAATACTGGAGTGATTTACTTCTCCAAGGGATCTTCCCCACCTAAGGATCTAACCCAGGTCTCCCGCATTGCAGACAGATTCTTTACTCTCTGAGCCACCAGGGAAGCCTGTCAGTGTCCAGACCATGGGCATTTACAATAAGGATGATGTTGCTATGGACTGTAGAGCTCTGTGAAGCCCGGCATCTCTACTCACCAGGCCAGGTGCAAGGTCCAGGATAGAGGTAGGGCTTCACCAGCTTCAGGGGAAAGGGAGGGGGGTGGGAGGGCCAGACGTGTTCGGATTTCTGCTTGAAGGAGGTGAGAAAACAAGGGCCGTGGGCAGCTCTGACGCACAGAGAGACAGGTGAGAGATGACAAGACAGACAGAAAGATAGATTGACAGATAAATAGACAGAAGACAGGCGAGCAGGCAGACAGGCAGGGTGCCAGGCAGGTGGATAAACAGGTGGTAAGCGACGGCGGGGGTCCTGTGCCCCCAGCCCCTCCTCTGCAGCCCCCGTTGTCACACGCTCCTAGTAAGACAGACAGATCGTGTTGACTCAGCGCCAGAGGGGTGCCGGAACCTCAGGAAGTTTCTGAGGTGGCAGGGCTGGATTGCCCGTGTCTGTCTTTACGGGCAGGCTCTGATCAGAGCGGGCTTCGGGACGGAGGGAGGCAGAGTGGCTGCAGAGCCTGGACTGGAGGTGGGGAGCGGGGGTTTGAGCCGCAGCTCTCCGCTCTCTGACCTTGTGACTCGGCCAGGCCTGTGCTTCTCCCCCGAGCCTGAGAGACTGCCATGGACCGAGGTCGTGGTGAGAGGAGGCAGCAGGGACGTCTCTGAGGCTGGGAGGTGCACGCAGCTGTGAGCAGCGGTGACCACGCCCGGGTGCCCGTCTGACAGCGGCTAGGCGAGCTGAGCGACAGGGTGCGGAGCCGTGATGAAGTGAGGACAGTTGGCATCTGCTCGCCTGAGTGTGGATCTGTCAGTTTGCGCGGAGTAGGCGCTTAACAATGAAACTTGGCGGGGTGGGGGTGGGTTGTCAGCCAGACGGCTTGCCTCCGGGGGTGCCCGTGGGGCTCAGTTCCCTTGCTTCATAGCAACAGGGCCGGCGACGGAGCACAGAGCCTGTGTCGCAAGGTGTCCCCCAATCTTACAGCCCCCCCACCAACAGCGTTGTCTTGACATCAGAGGCAGAATTTGCTACATGATTTGCAGAACCCCGTGAAAAATGAGAATGTGGGGGCCCCTTGTTCAAAAACTGAAGCATTTAAGGCAGTGAGAGATAAAATTGAACCAAGCCCCGCGAGCCCGCACAGACTCCATCTGCACCGCTGAGCCTGGCTGGGGCGCTCGATCCGTGACTAGTGTGATGGCTGGGGGAGGGAATTCTCAAGGCCGGGCGCTGCTGAGCTGGGATCCTCAGTCTGTGCCTCAGATCTATCACTTTCGAGTGACTTTGGACGGGTCCCTTAATCTCTGCGCCTCAGTTTCTTCATCTGTAAAGTGGAAGTAAAACGAGCACCCAAGCCTTAGACTTGTCGTGCAAAATGAATGACTGTGACTAACCTGCTGGACACAGTGCCTGGCCCAAGCACCCGATAAATGTCAGCTACTGTTACCATCCTGCGGACCAAGCTGCGGAGCTAGAGGTGACCGGGTCCAGAATCGGAACCAGGATGGTCTAAGTCAAAGCCCTTTTCCCGGCCCCGGACTGTATACTGGCCTTTCCCGGGGCTTGCGGCTCCAGAGATGGGCAGCATTTGCTTTGTCCCTAGAGGTGCTCTTCTGGCTCAGATGGTAAAGAATCTGCCCACGATCCAGGAGAACTGGGTTCAGTTCCTGGGTGAGGAAGATCCTCTGGAGAAGGGAATGGCAACCCACTCCAGTATTCTGGCCTGGAGAATTCCATGGACAGAGGAGCCTGGCTGGCTACAGTCCGTGGGGTCGAAAAGAGTTGGACACGACCGAGCGACCAACGCTTGCCTCTTGCTTAGAGGCGCTCATGGCGTGTCTCACCTGTGGACACTGACTCCGAGCCCAGGCTTTCCCACAGAACCGCTTCCTGGTGCCTTCTCCCCCTGCCCTCCAAACGTGCCCTTGACTCTTGCTGGTCTCACTGGATCTGAAGGCATGGGCTGGAGAGGGGAGTCTCTGGGACCTGTGAGGATACACGAGGAGGTGTCCTCAGGGGTGAGCAGAGTGCAGTCACTTGGGACAGGGGTGGGCTTGCAGACCCCTGGGATTCCTTATACCCAAGATGCCACCCTTGAGATAGGTGATAGGTCAGATCAGCCTTTGATCTGACTTTGTATGTGAGGTTTAGATAATTCAGATGACCCTGGGTATACATACTCTTTCCACAAGTGACCAAAGGAAAAACTTAGGCAGATACTCCATGTGTGGACATAATAGGCAGACCAGCGTCGTGTGGGAGGTTGGGCAGGAGTGCGGGGAGTGGGGCTGATCCCCGTGGGCTTCTAGGAGGAGCTGCTGCTCTGACAGGCAGTTCGGGACTGGCGGCTGTCTTCACGCGCAGTCTCCCCCATCGCAGGGCAGGTGCGGCCGTGGCAGTGGCAGACCCTGAGCCTTGGCACGAGAAGGGTCTAGGCACCCTCTAGTTCTTTGCATCTGGGGGCCCAGGTTTCAGCAGGTCTGCCACTGGGTGGGGGACACCAGGAGGAGGGCGGGGTGGGACCAGGTGGAGGGAGGCAGAGGTTGGCAGGTGGCTCACTAGGGCATCACAGACCAGGGCCTTGTGTCTGGTATTTATTCTAAGCCATGGGAGATCTTTGCAGAATTTTAAGCACAGAAAAGATTTGATGTGATTTAAGCTTTTAAAAGATCAATCCATCCAGTTGTTGGGTGGAGAATGGACGGAGGGGAGCTGAGAGTGGCGAGGGGAAGACCGGTGAGAGGTTTACATCATTACCCAGGCGTGTGATGCTGGCCAGGGTCGGGGAGGGGGTGGGGGGCTGGAGACCGTCGGCATGTTGGAGATTTATTTCAGAGTTGGAATTCCGAAGACATGTCACTGAGGTGGGGAAGAAGGGAAGCAGAGAGTCAAGCCTGACTCCTTGGGAGGATTAGGGATAAAGATGCAGAGGGGAAAGGAGGATTCTCGTTCAGGTCTTTCGGAGTCTGAGCTTCCAGCAAGGTCTCCTGGGGCACTGGTGGGAGATCCCAGGACTCAGAAGTGAGGGTGACCCCTCCCCTTGGTGAGTTCATGTTCCAGGGTCGCCCAGGGACCCATCCCAGCCAAAGGATGATTCTCCTTCCCACACAACCTTCTGGAGAGGTAGATCCAAGCAGGAGGCGTGGAGAGAGGTGAAGGGCTCGTTCATCTGAGTGCTTTCTTTAGGGGCTGTGGGTCCTCAGAGAAAGTGCTATCTTGGGGGTTGGTGGATCCTACCTCTGAAATGAAGGATTTTGTGTAGTCTGGGGAGAGGAAAGAAAGAAAAAAGAGGAGACCGGGAGAATGAGGCAGAAAGACGGAAGCAGAAGTGGGAGGGGTGGAGTTTGGAAGAAGCAGCAAGACTGATGAGACGGAAGGATGTAGAAGGGAAGGTGGATGTGGAGGGCAGAGGTGGAGACGGGCTCAGGAAGCAGATTCAGGTGGAAGGAGAGGGACGGAGATGAGGACGGACAGCGTTACCCTTAGGGTTCTGGGGCGGGGACAGTGGGCAAGTTTAGAGCACACTTGAACATTTAATGGGGGGCCATTCATAGAGAAAAAACCCCGATGCTGGGAGAGACTGAGGGCAGGAGGAGAAGGGGACGACAGGGCATGAGATGGTTGGATGGTGTCGCTGAATCAATGGACATGAGCTTGAGCAAACTCTGGGAGATGGTGATGGACTGGGACGCCGGGGGCGCTGCAGTCCATGGGGTCACAAAGAGTCGGACACGACTGAGTGACTGAACAACCGCAACATTTAGAGAGGTGGTGAGCTTAGAGGGAGCCAGGGAAGGGGGGCAGGGGACGCGGGAGGGTGGTGGCGAGGAGCCTGAAGCCAAGGTGAGGGAGTGGGTACCCGAACCCAGCAAATGATGGCGGGGCGGTGGGCGGGAGCTGCAGCAGGAAGGAGAGGGCCCGGGCTGGAGGGGACATCCCACACACCATCTCCTCTGGCCTCGAACCTCCTACCAGTGCCTCCCGGGTCGGCAGAATCCAGGGTCAAGGGATCCCGGGGATGCGCATGAGAGATCAGCCTCTTGGGCGCGGAGCCCTGTAGACAGGAGCAGGGCAGGGATGTGGAAAGGCAGACAGAGAAACCAGGCACACAGAGGGTGAGGCAGAGAGAGCGGTGGGGCCATGGAAAGGTGGGGCTGGAAAGGGAGAGGAAGTTAGGAGGTAGAGACTCAAGTGAGAAGCGGCTGACCTGGGGAGAGGGAGGCAAAGACCTAGGAAAGCAGGGGCTCATCAGCTGGTGACGTTCCCTGCGATCACTGGCTTTGGTTCTCTTAGAGCCACGGACTGCGCCCAGATAACATCTTTGTCCCAAGAGCTCTGAACACCCTCCATGGAGGCAAACGCTCCCACTTTGACACAGGAGGATAACTAAAGGAAAAAGGCTCTTGATGTCCTGGCTCTGGGTTTGGGTTTTAGCCTAACGAATTGCAGCCTCTCTGCCTCACCTTGCCGTTCATTCTGGAAGTCGCGGATGCTCTGGGCACGAAGAGGCAGCTGACTTGAGCATTCCAGTGCCTGCTGGTGGCTAGCCCTCCTGCCACTCTGCCAGGACTCGGTTATACCCACGGCTGGGCGTGGGCCCTCACAGGATGCTGGGGTCCCAACAGAGGCCTGGATGATGCCCTGGCCGGTGCTGGTTTTGGAGGGTCCCAGCTCTTGGAGGTGTTTGACATAGACAGCATCCCCCCAGCCAGGGTGAAAAGCTTCTGTATTCTGATGTGCTTGAAAAAACATTTCCCCCTGAGTTGTGGCGCTTTGACCTCTCTGTGTGAGGACCTTGAGGAAGACCCAGACAGGGTCATTTCAGGGGGCCCATCAGGTCAGTCCAGGGAAGACCTGGGCAGCTCGAGGAGTCTTTGGTCTCTGCTGGCATTTATTTGATAGCCTTGAAGCCCAGTGTGGGAGGTGGCCTTCCAGAAGTATCTCTGCTCCTTCACCGTCCTGTGCTGGGCTGACCACAGCCTTCTTCTGGGGGCAGTTCTGCCCTTGCATCCATGAGGGGAGGCCAGAGGGGAGTTCATGCTGGTCAAGCTCCTGCAGAGCCTGTGCTGGAAACCCTCACTCCATAGATGGGGTTAAGAGCAGAGTCTGGATCCAGGCTGCTTGGGTTTGAGTGCTGGTTCTGCTCTGACTGGTTGTGTCCCCTGGGCGAATTAACCTCTCCGTGTCTGCATCAGAGTGTTGCTGTGAAGATGACATAAAGCACATGTGCAAAGGGGTGAGAGCTGGACCCGACACTTTGGTGCTGTGTAGGGACTAGTTGTGACTGTGGTCTCTCTTTGGGGCTTTCTCCAAACTCCATTGTCATTGTTCAGTCACTAAGTCACGTCCGACTCTTTGCAACGCCATGGGCTGCAGCACGCCAGGCTTCCCTGTCCTTCACTATCTCCTGGAATTTGCTCAAACTCATGTTCATTGGGTCGGTGATGCCATCCAACCATGTCATCTCTGTCGCCTCCTTCTCATCCCGCCTTCAATCTTTCCCAGCATCAGGGTCTTTTCCAATGAGCCAGCTCTTCACATCAGGTGGGCAAACCCCATTGCACCCTCATTTTATAGATGGAGGAAACAAGGCTCTGAGAGGGGCATGAATCATTCAAAGCCGTGGGGCTGCGGAAGTGGCACAGTGGGCATGCACCTAGACGGTCTCATGCTCAGACCGCACCTTTCCTGCTGCCTGCGCCTGTGGTTGTGGGCTGCTAAGTTAGCACAGAGAGGAGGGGGGTGGACATTGTTCTGAAGCCCCTGGCCAGCCCCTTTACGCTCCAAAATCATCTTACAGATCCAAGCTAGTGGTGCTTCCCAAACTCACGCTGACAGTCCTGTTCCTTGATCTCCTGCAGGGCCAGTTGGGGAGGGGGGCTCTTCTCCCTGTCCCCCTTCCCCAGACTGTCAGATCCACTCCAGCTCGGATGAGGAAAGCAGCTGGCACAGGGCTGCCCCGTCCATCACTCGGGGGAGTGTCTGCCTGCTTCTCTGGCAGGCTGCCCTCTGTCTTCAGGCTCAGGGGCCAGGTCCTGCCACGTGGATGGCAGGACCATGGGGAGGGTGAAGCTCAGGTAGCAGCCAGCCCAGGGACACACAGGCAAGCTTTCTGCACTGACAGCTGGGTTGGCTCTGATAGCCCAGCCTGGCTGTCTCGGCTCTGCGATGCACCAGACAATCCTTCAGAATGGGCCAGGAGGGCATGGAGTAGAGTGTGAAGACAGAACTTTACGTGCCCTGGGGCTTGGCCGAGGAAGGTAAAGCAGGACAGTTGAGCTGAATTCCCTTCACTGCACCATGAGTGATAAGCACTGGCTCCCATAATCTTAGAGCTGAGAGCGCAGCTGAGAGATTTCTTGGTACAATTGCTTCATATTTCTGATGGGGAAACTGAGGCTCAGAGGCAGAGGGGTAACCTCCCTAGGGCCTTGCAGCAAACCTTCCATGACTGAGCTGGACCTAGAATCTAAATTTCTAGAGTCACAGACCAGTATGCTTTCAGAGAGTTTTCCAGTCCTAGCCAGAGCCAGCCTCCCCCAACCCACATCCCCATCTCTGGCTATTGTCAGCTGATTACATGTGTGCTTGGCTTCAGCCAGACTCTTTCTTACCCCATGAGCTGTAGCCCCCCAGGCTCCTCTGTCCATGGGATTTTTCCAGCAAGAATACTGGAGTGGGTTGCTATTTTCTCCTCCAGGGGCACTTCCCTGCGTGCATCTCACATCTCCTGCATTGCAGGCAGATTCTTTAGTGCTGAGCCACCTGGGAAGCCCAGCTGATTGTAATAACTCACATTTATTGAGCACTTCCTCTATGCAGGCACTCTTCCCAGTACTTTGTAAGTATTAACTTATTTTATCTCACCTATTTGAAAGTAGTCAATAGCATTATCCTCCTTTCCCACATGGGGAAACTGAGTCGGGGAATAATTTGCACAAAGTCATTCTGCTAGGATATGGCAGAGTCGTGTTTGGAACTCAGATCACTGAGGGCAGAGTATGAAGTGCCTTAAAGCTCAGAAAATAAAACTTCAAGGGAGCTAGAGCCCATTGTCCTCAAGTAGTCATCCACGTATGGTCTAATTGCTTTGTGTGCCACGGAATTCCCTTCGTGAAACCCCTCTGTACCATGTCTTTGGTGGAGGGCCCCAGGGTCAGAAGCAGACTAGATTTGAAGTGGTTTCAAGAAATGTGATTTAGGAAAATGATGTTAGTCTCTGGGGAAATCCTACAGCTAAGGGGGAAAGATCAGAGCAAGGGGGAGCATCGTCTGGTGGCCGGGGACAGGAGGCAAGATGAGCGAGTTACCACACAGGCTCGGTCTCTCCTCCATGTGTCACCCTGGTCGCTTCCAGCCCCACCCTGGACCTCAGAACCCTCATCTGAAAGAGGGGGGCATGGATCTAAGAAACGTTCTCTCTGAAAGACCTTTCCAAAGCTGACATTTGGGGGTTGGGTGAACTGCTCCTGATAACTCTATTTCCCAACAGGTTGACGTTAGAACGGCCTCTTAAGAATTCCTTGCCCTTTTCACAGGTATCTGCTTTCAAGTGAGTTTTTCTCACCCCTCCTGGAGTTGGATAACTTCTGCTGTTGGGAAGACCTTCCTGAGGTGTAATTTAAGAGCCTTCACTGCCGTTCTTTCTTCCTTCCTCAAGGATCCTTTGTGTCTTTTTCTTAATGCCAGACTAAGTCAGAACAGGCTCAGATTTACCATCACGTGTTGGGAGCCTGTCCAGGCCTGTCACTGATGCCATTCACGGCTTTATTATGCTGCTGCTGAGCAAACCGACCACAGAGGGGAGAGAAGGCGCTGCTCCTCCCCATGACCTGAGGCTCTCCAGTCCTTCTACCCAGGCTGCGCCCTTGTGGGGCAAGACGGGGAGGGGCGACCAAACCCACACACTCCAGCATGAACCCCTCAAATCAGGTCCCCCATGCCCTGGGTGAGGCGGCCAGCTTCCTCAGGGAGGAGGGAGTCAGGCTCACCTGTCTGCCTCTGCAGTCAGCATCTGAATGCAGCTTGAGATGCGTCTTCTCCCAGTTTGTTTGCACATTCACCGAATCTACTCATCATTCATTCATTCAAGAACTCAGCATTTACTGAGCCCCCACTGAGTGTCATATTCTAGGAAGGCATGTGGAGTCTGGACTCCAATGGACCTGGCTCTCCATCCTGGTTCTGGCACTAACAAGCTGTAAAATTTGGGGGATCTGCTTGCTCTTTTGATCCTCTGTGTCCTGACCTATAAAACAGGCATAATAATATTGGCCTTCTGTAGTGTGTGCTGTGAGGATCTGATCTCTCTGGCGCCTGGCACGGCATGGCAGGTGTGTCTCCCGCCTGCTGCGTGTGACTGCAGACTCTTCGTGTGCTCTTCTGTCTTACCCCATCCTCTCACCCCCAAAGCAGGATCCGAGTGTCCCTCTCAAGCTAGAAGCTCACTGGGAGTGGGCTTTCTCCTTCTGGACTCGTCACCTGACCCCCGGAGGCTTCCCGGGCTAAGCCCCCAGCAGCAAACAGAGCAGGAGCTGGCCGTGGTGCTGACTCGTTCTCCCTTAGCTCTCTCTAAAGAGGATGGGAACTGTACTCCACGGATGTCTTCATCCTCTGGATCCTCCCATCACAATAATTTCTCCAAATGTGAAAAGCTGTTTCGGACTCACCTTGTAGGAACAGGCCTAGCAGAAGCATTCTAGAGTGATGAACACGTTAGGGTGACCGATCAAACCGAGGTGGCCAACTCCTCCTGCCCCTGCTCCTCTGATGATGGTGGGAGGGTGGGGATAACAAGGGTGAAGAGCTTCAAAACACACCAAGACAACCTTAGACAGCCTCCTGCCGCTCTCCTTGCTCTCTTCCAAACTGCCCTGCAGAGTAGCCAGATTAATATGGAAATCTTGCTCTTATCTGAGAAAGAATCGCAGAGCATTAAGAACTAGAAGGAAGGCTCTGAATCTAGGCTAGCCTTAGTCACTTGCGTGACCAATAGAATGCTGTGGAAGTGACATTCTGGGATTTCCAAGTCCAGGTTTTAAAAAGCTTAGCAACTTCTCTGTGGGTTTCCTAAGAGCGTTTATTCAGGGGAAGCAGCCAGCATGCACAGACTCTCGCCTCTCTGAGACCACCAAGCTGTGAGGAACGTCACCTTGGCCACTTGGGAGGAGACAGGCACCTGGCCGGCCCCCACCCCTCCTAGGCGAGGTGCAGACCTCTGAGTGAAGAACCGTTGTGGATGCACAGCAGCCATGCGACTGCAACTGTGCCAGAGACGGAAGCGAGCGCGGCCCAGCTGGGCCCTGTCCACCCACAGAACTTCTAGAGGTCATAGTGCATTTCTGTTTTAATCTACTCAGTTGTGGAGGCGCTTTGTTATGGAATAACAGGTAATTTATTCAAGCCACCTGAATAAATGGGGGGCCCTGGCCCCCTGACTGTGGGTACCCACAGGGCCCTGAGCTTCTCCTGTGAAGCATTCATCGTGAATTATGAGTTATTTCCCTACTTGTATTGGCAGAAATGTGGGCCAGTCAACCACGACTCTTCTCCACTTCTGCAGGGTAGTGTCATTGTTAGGAAGTGGTCTCCCAGCCAGACAACATTTCCCGGCTCCCTTTGCACTTGGTAGGTCAGGTGACTGACTTCTGACCGGCGGTTTATGGATAAAAGCGATGTACACCACAGTCACTGGTCTATAAGAAGGTCCCGGGGTCTTCCTCCACCGGTCTGTTCGGCGTGACTGTTGGAGCCATCCTCTGAAGACGAAAGTGCTTCCATCTGCCTGGGTTCTGAGACGAATGCCCTCGCTCCCCTGATGCTCTTTGTGCAGGAGAGAAATAAGCTTTTCCTTTAAGCCACTGGGATTGGAGAAAGGGCGGTTCTCGTGCGTGGTGGTCCTGCCGCGCGTCACCTCAACACACGCTGTGCTCATTGTGTGTTCTTGCCATGGAGACTGCAGACACCACCAGGGCAGAGTCACTGTCTGACCTGCTCATCATTGCACCCTCAGCCCTAACCCAAGGCCTGGCATGCGGTGGACATTTGAGGAGTGCCGGTAAGGGAATGAGTGCGTGGGCGGTTTATTTTTCTGCTAATTATCTGACTCACACTTTACCCTCAGGCTAAACTTTGATGACTTGGCTCTCAGACTCAGCAGGTGGGTGTTATGGACAGCATGCAGATTCATATGTTGAAACCCTACCACACCTGTGTTGGTATTAGGATATGGGGCCTTTGGGAGGTGATTAGGATTAGATGAGGTCATGAGGGTGGAAATCTTCCCTGGTGGCTCAGATGATAAAAAAAATCTGCCTGCAATGCAGTATAGCCAGGTTTAATCCCTGGGTCGGGAAGATCCCCTGGAGGAGGAAATGGCTACCCACTCCCGTATCTTTGCCTTGGACAGAGGAGCCTGGCGGGCTACAGTCCATGGGGTGGCAAAGAGTCAGACACGACTGAGTGACCATCGGTCATTGTTCTATGAGGGTGGAGTTTCCGTGAACGGGATTATTTCCCTTGTAAGAGTTATGGGAGAACTTACTTCCGCTCTCTGCTCTCGGTCAGTTGAGGGTACAAGAGTCAGCATTCAGCAAGCCAGGACAGGGTGCTCACAGAACCCAACCAGGCTGGCACCCAGTCTCAGACCTCCAGCCTCTAGAGCTGTGAGGAATAAAGCTCTATTGTTTCTAACCCCCTCAGTCTCTGGCTTTTTGTTAGAGAAGCCTGAATAGAATAGGCTAGTGATTACCCTGAAATGTAAAAATCCCTTCCCTCCCAGAGCCTCCCTGGGGAGGCTTGGAGCTGGGGAGTCTCGTTTCCAATGCCTCCCTTTGCTTTGGCCTTATTTTAATGTCTGATGTTTTTTAGGCCTTTTTTTTTTTTTTTTCTTTAGGTAGAAGAAGGTTAGGCGGGTGGCAGCTTCATTCTAGTCAGAAGCTAAAAGGCTCGTTGAGTTTTCTGATATCCTTTGAATGGGCCCCTTCTCCGCAGACAGTTCCTCACAGCTGTTAGGACTTCAAATTCCTCATGCATTGAGGGGGGCAGAGAAAAGATATGAAAGGCTTTTCGGCTGACACAAAAGAGGGGGAAAAAGAGGAATAAAAACGACAATGTGGTTAATACATAAAACGGTGAAATTCCTGGCACTCGCTGTATCATTAATCTGTCTAAAGTGGCTTTGATCTCTTCTGCTTTAATTAACTTGTAATTATAACATGATGATTTTTACAGTGGGCAGAATCTGGGAGCTGGGCCCTGAAAGCGCCTTCAGCCTCCGAGTAACATCATAAAGCAGGGTCTGCAGCATCTGCCTTTCAGAGACGTGCTTCCCACATCTGTGCTCGCACATGTGCATGCTCATACACCCACACGCGCGCACACACACACACACACCGGGCCTCCTCACACTGCACACTCTCATGAGATGGTAGCGGTGTGCTCGTATGAGGCCACAATAAAGCTTCTTTGGTTGATGACATGTTGGCCAAAGTGACAAAGAATGTCGAGTCTCACCCTCTGGCCCCAGGGGCAGCGGGAGACACAGGCAGGGTGGTCACCCCAGCGGAGGTCAGCCTAGATCAGCCGACACCCGGCGGACCTGTAAGTGCATGACTATAATAGATAATTACCACTGTGAGTCCCTGAGTTTTGCGGCTGAGGAAGCCAGAGTATAGGAAGTGAGGAAGCCAACTGGTATATTGGTGGGACTGGGGTTCCAACTCAGGCCTGTAGGTACAGCCGTGTGTGAGGCCAGTGTGCATTCCTCAGTGCCCTGCGGTCCCAGAGCTGAGGCCCTCAGTGTTCTCAGACCAGGGGCAGGGGGAGGCACAGGACTGAGCACCAGAGCCCTGATCCCTCACCCCTGCATCAGCGACAGCTGTTCCACACCCATCACTCTTATGCTGGCCTGCTCAGTAAAACGTCACTGAAAGAATGGGTTCTGTTGCTTAAACAGTGTTTGAAAACCGTGTGTCTACTCCAGCTTCCTCATATTACAAAAGAAGAAACAGAGGCTCAGAGAGGAACGGTGGCCTGGCCAAGACCACAGCTGGTTAGGGATGGAGCCGAGATGTGTAGTTCAAGTTCTCCAGGCCCCTTGGTCAGAAATTCACATCACAGGAGACGTCCTGAGTCTTTGAGACAGAAGGACTGGGTAGGGATAATGATGAGGTTGCAAAAAGAGGCTCTGAGAAGGGATGCCCTGGGTGATGCTCGCCTCTGCCTCCTGCTGCGCTGGCTGGCTCTCATCTCCTCCCCATTAGGGCTCCCAGAGGAGGCTGCCTGGCCGCTGCCTCCCACGGCTGGACTCAGAGCCTGGAGGAGGGCTTTTGTGGCTCTGGCTCCATTTATCCAACTCAAGACCAACCCTTGAGAGTCCCTTGGCTGCAAGGGGATCAAACCAGTCCATCCTAAAGGAAATGAGTCCTGAATGTTCATTGGAAGGACTGATGCTGAAGCTGACACTCATTACTTAGGCCACCTGATGTGAAGAGCTGACTCACTGGGAAAGACCCTGATGCTGGGAAAGATTGAAGCCAGGAGAGAAGGGAGCAACAGAGGATGAGTTGGTTGGGTGGCGTCGCTGACTCGATGGACATGAGTCTGAGTGAGCTCCAGGAGATGGTGAAGGACAGGGAAGCCTGCAGGGGGGCTGCAGTCCGTGGGGTCACAGAGAGTCGGACGCGACTGAGCAACTGAACAAGAAACCCAGCTTTGGCTTCCCAGGTGGGACTAGTGGTGAAGACCCATCTGCCCATGAGGAGACTTGAGAGACGGGGAGGATCCCTGGGTCAGGAAGATCCCTCGGAGGGGGGATGGCAACCCACTCTAGTATTCTTGCCTGGAGACTCCGATAGACAGAGGCGCCTGGTGGGCTACAGTTCATAGCACTGCAAAGAGTTGAACATGATCGAGGCGACTTAGCATGCAGGCATCCAAGTCTTAGAAACAAATGTTGGGAGACTCACCCTTCCTCATATTCTGCCCTTGGGATCATGCACCTTCCCTGCCACATCCTTCCACCCCTGATATCAAGGGAAGAGCTCATGGCACCTCCTTCCTGGACACTGATTGGCTCAGAATGAGCATGTGAGGTGGTCAGACAGGAGATTAGTGGAGGTTTCTCTGAACTCCAAGTAAGCTGAACTCAATGGCAAGAGAGACAAGGAGATAGTCTTTCTGAGAAGGAGGTCAACATGAGAGAAATAAAGTGAGTGAAATGAGAGGAACCCAGCTTTGTAGACACAGTCTGAGCCCCTGGATCAAGCTGTGCCTGAAGTCCACCTTGTCCTAGATTTAGGAGTTGGTTGAGCTAATAAAGTCCTCTGGCCTAGGCCAGCTTGGGCTGGGTCTTCCATCATGGGGCCTCATGCTGCTTAGATCTCTGGCAAACAAATGTGTATTTCTCCAGAAAAGACTAAAATTAAATGAGACTAATCCAAATAGAGATGAAAAATGAGTAACTTCTTACTAGGGCTTCCCTGGTGGCTCAGAGAGCAGAGACTCTGCCTGCAGTGTGGGAGACCTGGGTTTAATCTCTGGATTGGGAAGATGCCCTGCAGAGGGCTGGGAAATGGCAACCCACTCCAGTATTCCTGTCTGGAGAACTGCATGGCAGAGGAGCCTGGCGGGTGACAGTCCACGGGGTTGCACAGAGGCAGACACGATTGAATGACTAGTATATTCACTTTCAACCTCTTACTAGGGGCACATTTGGTCTCATGTTTCAAACAGGTGGATTCCATGCTGAGAAGAGCCTCCTGGCTGTATTTTTCACCCCACGCTCACCCACACTGATTTCTTTGACACATTCTGCTCATAGAGCTCTGGGCTCTGAGGATTCCAGTCCAAGTTCTGCTGCTGAAACGCTGTGTGATCTGGAGTCACTCACGCTGTCTGATCTGGAGTCACTCACGCTGTCTGGAGTTCAGTCTTCTTACCTCTAATTTGTTCTGGTTGCCTCGAAAGCGGTCTCAGGGCCCTCCCAGCTCCCAGACTCATCATCGCCAAGCCCACTGTCTTCCATCTTACCTCCCGGCTCTGCAGGTAGTTCTCTGCTTGGAGCATCTTTTCGCCTCCACTGGCTCCAAACACCTTTCAAAATTCAACACAGCTCGCTCCCCCTGGGAGGCCTTCTGACTTTGTTCCAGGCCTGTTGGATGTGGATGTCCCACCTCTGGGCTCCTGCGGCTCCTTTGGTTGCAGTTGAGCTGGAGGGAGTTTCCTCTGTGTGATGGTAGCCGGACCAGTCAGAGATACAGCTGGAGACCAGACCTCTTACTCTGTGCTGCTCTATGTAGTACATGCTTTATGCTGAGAAGACAGGCTGCCGTTTAGAGAAGAAGCTCTCAGTGTAGCAGAGTCTTGGGCCAGAGGTGGCGTGACCCCTGACCAAGTGCACAGGTCACAGGTGCCCCCTTTGCCAGCACCACCTCCCCCCCCCAGTCTGTCCTCTGCGTGCGTTCCCAGCTTCACTCCTTTGTCCTTGCTCCTGCTGGTCCTCCTTTCCCTATGTCAGTCCCCATACTCACACACATGCAGGACCAAGGCAAGCCGTTTTCTCTGAGACCTCCTGGGGGAGCCCCAGCTTATGGAGGCCAGGCTCCCTGGTGTTGCAGCCTTGGGACTCTAGCCCATTGTGCTTCTCTTTAATGATTTCAGAGAGGCGGTGGTATTTTTCCAACCTGCCTGTGAAGACCCCAGAGGCAGCACTTTCATTTTCATCTCTGGCTCCCTAGCAGCTGGCTCAGGGCTTGGCACAGGGCTGGTCCCTGACTCACTGGTGGATGACACGTGGTTGGGCTCCCAGTGTGATCAGTGCAGGGCCGGGAACACATACCTCCCGGCGATGCCGTGTGGACTGTGCGCGGATGTGTCTGGTGATTACTGGAAGCTGGATGGATCGGCTGAACTCACGGTGAGTGACTGGTAAGTACCAGACCACACCAAGTGTCTTGTGGGCAGCATCCTGCTTAATCTTCCCAACAACTGGATATGCAGGGAGTTGTTCATCGTTCATCCAGCCAGCAGATCCTTCTTGAATGCCTTTTGTGAGTTGGGCACTGTCTGAGGCATTGGGACAGCAGGGCCCATATTTCCATCTGACAGTCAGAAACAGCATGAATAGACCTGCCCAGGGCCACCCGCCTGCTCGATGTCTCCAGCCTGCAGACCCAGACCTGTTTGCCTCCAAGGGCTGAGCTCAGAACTGTTGAGCAAATTGCTTCCGCGGAGCTGGCTCGCCTGAGGTCTCTTTGCTCCAAAGCTCCCCAGTTCCTTACCTTCCCCCATGCCCTACCGTTCACCCACTCACTCTCGTGATCTGTCTTATTAGTTCAATCACTCATTCACTCAGTCATGCGTGTACTCATTCATTCAGGCTCTTCACAAGTTCCTGGCATGCCTAGATCCCATGCTGGGCATTGGGCACAGCAGGGAACAGTTCAGCCAACATCAAGCCTGGAAGCTGAGTGGGGATTTCCAGGGGCATTGTGGGAGGAAGAGGGAGATGGGTCTGTCCCTGGTAGGCCTGGCCCAGCCAGGCGTTTCTCCAGGTGTGGTTAGGTGTGGCGGGCCCAAGGTGAGAGGGCAGAAGGTGAGAGGTCAGAGGCACAGACACGCAGTGTTGGGAGCCCTGGAGGGCCAGAAGCAAACTGTGAGCAAATGTCAGTATTTTTGGACAGGAAATAAGCACTATGCAAATGAGATGCAAAAAGATGCAAATCATGGCCATTCAATTTCAGTCCAAAGCTACTTTGGGTAATAAGTCTATAGCAGGGCTGGTGATGGGGGAGAGGGTGCATCAGCTGGGCCAGCACGCCTCTCCCCCGCCCCCCCCAACTCTCAGTCACGCCCGTGATGGGAGGGCAGAGTTCTGCTGGAGCAGTTAGGCTGGGATAGCAATGTGTATTCTGGGGCAGCTGTTAAAATGGGGCTTCATCACAGGGCTTGGCAGTGTGGAGTGCAAGAGAAGGCAAGAGCAGTCCTGACTGGGGTGAGGTTGGGAAGGCTTCTGGGGGGAGGTAAGGTTTGAGAGGACGCTGTGAATTTGAGCATCTCCCACTGAGTTTGGAGCGGGCACAGCGTGGGCAAAGGCATGAGTGTGCGAACAGAGTGAGTGGCCCTGGGCGGGGTGGGGTGTCTGGGAACTAGGGTTCCCAGGGAATGGGGGCGGGGCGAGAAGAGGACCAGAGTCTGTAGGAGTTGGGTCTAGAACCGGAGTAGAAAACCCAGAAGCCTCCAGGGGCCAGTATTAATGAGAGGAACCGGCTGTTGTTTGCATTTAAAGTACATGGAAACATCCGTCACTTTCACAAAGAAACATGCTCTCTTTATTTGCCGTGAATCGTGAGGCCCTCAAGGTCTATCTTTTGTTTGCCAACTTTGACAGCAGCTCGTGTGGAGGAATTTCTCTACAATACGGAAGCTAGGAGCATGAGCTGGATGATGACTGGTGCTCAGGCTCAGCGCTGGGAAACCAGAGTCAGAGGTGAGGACTGTTGTCAGAGTGGGCGCCTTGCACGTGTCCTTGTCTAACGGGGCAGCTGCTTCTGAGGCCCAGATGGTCAGTCGGTGCCACGCAGCAAGGCAAGGTCCAGCATCTTCCGATTTCTCAAAAGACAGATTTCTGCAAGAGGCCTTCCAATGTTTACATGTTGGCTCAGAGTCCTTTTTTGGTAAACACACGTAAGCAAAAAGAATAGATGTAAGAACAAAGAGAAGAAAGGGAAGAACTGAAAGCTTGAGACCATGAGTCATCAGCCAGGCTTCCACGGTGGAGGAGGGAGTAAGGAAGGAGGGGCAGCTGGAGGAGGGGAGCTGTGACTACTGCAGTGACAGCCCCCTGGCGCTCCAGGCCTAGGCGCCCACCGCTCTGGTGATGCTTCAGAACAGACAGCCGTAGAACCTCAGGGTACACGGTTGGTTGGAAACACGTATGTTTGCTCGTGAGTCTCTGGATCGTCTTGGTTCCGCTAAGATGAGTGTGCCTGGGCACCGCACACTCAACTGCCTGGTCAATTTCAGTTCGGCTAGGCAGCTTTGCTGACCTTGGCTGGACCCTCATGTGTCTGGGCCTGGCTGGGGCAGCTGAGTTGACTGGACTGTGCTCGTCTTCCCTCAGGCCAGCCCAGCAATATTTTTTATCAAAGGTAGGAAAGCAGGGGAGAGACCCCAAAGGAGTAGAACGTCTTATGCACAGGCTGGAACTGATACATAAGCATTTCTGCCACTGTTTGTCAAACAGGTCTTTTGGCCAAGTCCAGGGTCAAGTGTGGTGGGGGAGGGGAGACCTGGGTTCCTCCTGGCAGTGGGTAGAGCTGCACAGTCACCCTGCAAAGGGCGCGGGTACGAGAATGGGTGGAGGACGGGGGCAGTTGCAATTAACTTATAAGCGCAGAGCTTTGGGTAAGTCACGTGCCCTGTCTGGACCTGCGCTGTCATCTCTAAAGGAGGAGGGGGGCTGGATGATCCTTCCGGCTCAGTTACCCTGAGCATGCACCTCATCTCAGGCCTCCAGGGCCCAGCTAGATTCCGGTAAGAGTGAGTACAGGGTCTTACCTCTGTCTCTCCTTCACGGGGCCCACGAATTGCCTGACCCCAAATCCCAGGCATCTTTCATCAGGGATCAATAGCTCTTTCCTCCCCTAATGGGCTCCCTGATGGCTGGTGGCTGCAGCAGAGCCATGGGGAGAGACGCATTAGCCCCCCTTGACCCCCGAAGGGAGTTCATCTTTAATGGATGGAGGGACATGGCCGATCTGGGCTCTCCATTGTTGAGATATTAATGAGGCTTTTATGGATTGCACTTCACTGAGGAGGGTGACGCAAAGCAGAGGGCTGTCTTGCAGACCCGGTTCCCGCGCGCTGGGGCCTGTAGCATTCATCTCACCCAGCCATCCAGCCATCCGTCCATCCAGGCATCCATCCATCCTTTCATCCTTCCATCCGTCCATCCATCCGTCCATCCGTCCATCCGTCCATCCGTCCATCCATCCAGCCATCCATCCATCCATCCATCCATCCATCCTTCCATCCATCCGTCCATCCGTCCATCCGTCCATCCGTCCATCCATCCAACCATTTTCTTAAGACCTCACATGTGCCAGGATAGGTAGAGACAATACAAAGATGAATAAAACACAGCCCCAGCTTTCACCAGTGAAGGGCCCATAAGAGAGCAGTCAGTGGATCACTCTGGGTGTTGGGGGAAGCTAAGCATGGAAAAAAGAGCCCAGCAGAGGTCAACTCTGGCCCAGGCCTAGGAGAGAGTCAAATCTAGGCTGACCACAAGGAAAAAGATGTGGCTGGCTCTCTGCAGGCTCACACCGTCTGATGGAGGGTCTAAAACGACTTTCCAGTGTCTAGAGGATGAAGCTTCCCCAGGGGCTCAGTTGGTAAAGAACCCACCTGCAATGCAGGAGACCCTAGTTCAGTCCCTGGGTCAGGAAGATCCTTGGAGAAGGGGAAGGCTACCCACTCCAGTATTCTGGCTTGGAGAATTCCATGGACTGTATAATCCATGGGGCCACAAAGAGTCAGATACCACGGAGTGACTTTCACTTTCAAAGAATAAAGGGTAATCCCAAGCCTGAGTATGAAGATCAGAGCCCTGACCTTCATGGGCTTACATTTAAGAAGCAGACCCAAGGGAGTCTAAATGGGAGAACACCGTGGTGATGGGTGTCTCTATGTAGGACCCACGTAGCCGAATCCACACCCTCTGTCCTGTGAGCTGGGCCCCAGGAATGGTCACACCGTCCTTCCCCTGGAACTCTTGATCACATACAAACAAGGAGCCTGAGCTGTCTTGCTTCGTGGCCATTCTGCGAAGGATTGCTGAGCAGCCAATGGGGTGAGTTCACCCACAGCAACACTCCAGAGGGCTTTTCCCTGAGAGTAAACTGGTCCAATCTGGAATATCCAGGCAAGAGTTCGGGTAGAGGCGATTTTGGTAGTTGGGCTCCGTCTACCATCCAACTCTCCTTGCCAGAGTGAGAGGAGGTGGGGCCTGGACGGACCAGATGAAGGAGAGACCCTCCTCCTTAACAGGACAGCCCACCCCAGACTCCCAGGGAGAGCTTAACCTTGTGCAGCCACGGAAGGACGCGTCAGTGCTCACAATTAGGCGTCCGATTTTGTAAAGTCTCGTAAAGCCCCAGGATGACAACTCTAGGACTTAGGTTAGTTCCGTGTAATGAGACTTCAAACTCAGACCAGTGAAAGGTTCTATCATTAGAGAAAGCTGGTGCCCAGCCCCTGCCAAGAAGGGAAGGGAAGGGGTTTTGAGACATTGCCTCCAACTTGACAATGGCAGCTCCCTGACCTGGAGAGACAGAACTGCCCAAGAAGAGGCGGGAAGGCGATGGCCTTTCCCCTCTGCAGTCAGGACCGGGAGACACCAGGCAAATAGAAAATTTCACACCCAACGCAAGTTCCTTCGTCATGTAAACCAGTATCGATTCATCACTTACTGCCTCTCCAGTTCCAAAGATGGATTGTGTAGATATGTAAAATAAGTGTAACAAATAAAGGAAATGCATTTAATATGTACAAGAATTGGCCAATTTTGCAATATTTCACCTCAATTTTATATGCTGTCAAATACACTTGAGATACATGTGCGCTAAGCACGACAAGTATACAGAAACTAAGCTCTATTGTTTTGCCGTAATGGGCCAGGGGACAGCTCTGAAATAATATTCCTCTGCCTGCAATAAAGGCTTTTCTCTGAAGCTGTCTTAATGCTGTGAACACAACCTGGAGCCCTCTCAAGGCTTCTTCCTTTGAATTACTGCTCGTCTCCATGGCCTTCCGCCCTGATGCGTTCGGTGACCATCTGCTAGGTGGATGGGGGTCCGGTCCATGCTGCAGTGGGGTGAAGGGAGCATGGACCCCCGGCCCAGGGTGGTAAGTATGGAGAGGGGGCTGAGCATGGAACACACACCCAGCACCTGGTGTCTGGAGTGGGACTTCCCAGCAGCAGGAAGCAGGGCTTCCCTGATGGCTTAGATGGGAATGCAGGAGACCCGGGTTCGATCCTTGGGTTGGGAAGATGCCCTGGAAAAGGAAATGGCAACCCCCTCCAGTATTCTTGCCTGGAGAATCCCATGGACAGAGGGGCCTGGAGGGCTACAGTCTGTGGATTCACAGAGTCGGACACGACTGAGCGACTTACCCTCCACCTGGGGTCCGTGTGGCAGCCACAGCACACCCAGCACCCACTTCCTGGAGACGTACCTCGTCTGTCATCGTCTCAGCTTGGGTAACAGTCCTCAGGGCAGCTGAAGACACACTCAGTTCGAGAGTTGGGCCGAAAGTGACTGTGCAGCACGGCAGCCGTAGGCCGGCGAGGAGTCCAGTGGCCTCCGGGAATCAGACTCAGCGCAAGTAGACTCGGAGCTGCAGTCTGCCTTTCTTTGGCTTGTGCTTCTGGAAGATCACAGAGCCTCTGAGACTCACTTTCTCGACTGCAAAAGTGGAGTAAAAATTTCAGTCTTGATGACAGTCTCCATCACATCGCACAAGGGGATGCCGTTCACGTCGTACTCGAGGCGGGTGGTACTCGCTGAAGTTGCAGGGTACACGACCTGTGCAGCTTTCCGTGGCAGCTCTGTGTGGCTCAAAGGCCCTGGCGCATGGTAGGTATGCTCAGCCCTAGGCACAACCAGTTCTAGACTGTTGGATTTGGCCCAGAGCAGGCTGTTTTGATTAAAGGAGAGGACACTGGACTCAGACAGCCTAGAGTCAAATTTTGATTCTGCACTTTCTAGCTCAGCTATCTTGGGAACATTGCTTAAGCTCTGCCTCAGTTTCCTTAACAGGGCTGCCTGCAGAGGTTGCTGTGAGGATAAAGTCTGATAATTCAGGTCTGAGACTTTCTTGGCCAATGTCTGGCAAATGACAGATGTTCAAAATGCTAGTTTCCACAGGGCGACTGGATGGACAGAATGAGAGCATGGCCACCGTGAGGCAGAGAGCAGTTAGAAGCAGCACAGCAGATGTGCCCACAGCAATGCGGACGGATTGCAAAACCCAGGGCTGGGACGGCGGTCCCGTTTAAGTACCTGAAAATGTGCGCATACGAAACAGCAATATGCAGTTTACAAAGACATGCAGACAGAAGGAGGCACATAAAACGCATCAGGAAGCGTGTCTGCAGGAGGGAGGTGGACGGGGAATGTGAGAGGGACTATGCAGAGAGAGACGGGCTGTGATCAAACCACAGTTTGCTATTGTAAGTTTCTGGACTGCATCCTTCCAGAGCCAACAAGTAAAGGATAATCTCGGACTAAGTCCAATAGCATTTCAGCGCTGGGAGGTATCCCAGAAACCCTTCAGCTTACTCGCCTCCTGGACAATGGGAGGGGAGAGAGAAATAGTCGTCTGGGCAACACAGCCTGCGGAGCATGTGGCCGTGGAGAAGGGTGTCTTCTTTAATAAGAGGAATGTTGGAAGGTCCCCTCTAAGTTTGCTTTGCAGAGCAGTACCCTCCACAGCGCTGGACAGATGGAGTCACGGCTGCTACGCGTGACGCTTCACCCGGTGACTCTGGGGAGAATTAGAAAAGCAGAATGGATTCCTGTAGTTGGGCCAGTGCAGCTGTAGGGAGGAGGTGTGAGAGACTGAGAGGTCAACAGGAAGAGGAACTCTGACCCGGAAATGATGGCAAGACCCTGCTCCCCTAGGAGAGCTCAGAAAACTTGGGGGGAGCCCCCGGCTTGCCACAGGATGTCAGATCAGGGACGTGACTTGAGCCAATGTTTCAGCTTTAAAGGCCAGAGATCCTTGTCTTATGCTAGGTCACGAGAAGAGGCTAGAAGCAGAACCAACCAATTGGCCCCTGGGTGGGATTTCCTCAGCATTTTGAGGGGATGTTATTAGTGGGGAGCAGAGCTAAAAATGCAGGACTGGGCTGGGGGTAAGTTGCAAGGTGTCAGACATAGAGACATTACAGTATTTTGGTTGAAAATGGACCAATGAATTCATTGGATAGATGTTATATGCAACATGTGTGACCTAAAATTTGGTATAATTTTTAACTTTTCAGCTGGTCAGTTTGGGGACATGTTACTGAGAGCCATTCTTTTCCCGGCTGGTTCCCTGTCTGTCCACCTGCTCCTCTCTCTTCTGTCTCTGCTCCTGCCCCCCTGGGTGTTCTCTCCTTCCTTCGCCCCCTCCCCCCTGTAAAGATGCTGCCCGGTGGACCAGCCTTGACCTCAGTCCTTCCGGGTGCTCCCTAAGTAGGAAAGAAAGTCATCTTGCTCAGACTTCCTGTGCCTCACTGTCCGTTAGGCGCAGGCCTCCCCAGGGGACGGGGGTCCTTCAAGCTACCAAAGAGAGAGGCAGGGTGCCCGCACCCCAGGAGGGAAGGACTAGGCACCTGGAGGCCTGGACGCACACGTACATTCTTGCATTTGGGTAGAGCAGAGGCAAGAACACGCACAGGAACACACACACGTGGGCACACGCAAAGGCACGCCTTGGAAGCACCGTGTGCACACGTGAGCACGGCCCCGCACACTCGCCTCAAAGTACAGATGCACACCCAGATGTGCAGGCACACAGAGACCCCCGCCAACATGCACAGATGTTCGCACCTGCATGTAAGCATTCACGTGGAAGAAACGGACGCTCCTGTGCAGCCAGGCACACACACACACACACACACACACACACGGGTGAACCCGGAAGTGGAGGAGGAAACCCAGGCCAGACCCGCCTCACACAGATGCACAGCCCAGCAGGCCTGGCTCAGAAAGGACCACACAGGGCCCGGCAGATGCACAGCCTCCAGCCCTCGCCCCTCTGTACCGCCCCTCCTTCCCTCCTGGAATGCGGGCATGGGGCAGGTCCGCAGGGTGTCAGGGCTGCAAAAAGCCAAAGACCCAGGATTGGACACTCATGGAAGCTGTACTAGCTCATGTGTCCCTCCTGGGAGCGGGTCTGTAGCGCCTCAGGGTGTCTGCAAGAGAAGGGCTGCTCACTCCCCCGGCTCGCGCCAGAGGAATCCATGGAGATGACGTCTCCGCCTGAGATGGGGATGGGAAACACCGCTCTACTCTCTGCCCCAACACACAGCCCAGCCCAGGTTCCCACGAGAGGCCAAGCTTCAGAGAAAGGCCTGCAGGTTTCCAAGGGGCTGGGCAGACTCGCCTCCTTTCAACAGGAGCCTGTGAGTGTCTTTTCTTCTCGGTGAGGCTGTAGGGGGTGGGTAGGATGAACCCCTGAGAGCTAGAGAGGGAGCCAGTGCCCGAGCATCAGCGTCTCTGCTCGCCTTCCTTGCCTCTCTGTCTCTCGCAGATGCCTCCCTGCTTCCCTGCTTGCCTCTTTGGGGACATTCTCTGCACATTGCTCAGAAAGATTCTGGTAACATAAAAGCCCAGTCATGTTACTTTGCATAGAACCTTCCAGCAGCTTCCGTTTCATCAGCCGTAAGTTAGGGGCGAGCACGGCTTCCAGGGCGCCCTGCATCGTCGGGCCCCGCGTCACTGCCCCTCTCCAGTTCTGCCCACCTCGCTCTCTCCCCTCCAGCCACGCCGGTCCCCTTGCTGCGGCTCAAACACAGCCGGTCTGATCCTGCCTCGGAGCCAGCTGATCCCTCCCCTGGAAATGTTTCTGCTCCCTGAATATCTGCCTGACTCACTTAAATGTCACCTTCTCTGCGAAGCCTTCCTTCCTTGGACATCTGATCTAAATTTGCATCCTGCCACAGTGTCTGTGGCCTTGCTCTGTGTCATTTTTCTCTGGAGCACTTACCACCATCTGACATACCGCACATCCCATGGATCTTTTCTGTCTGCTTTCTGTCTCTTCGGAAGCTCGATGAGTGCAGGGATTTGACTTGTTCTGTTTAATGCCTCCAACAGTACCTGATGCAAGGTGGGCACTCAGTTCATCTGCTGGCTCGGTGAACATCCTGTGAGGCAGGCATCTCACTCCCATTGCACAGATGAGGAAACTGAGGGCACTAAAGTGCAGTAATTCATCCAAACTCACAAGGCCAGTAAGTGTAGGACTTGAGTCTGAACTCAGGCTGATCTGGCTCATAAGTTCAGTTCAGTTCAGTCGCTCAGTCGCGTCCGACTCTTTGTGACCCCATGAACACAGCATGCCTGGCCTCCCTGTCCATCACCAACTCCCGGAGTTCACTCAGACTCACGTCCATTGAGTCGGTGATGCCACCCAGCCATCTCGTCCTCCGTCGTCCCCTTCTCCTCCCACCTTCAACCTTCCCCAGCAGGCTCATAAGTTAGAAGCTGTATTTACCCTGCTTGGCTGTCAATTGCAGTCATGCCACAAATAACCAGGTACCACGCACCTCGTGTAAGCATCAACCTACGGCTGTCGAACTTTGGTACACAGATCCCTGGACTCCACGTGATTCTAATTAAGTGCGTGCTTTGTGGAGCACACTTTGAGAAACACAACTCTATACTATTTCTCCAAGATACCCAAAGACCCATGAGATCACTTGGCTGTCATGTTCCAGAAATTATTTTTTCTGCACTTCCTTCTTAAAACCTAATGCGTCTACGTGGTCTTGGTGGCAACTTTTTTTTTTTAAGGACCTGGATATCTAGGGTCAGGGCAAAATAAAAATAACCTTTCCTGAACTCCTATTACATTTGTTTTAGGAACATCACGTGTGTTTTTTAAAAAACTTTTGAAGTGTAGTTGATTTACAATGTTGTGTTACTTTCTAGTGTACACCAAAGAGAGTCAGTCACACACACACACAGAGACACACACACACAGAGACACACACACACACACACAGACACACACACACACACACACACACACACACACTCTTTTTCTTATTCTTTTCCATCCAGGTTTATTGCAAGACACCGAGTGTCGCTCCCTGCGCTCTGCAGCAGGACCCTGCTGTCGGTCTATTTCGTGTGCTGTGGTTCGTATCCGCTAACCTCTAGCTCCTAATTTGTCCGTCCCCCGCTCCCTTCCCCCTTTGGTAACGGCAAGTCTGCTTTCTGTGTCTCAGAACGTTGCACGTGCCGAGGAGGCAGACAAGCGGAGCAGCTTTGCGCGTGGGCTCTGGACTCAGACTGCCGGGTGAGACTTGGCTCTGTTACCTTGGCTAGCTGTGCAAAGCTGGGTGACGTTTCCCTTCTCTGCGCTTCCATCCCCACCTCTGTGGAATGCTGATTTTGCCGCAGATGACCATCTCCAGTATGAACTTCCTTCTTTCTCGTCTAGTACTAGAACTGGGGAGTTTTGGCAAGGCACGTGGTCACCAGATGGAAACTACATTTCCCATAGTGCTGTGCTGCTGGATGTGTCCTCAGGAGTATGTTCTGACCAATAAGATTCAAGAGGAAGTTACGGGATCAGCTTCCCAGTCATGCTCTTAAAAGAAGAAGGGGTATCTCACCCTTCCTCTCTGCCCCGCTGCCTGCTGGTAAGAATGCCGACCATGTGGGCAAGAACAGAGCAACGCATTTGAAGGAGGCCTTGATTCCGACATTGTGAAGCTAGCTTAGCAGTCTTGGGTTGACTGTTACCCCGGAAAGAAGCTTCCATCTTGTTTAAAGCACTGTTTCTTTGACTTCTCTTATAGCAGCTTTTAGTGCCTTAACTCAAGCCGAGTTTGCAGCGGTGTTGTGCTTCCATAACAGTGTGAACCATGACGCTTTGGCTTAGTTGTCAAGGAGCAGGTGGTGAAGATGGACGGATCTCGGGAGAGGAGGGGGGCGGCCCTTGTCGTGACAAACGTCCCATGTTGCTGGCGGCTCTTTGAAAGCAGGTCAAGTGAGAGCAGTCTCTTGTAACTCAGAGTATGGTGTGTACTGGCTGATTCTTTCGTGTTCCGCAGATCCTATGAGGAAGTGATCTCAGGCTACGTATAAAACAAGATTTGGAGGACGAAGCCCTCATGGGCAGAAGAGGAGACTGAAGCCCCAACCTTTTCTATGCACCACAAGCCAGAATACGGCGGGAAAGGTCAGATGGGAGTGTTGCCCTCTTGGGACTTCCCGGGGGGCCAGTGGTTAAGACTCTGCGCTTCCGCTGCAGGGGGCACAGGTTCAATCCCTGGTTGGGGAACGAAGACCCTGCCTGCCACGCGGCGTGGCCAGAAAAACAGAAACACCAGAACAAAACAGGAAATCTGTGTTGCCTCCTCACCCAAACCTGCTGTCCCAGGCGGCTCCTCTGGGTTGGGACCAGGAGCCAGGACATGCAAGATGAGCTTTCATCTGATTTCATTTTTAGACATTTTATTGAAGTATAGTTGATTTACTGCTGCTGCTGCTAAGTTGCTTCAGTCGCGTCCGACTCTGTGCGACCCCATAGACGGCAGCCCACCAGGCTCCCCCGTCCCTGGGATTCTCCAGGCAAGAACACTGGAGTGGATTGCCATTGCCTTCTCCCATAGTTGATTTACAATGCTGCGTTAATTTCTGCTGTACAGCCAAGTGACCAGTTCTACATATATATATTCTTTTTACTATTTTTTCCATTGTGGTTTATCACAGGATACTGAATAGAGTCCCCTGTGCTGTGCAGTAAGACCCTGTTGCTTTTCCATTCTGTACAGAATAGCTTGCCCCTGAGAACCACAGAGTCCCAGTCGTCCCCTCTCCAGCCCCCGCCTCTGTGGGAAGCCCGTCCCTCCTCTACGTCTGTGAGTGTTTTGTCTCACAGAACTGTTCCTTTGTCTCGTGTTTTAGATTTCACACGTAACCGATATCTTACAGAATCTGAAAAGACGAGTCTTTACACTTGGAAGAAACCTTGGTTATGGTTACTTGCACATGGTGTTGACTGGAAGCAAGCAGAAGGCAATCCTACCCAATTTTTGAGGGAATTATCTTGCCAAAGAGACTGCAGTTTTCTCGGAGACCAGCTGATCTCTACATGCAGGAGACTGCTTTATCATGGGCCCAGGCACCTCTGGCCCAGCCCTGTGCTTCTCGGAAATGCACCTTTCTGCCCTGGCCTGCTGAGCTGGGCCCTGGAGCTCACCTGGTTAGCCTCCCGATAGTCCTGCGTGTGCGGAGTGGAGGACGGGAGGGGGCGGTGCTCAGCCGAAGACCCCCAGCCCCAGAGGGGATGGAGTTGGGCGCAGTCCTCCCATCTCAGGGCTCCCCGTCACGTGCGCACAAGCTCTGGGGCCAGCATGACGGAAAGAAGGGATGTTTGTGAAAGAGCGCGCAGAGGTGAGGGCTCACGACCCCGATGCTGGCCCCTGATTCCCACTCAGTCTGCCTCCTTCCAGGGGGACAGGGGAGGTTCTGACAAGACAAGGGGGAAAGCAACTTTGGGTGTGAGCAGCACACGACCGGAGTGCATTCTGATCAGGCCAGTGACCACCTGTGTGACCGTGAACATGCCCATTACTTCTGGGGGTGGCAGTCTCCTTATCTGTCACAGTGACAACTACCGCCTGGGGTGGCTGTGAAGCAAGATGAGGAGATAATATAAACTTTCCCATCATGCTGGCATGCATCAGCGTTGATTCTTGTCTTAGGCTGATCCATGCGAACTGCTCCATCTTAGTGGTTTTATGCAATTGTTTATTTCTTATTTGTGTTGCAATCTCCTGGCACCCGATTTGCCCTGCCCCGTCTTCCAGCCACTCTGTCTGTGGTCTCCAAGCAGCGAAGAGAGACATGGAAGATATTTCTAAGGGCCAGGCTGCAAGTAACAGACATCACTTCTGCCCAGTTCCATCGCTGGAAGTTGTCAACGGCACAGCCACACCGCAGGAGGAGAGCTGGGCAACGACCCTCACCTTGTGCCCGAGGGAGGGAGTGCCCTCTCGGCTAGGATACTGGCCGGGTCCTTGGTCTACTGTGTGATTCTCTCCACATGGTTCAGCCTCTCCAGCCCTCCGCATCCCCACTGTAGATGGAGCTGGGAGCACCAGGCTTATTATTATGGAGTTGACATAAGGACTTTCCAAGTGCCGAAGGCAGGAAGGATGTTTGGTGAATGATATTTTTCCTTCTTTTTTTCACCCAACAGTCCTCCTCCTCTGCCACCTCCTTCTTGCCTCCCTTCTTAGCGCGTCTGTCCTGCTCTCTCCTTGCTTTGCCTGCAGTGAGCTCCTGGGCTGCAGGCCCTGGACCCGCCTGTTTTAAAGCAGAGGGTCCAAGTTACCAGAGCAAACCTGGAGGGCAGAGGTGGGGACGCGGAGAGGGTGGCTGGAGCCACACACCTGCTCCCCGACATAAATCTTGGGAGAAACCATTAGCGGACCTTGCAGCTCAGAGACAAATCACGAGGCAGGGGATCAATGTTATTTTTTCCGCATGCTGAATTCATAACCGTTTACGGCGAAATCGATGCAAATCTTCGTGAATAAACTGATGGCAGGTGCACGTTAGAGTATTAAGGTGGTGAGCGGGGAAGAGCAGCTGCAGCCAGTGGGCGGTGGAGGTGGGGTCCCAGGAGGGAGCCGCCTGGGGCTCGATCCGCCTGCAGGGGCAGTGAGCACCCCAGGAGGGGAGGGGCCCGCGGTGGCACAGGCGATGACACTTTCTGGAGGACTCACTCTGAGCTTCGTGCTTGGCGTTCTGACTGGATCCTCGATTCTGCTCTCAGAGCTTGATGCCGGCAAGGTGCCCATTTCACAGCCTGGGAAGCTGAGGCCCAGAGTAGTCGAGCAATGTGCCCGCCGTGGCTAATAACTAGCCGTGCCTGATTCAAACCCACGTCCTCTCCTCCCCATTCCAGAGGCTCAGAGTTACTCTGTCCTGTGCTCTCCTCCTCCGCACCTCTGGGCATGCACACCCTGTCTGGAATGCCTTGCCTCTCTTTCCTCCACTCGAGAAAGAAACTTCCCTTTCGCCTCCACCACACTTGCCCGCAGTGTGGCTTTGACGGCTTGTGGCATCTGTGATGTCTTCAGCGGGCATCATCATGCCCTCCCAGTGGGCTTTTGTGTGGGCTCTTGGGTGAACCCTGTGATATTGTCTAGGGACGATGTCCCATCTTACTATCTCTTCCTCAATCCACCCACCTGAACACCAGCACTGACCTTCATCCTTCCACCTCTACAGTCATCCGCCCAACCACCCATTTGTCTTCCCATAAACCACACCTGCTTGTATCCTTCCCCAAAGTGAAAGTGAAGTCGCTCAGTTGTGTTCGACTCTTTGCAACCCCATGGACACCAGGCTCCTCCATCCGTGGGATTTTCTAGGCAAGAGTACTGGAGAGCATTGCCATTTCCTTCTCCAGGGAACTTCCTGACCCAGGGATCGAACCCAGGTCTCCCACATTGTAGACAGACACTGTATCGTCTGAGCCACCAGGGAAGTCAAGAGGCTTCCTTATTTCCCCGAGACCTTCAGTTCAGTTCAGTCGCTCAGTCATGTCCGACTCTTTGCGACCCCATGAACCGCAGCACGCCAGGCCTCCCTGTCCATCACCAACTCTCGGAGTCCACCCAAACCCATGTCCATCAAATTGGTGATGCCATCCAACCATCTCATCCTCTGTCGTCCCCTTCTCCTCCTGCCCTCAATCTTTCCCAGCATCAGGGTCTTTTCCAGTGAGTCAGCTCTCCACATCAGGTGGCCAAAGTATTGGAGTTTCATCTTCAGCATCAGTCCTTCCAATGAACACCCAGGACTGATCTCCTTTAGGATGGACTGGTTGGATCTCCTTGAAGTCCAAGGGCCTTTCAACAGTCTTCTCCAACACAACAGTTCAAAAGCATCAATTCTTTGGCGTTCAGCCTTCTTCACAGTCCAACTCTCACATCCATACATGACCACAGGAAAAACCATAGCCTTGACTAGACGGACCTTTGTTGGCAAAGTAATGTCTCTGCTTTTTAATATGCTGTCTAGGTTGGTCATAACTTTCCTTCCAAGGAGCAATGGGCACCGTCATGATGAAGCTCATCACTGCCCACTCCTGACCAGTGCGGACATGAAGTAAGGAACCTGCCATGCTGGCTGGGGCTCCAGTGAGGGGGAGTCATGAGGGCAAAATTGAAGGGGTTCCCAAAATCTCAGTAATTAAGGAAAAGATATTTTAATGTTATATGTATTTTAAACTATATGTCATATGTATTTTAAACTTTTACCAAAGTCAAAGTTTCTTTGGTAACTTTGCCTCTCTGGTTTATCCAACCATGCATGAATTCATCCATCTGTCCGTCTGCCTAACTAGCATCTGTCCATCCATCCCTTCCCCCATCCATCCATCTGTCCTTCCATCTGTCTGTCCTTTCTTCTTTCCATGCCTCCATCCATCCATTTCCATGTAGTTTCTAGGACTTGCAAAATTATTGGATTTTATGCTGTCAGACGCTTCAAAATGGACGAACCTTGAGGATGTTATGCTGAGTGAAACCAGACTGTCACAAGAGGACAAATGCTGTACAATTACACGTGTGCGAAGCACTTAGAGCAATCAGATTCATAGAGGCAGGAAGTAGAATCGTGACTGCCAAGAGAGGGGGAGTTAAGACTGGGGAGCTTAGTGCTCAACGGGTATGCAGTTTCAGATTTGCAAGACGAAAAAAGCTCCAGAGGGGGATGGTGGGGATGGCTGCACGACAACGCCAGGGTGTGAACGCCGCTGAACTGTACACGTAGAAGTGGCTAAGAGGGTACATTTGATGTGTTTTTCTTACTACCATTAAAAATAAGTGAATTAATACAGAAAATCATCTGATTTCCCGAGCAAGCCTGTACAGAGTGCCACCCGTCACCCACCTGTTCAATCCAAGCTACCATTGGTCAGGCTGGGCCTGCAGTCTGGCCCCCATGCGTCCCCAGCTGGCTCCTCTGGTCCACCTCTTGCTCTCTGGACCCCCAGCTCCCCAGGTGCTCATGGTGTGTGCAGTCATCATGGCTGTGCTTATCATCGTGCCTAACGCTGTGAGCATGCTCTGTGTGGGTCTGTCCCAGGTCCTCTGCATGAACTGTTGCATGCCCATAGGGGCAGCTAGGTACTGTCACCACACCTGTTCTGACGGCGAGGAAACGGAGGCCAGGGGAAGTCAGGTAGCCTGTCCATGCTGCCCCAGCGACTGAGCTGCAGCACAGGACGCGGGCCAGCACGCTTGCCACCTCATCTGCCCCCAGCGTCCGTGGTTTGCCCACAGACCACACCCGCTTGGGTCCTTCCCCAGATAGCAGGCTTCCTTGTTTCCCCGAGACCTTGTGGGCACCATAATGATGAAGCTCATCACTGCCCACTCCTGACCAGTGCGGACACAAAGTAAGGAATATGCAGTGCTGGCTGGGGCTCCAGTGAGGGGGGGCCATGAGGGCAAAATTGAAGGGGGTTCCCCAAATCTCAGTGATCAAGGTAAAGACATTTTAATCTTATATGTATTTTAAACTATTAAAATTTAATGCAAAAAACCCATGTTGGTGTTGTTCAGTCGTTCAGTCGTGTCTGACTCTTTGTGACCCCATGGACTGCAGCACGCCAGGCTTCCCTGTCCTTCACCCTCTCCTGGAATTTACTCAAACTCATGTCCACTGGGTCAGTGATGCCATGCAACCATCTCATCCTCTGTCGTCCCCTTCTTCTCCTGCCCTCAATCTTTCCCAGTATCAGGGTCTTTTCCAATGAGTCAACTCTTCGCATGAGGTGGTCAAAGTATGGGAGCTTCAACTTCAGCATCAGTCCTTCCAATGAACACCCAGGACTTATCTCCTTTAGGATGGACTAGTTGGATCTCCTTGCAGTCCAAGGGACTCTCAAGAGTCTTCTCCAACACCACAGTTCAAAAGCATCAATTCTTCGGCGCTCACCCTTCTTTATGGTCCAACTTTCACATCTGTATTTGACTGCTGGAAAAACCATAGCCTTGACTAGATGGACAAAGCTTTGCTTGGATTTGCCAGCATGGATTTGTTGGCAAAAAATCCATGGTGAACAGAATATCAAAATTTGAAGTATAGACAAGATCTGATCCTACACCATCCTGCCTCACCTTCCTTTCTTTAATCCCAGTTCTGCTTTAACTTTACCTGTGGGGTTTGTTGAAGTGGGGCCATCCTCTGGCATGTTTGGGAGTGTCACTGATCCCACTGTGTAAGTAGCCATTCTTCTCTGCACTGACCCATTTGGCAGAGACGGTGTACTCTGGGGCAGGAGAGCACAGACCTGGAGTCCGTCTTGGCCTCCACAGCTGTGTGGCCCTTGGCAAGTTGCCTAACCTCCCTGTGCCTCAGTTTCCTCTCCCATCAAGGGTGCCTCTAAGAGAACCAACATTGTGGTGCAGCCTTGAGAATTAAACTAAATAATGCATGCACAGCACCCAGCACTTGGCTAACTAAAAAGGGCAAGCTCTGGGAAAAAACGATTCAAGTGATGCTTCCATCCAGGGAAAGAAAAGCAAGCGTAACATGAGTTTATGTTAGTGGGCATCACAAGCCATCGGCTTTTGTGTTTCCCTTTCTTGTTTTCCCATTGACATTTCTCAACCACCCCTGGCACAAGGGAGTTGGCACTGAAAGCGAGTACAGAGAAGAACAGGAGAGGGGCTGGAAGGATCAGGGCGGGCGGCGAAGCGGCTCACAGCTCTTCGGAGCAAGGCAGCTGGCGGCTGCATTTTCCACCCTCCAAAGCTTGCACGTTGCTTGTCGACTTCAGCAGGAGACGCTCCTGGTCCTCCAGAAGCATGCTCTGTGGAGACGGCTACACATCTGGAGGACAAAATGCTAGGGAAAGCGAGCTTCATCCCCCTGTGCTGTTCAGAAGTGTTCCGAAGGCCAGATGTCCAGGGGTGGATGGTCAGCACCTCTGCAAGGCCTGCTGAATCCTTTCTTTTTAAATTTTATTTTATGGAGTTCTTTACTGATTTATTTGGCTGCATCGGATCTCAGTTGTGGCAAATAGGATCTTGGTTGCGTGGCATGCAGGACCTTCCGAAGAGGCACACGGACTCTCCAGCTGTGGCGTGGAGGCTCAGTAGGTGCTCCTCAGCTTGCAGGATGTAATGTCTTGTCTGGGGATTGAGGGCTTCCCCAGTGGCTCAGCGGTGAAAGAATGTCTGGAATTCAGGAGCTGCAGGAGACGTGAGTTCAATCCCTGAGTCGGGAAGATCCCCGGCAGGAGGGCCTGGCAACCCACTCCAGTATTTTTGCCTGGAGAATCCCATGGACAGAGGAACCTGGTGGGTTACAGTCGATGGGGTAGCAAAGAATTGGACATGACTGAAGCGACTTAGCACGCATGCATGGCAGGGATCAAACCCACATCTGCTGCATTGCAAGGCGGATTCTTAACCACTGGCCCACCAGGGAAGTCCTCCAGCTGAATCTTTTCATCCAGATGTGTCAGGTATTGCAATGACTGGGGGATGCTCAAGGCTCCTGGTCCTGGGGACCCTGCAGAGACGTGATCAATCCGGTTCCCCTCTCCAAACCGAGTTAAGCTGCTCTCTCCACCTCTCCAGTGTAGCCGTCAAGTGAGAATGAATTCCAGCCTCCTGAAGAAGAAGGCTCTGGCAGAGTGTTCTGTCCAAGAAGCTGCCAGTGGGGTGTCTCTTGAAGCAGTCACGGGGACGGAGCCCAGCTCGTGGTGCCAGAAGGAAGGGGCACACTTCTGGTTGCCTAGGGGCATGTTGGCCACTCGGCAACCTCATTCATAGGCTGGTTCTCAAAAGAATCTTGGGAGGCGGAGAAGCCACAATGACTTTTCTTATATGCAGCTGGGGACACTGAGGCTTGGGGATATTAGGGGATTATATTGGGCCATCCAGGAATACTGGGCAGTGTGAGGATGGGCACTGTGGCTCAATATTCCACACTAAAAATCTAGCTGCGATGGTGTGACTTTTTCTTCTAGAGACATTGACCTGCCTGTCTCGTCTCAAGGACCAAAGAACTGGGGGGAAGTGGAGGGCGTGTCCACCACCCAGCCGTGGTGGGCGGGAGAGAGCAAGAATCAGCCCCAGCTCTTCATAGCAGCCTCAGCATCATCGAGCTCTGCAGCAGATTGTAGCACCCCAGAGCAGCAGGGCTGCAAGGGGCCTTGTTGCTTCAGTTCAGCCCCCATCCAAGGTCCAACCAGCAAGCCCAAGGCCAGGCACAGGAAGCAGCCTGCCAAGGAGAGATGGTTGTTTCCTGGAAGAGCTGAGACCACTACTCAAGCCTTCTGACCCTTGTGATCAGCTCCTGGGGGGCCAGCCCCCCACTGGCTCACTCTGTGACTGTGGGCAGGTGCCCCTCCTCTGAGCCTGTGTTTCCCTACATGGATGGATGCGGGGGACGAGTCCCTGCTCTGGCAGTTGGGAAGTTACACAATAGTCAGCTGTGAACATAAGGATAGAGAGAATTCCTACTCTGTGCCAGATCCTGGGCTGGACTATGAGGCAGTCACAACTACCCCATCTGCCTGGAACGTGTCCTGACTTCCCCTCCCCCGGTGCCTTCCTCTGATTTCTTCTTTAGGCCAACACCCACTCAGTATTACCGTCTCAGCGAGATGTCACCTCCTCCAGGAAGTACACTCTGATGACCGATGCCCCACCTTCGTGTCCCCACCCAGCGTGAGGACCCTGGCATTGCACTGGTCACAGAATGGGCTCACTGGCCGTTTCAATGGCTGTATCGCATTCTAGGCCTAGAGACCTGAGCGTGTAGCCATCTTGTTCACCGTGGCATCTCCGTGCACGTCAAGGCGTCTGATACAGAGTATGCACATGATATGTATCTGCTAAGCTTCACCAGTGAGGAATCTGAGGTAATAGAGATGGAAAAACCGCTAACTGCAAAGGACCCCTTCACAAGAGGTGTGAGGTCTTGCAATTCCATATCTCACATACAGAGGGCGATGCTGAACCCAAGGGACTGCCCCAGCGGTGGTGGCATTTTCGACTAAAGCGGGGGTGATATTTGGAGGAAAGGGGGTCTATGGCCTCTGCATCACGACACACAGAAAGGATACAGAGCCTGTTCCAGTGATTTCTGAAACCCGCATAGATTAATTCCAGCAATGCAACAATTTCCTGGGGTTTTCAGCTCCTGGCCCCGGAGCTCTGCCCAGCCTGTGGTCAAGGGGTGATCAATCACAGTGAAACCTGATTTATTATTTTGGCTGCATTTTCTTCCCCTCTCCTTTTCTGTCCCTCCGTTGGATTTAATTGGATATCGATAACAGATGCAGGTGGAGTGAAACTCTGTGGTCCTGAGCTGGATGGTGCGCGGCAACTGTAGAAAGAGGATGCTGGAAGCAGGGGACGGACAAGCTTTTGTGTCAGGACTTGTGGGGTCCAGGCCCTGGGGCTCCGAGTGCCACTGCCAGCTCGTGCGTTTTCATCCCCCACCACTTCCTGCTCCTTCTGCCTCCACCTCTGTTTTCCTGGACCTGCCCATGCCTGGACTTGCTGGTCCTCCACGCCAGCCAAATCATTTTATTTCTCTAAGTCTCAAGCATTTTGGGCTTCCCTGGTGGCTCAGACAGAAGAATCTACCTGCAGTGCAGGAGATCTGGGTTTGATACCTGGGTTGGGAAGATCCCCTGGAGAAGGAAATGACAACCCACTCCACTATTCTTGCTTGGAAAATACCATGGACAGAGGAGCCTGGCGGGCTACAGTCCATGGGGTGGCAGAGTCAGACATGACTGAGTGACTTTCACATCCATTCTTTCAGGCATTTTAATGCAGGTCCTTCCTGGAGGGAGGTGGGACCCTTGGGGTTACTGTTCAGCAGACATTCAGAAACTGTTCACCTCCCGCCATGGCAGAGCATCCCCTTCCACTGATGAGCAGCTTTGACGAATGCAAAGTCGGCAGGCATAATCCAGGCAGGAGCCTTAAGTATGCATGTGTCAGTTCTCTTGTGCTCTTATGACTAAGCAGAAGATGCTCAAGGCTCCAGAACAACCACCCGAGGTCAGATCTGAACCCAACCTGCGTCTGGAGTACAGCAGCCACCCTAGTCCAGCCCAGAGCTGCTGAACCACAGCCAAGCTGAGCCCTGTGAGTATGAAGACAAATGCTTACGGTTGGGAGTTCCTGAGAGTTTATGCTATTTGTTACACAACATTATTGCTATAAAAGCCTGGCTGATGCAGAGGGTAGGGTGGGAGCCCAGTGAGTGATACAGCAAAGCAGATTATTCTAGTCCATGAGACAGGAGACCTGGGCTCTCTTGCAAACATTTCTGCTAACTCCCGTGTGCCTCTGGAGGAGAAGAAGCCAGATCCCCCCACCCCTGGAGGGCCGGGCGCATGCTCCACGCACGCCATGCGTCCTTTCATTCTGTCGTCGCCGCTTCTGTCTTATCTTGACCTTTCTCTGTGTCAGGCAGGGCACTAAGTACTTATAAGGCTAATCAGGATTATGCTAAAGATGAAACTGATGCTTAAATGATTAATAGCTTAAGAGGCATTTGTCACATGCATACTGTGGGACAGGCTTGCATCAGGTTATTTCAATGTCTTGTTTCAATTTACCCTTAGCACAACCCACTAGACCGCAACTTGTGGAGCAGACATCACATCTGTTAGCTCACTGCTGTGGCCCCAGGGCCTGTGCGTGCCTGGCACATGGGTACTCAAGCAGTTGTTGTTGAAGACAAAGTCCTACGAGACAGAGGCTTGCGTCAGTGTTACCCACCCCCACCCCCGGCCAGCAGCTTCCTTTCTACAGCTGCTGAAATTGAGGCAGGAGAGCTGGCCTAAGTGGTGGGTCTATCGTCTCAGTTGGGGGTGATGTTGCTCCCCGAGGGGACATTTGGCAGCACCTGAGGATGGTTTTGGTTGTCAGTGGAGGGCATAAGGTAGCTATTGGTGCATAGCGGGCAGAGGCCAGAGACACTGCTCCTGTCCTACAGGGCAGTCCCGCAGAGAAGAATAATCTGACCTAGAACGTCAGTGGTGCTGAACGTGGGGGATTCCAGCTTGGCTGTTAGGGGAGTCTGGCCATGAGGGCCCCTGGGGGGGGCCTCTTTACCAGGTGGCACCATGGTAAAGAACCTGCCTGCCAAGGCTGGAGACGCGAGAGCCAGTCCCTTGGTCGGGACGGTCCCCTGGAGGAGGAAACGGCGACCCACTCCAGTACTCTTGCCTGGAAAGTTTCATGGACAGAGGAGCCTGGTTGGACTGCAGTCCAGGGGGTCACAAAGAGTCGGACATGACTGAGTGACTACTGCTTTAGATACTCTTGGATCATCTCACAACCCCTTACATAATCTTACCTGCAAGCCCATTTTTCCAAGTAGGCTAACATCACAGGCTTGGGGATCTGGTGCGGATGTCTCTGTGTGAAGGGACATTTTCCCGCTGCCTACAGGGCTTCTTGAATGTGCACCCGGCCTGCTCCTCCACATCCGTTACTCATATTTTATCTTCCTTCCAAGGAGTGCATGGTACTCGGCGTGGCTCATGGAGCGCTGGGCTCTCCTGGAAGAATCGTCAGTGGGTCAGAATTTGCTCTCTGGCTTTAAAGCTCCTGCTCTCATTTTCAAACTTGCTTCTGGAACCCTACCTGCCCGTCTGGGCTCCGAGGAGCTCCTACTCCAAGGAGTGCCTGGAGATGCCCCCTGGACCAACCCTGCAGATGGTGATCAGGGGACATCCTGCCTAGATGACACGGGCCACCAGCAGCCTTTCCGGGTGAATACATCTTTCACGCATCTGGGGACGCTGGGTGGAGAGAGACCCAGGACCAGCCTCCTCTGGAGACGGGGAGCAGATGGCCTCGCCCTGGGGTCCCTTCAGTCACTGCTGCTCCAAGAACTCCCGGTCTCCCTGTCCCTGGCCGTCTTCCCTCTTACTGGCCCTCTGCTCGACGAGCGTGCCCGCACGCTGTGGGGGCTCCTGCTCGGGAGCAGAGCAGTAACGTGGAGAGACCCGTCTGGCCTGGTGGGCGCTTGGTGCTGTGGGGGAAGTCAGTACGGGCCAGCGGGTGAGGACCGCACCTCCGCCCGCCTCGGCCCTTGGTGGAGTCCCGTCAATGCAGAGACCCGTGGGGGGCGCTGCACATCACACCATTTAACAACCTCAGTAAACTTTCCTTCTTCCCCCTTTCGGTAATAGCTCTATTGAATCGTAATTCACCCACAAGAAACTGAGTGTCTTTAAAGTGATGCATTGGCTATATTTTGACACATATACACCCGTAAAACCATCACCAGGATGAAGACGATGAAAACATACGTCCCTCCTCAAAAGCTTCCTCGCGAACCTTTGTGATTCCTCTCTTCCCCTCCTCACCACCCCTCCCACCCCCCGGCAAATCACTGATCTGCTCGCTGTCACTATAAATTAGTCTGTATCCTCTCGAGTGTTACATAAGTGAAGCCTACAGCACAGGCTAGTTTTTGGTGTGGCTTCTTTCACTCAGTACAAGCGTTTTGAGCTTCAACCACTTTGTATCACATATCAGCAGTTTGTTATTTTTATTACGGCTAATAATCCATCTTATGGCAGTTCTACAGTCTGTGTATCCATTCCCCTATTGATAGACATGGGATCTTCCCGATTTTTCACGACTGTGAATACAGATGTTATGAACATTTATGTGAAAGTCTTGGTATGAACACTGCTCTTGCGTGGCTAAGCTGTGTCCAACTATTTGCGACCCCATGAACTGTAGCCCACCAGGCTCCTTTATCCACGGGCTTCTCCAGGCAAGAATACTGGAGTGAGTTGCATTTCCTTCTCCAGGGGATCTTCCCGACCCAGGGACTGAAGCTGCGTCTCCTGCTTGGCAGGTGGATTCTTTGCCACTGAGCCACCTGCGAAGCCCAGGGAGGGTAAAGGAACACAAGCTTGCTTTGCTCTTGGGTTAAACACCGAGGAAGGCTGGGCCATGTGGCGGGGCATGAGTAACTGAAAGAGCTGCAGACTGTTCTCTGAAGCGTCTGTGCCATCCCACGTCGCCCTCAGCAGCGAACGAGATTTCCTGTTGCCCCACATCCTCACCAACACTCAATGTGTCCACTTGTCCACGGCTAGCCATCCTAATACATATGCTGGCTTTAACTGGCGTTTACCTAATGCCTAATAATGCTGAGCGTGTGCGTGTGTTCGTGTGTGCACGCGTGTGCGTGTGTGCATGTGTGTGCACGTGTGCGTGTGCGCGCACGTGTGTGCACACGTGTGCGTGTGTGTGCGTGCATGTGTGTGCGTGTTTATTTGCCATCCAGATATCCTCTTTGGTGAAGTTTCTGTTTAAATCATTTGCCCATTTTTAACTGGCTTGTTGATTTTCTATTGCATTTTGAGAATTCTTGATTCCAGACATATCTTTTAGTAATAAATGATTTGTGAATATTTTTTCTCTGTCTCGGTCTTGTCTTTACGTAACAGTCTTTTTCAAAGAGAGTGAGTTTCCATGTTGATGAAACCTAGTTTTTCAACTGGCTCTTTGATGGGTCATGTTACTGATTTGTATCTAATGAAATCTTTGCCTCACCCACAGTCCGGAAGTTCTTTCATGGTAGTGAGCCTGGCTGGTGAAGGACCTGCCTCACGCATTTCTTCTTTCTTGGGGATTAAGCTCAGTGTTTTGAAAACCATCGTTCGGTATATCCTGTCTGCTTTTTCTTATTGCTACTGCTGTTTTGGGCAGGAGGGTAGATCCAGTCCCCATGGCTCCACCCTGGTCTGAGCCCCCAGCCCATTTTTAAGGTAAGCGTCGCTTTCCTCACAGCGTCACCCATCTCTCAGTTGAGGAAATAGAGTCCCGGGCCCCACAGCGCATAAATGGTAACATCGGAGCAGAAGCCCAGGGCTGCCCAGCTGGCTCGAGTCCCACTTGCTGCTGGAGATTTCTGAGTCCGGCATGCGTCTGGCATCTGGGACTGGCCAGCCCGGAGACTCCGCCCAGTCTTGCAGGCTAGACGCTGGCACTCTAGATCAAAAGCAACCTCTGCGAGCTTTAGACGTCTAACTGTGGCAGGCGTGCTCGCTACATGTAGTGGGTGTAGTGAGTGCATGTTGCTGCTCTAGCACGCACAGTCGTGTCCGACTCTCTGAGCCCACGGACGGTAGCCCGCCAGGCTCCTCTGTCCATGGGATTGTCAGGCAGGAATACTGGAGTGGGTTGACCTTTTCTCCTCCAGGGGTTCTTCCTGACCCAGGGATCGAATCCACATCCCCAGTGTGTCCTCTATTGCAGGTGGATCATTACCACTGAGCCACCGGGGAAGCCCCTTAGATATTTAATCTGCTTACCAAAAATGTTAATTCTGACTCGACTTGCTCTGCGATGGGTACAAAAAATGCAATCACAAAGTCATAGGTTTTCTAAGACCTGTCAGATCTGGACTCCAGCCTTCTGATCCATGCCACTTCTACAGGAGGATTAAAAATCTAATCCTGTGTCTGTGGCAGACATCACCATCATCGATGGAACTCTTCCTGCTGAGCTAGGCTTCATCTCAAAATCCACTTTTGAGAACATCTGATACTCAGACAGCCCACCACCAGCTGACCAGATCAGCAGGTGAAACAACGCCCACTTGCATGTTGGTTCTAAAGCGTTCTGGCCACGTGCGTCTCGCCTTGTGGACACACCTCATTTGACCAAGTCTTGGCCACCTCCTAAGACAGGGTGTTTCATTATCATCCAGCTGAGATGTGAGGGAAGAATTTGCCGGACAGGCCTCTCTTCCCACCTCCAAGCTTGTACCTGTCATACCTGGACAAGGATCCTCAAAGGGGAAAGACAGGAGGAGGTGGCCAGCTGGTGAATCTCGCCGTCTAGTTGGTCAGTTTCTCTGCTGAAGGTCTGTGCACACCCCAGGGGCAAGCAGGTGAAAGCAGATAAAAACCCAAGGGTGAGTCTGCACACAGCTCAGCCTGGCAGTCCAGACACCCAGAGGGTCTGAGCTCTGGCCTTGGATTCATGACTCAGAGCTGCCTCCTGGAGGCTGCTCTGCGGGTGCCCTCTGAGAGGGGCATCACAGGATGGAGGCCACCTTCTCCCCTCCTGGGCTGTGGGGAAGCCGTGTCTCCCTCGTCGTGAGTCCTTGGCCTGGCGCTTGCGTGGACATGTGACCTAAGCCGAGCCGGTCAACATACCTCATCTGTCTGCTCACGTGTTGGATCAGCTTCAGGGGCACGGCCCAGCCTGGGCCGTGGAGATGCAGGCCTGGGATTCGGATGGGAATTGCTCTTTTCCACAAACTTGAACCCAGGAGTAGAACCTTGAGCCTTCATGGGAAGAAGCTGCCTGTCTGTAGAAAATGCCGGAGGGAGACGCAGAGCGGAGAGGCCTTGTTAAGCCCGAAGTCTGCGTGCTGGACGGCTCAGCTGTCAAGCCTACGTACTTCCTGGGCTCCTGAAGCGGGTGGGCTGGTGTTTAGACAACCAATGAGCTCTGACAGGGACGACTGTGACCCAGGCCCTGTTGGGCCCTCTCTGGCCCCCGTGTGCCAGCCCAGGGCCAGGGGCCATGAGGGGATTTGCTACCACCGGCATGAAATGCAAGCCTTAGCAACATGTCAAAACATTGGGGTACAGAGATAAATCCACCCAGTCTGTCCCTGGAGAATTCACAGCCAGTTAACACTGAATCACCACGTACAGCAAGTCATGTCCACATATTGTGGACACCTACCCAAGATGCTGGGAGCTCAGAGGAGGGAAGCAAAAGCAAGGACGATGAAGCCCGTGCCCAGAGAAAGCGTCTAAGACAGCACTTGAAGGGACGCTGAGGTTAACGGCTCAGGTCCTGCAACAGTCCTGGGCTTAACGCCTGTGCAGCCCCTTGCTCGCTCTGTACCACTGGGCAAGTTAGTTAATGTCCCTGTGCCTCAGTTTCCTCATCTGTAAAATGGGCATCCACCTCAGGGTTTATTGAGAGGATTAAATACGATAACCTAGGCATAGTGACTTCGTGATTAGTACGGTGACTAGAGCAAATGTTTAGAAAAGATATATCTATTATATTATTATTATCTCACTGAGGGTGGGTGCAGGTACAGGAAGAAGAGGACACTAAGAAGCAGACATTCATAAAGGGGTTAGGTTGTCGCATTCAGGTTTGTGGAAAAGAAGGAAGGGTCCTGGGTAGTGGGACTGGGGTGGGTGATGGTGCAGAGGAGGGACAGAGTGAGGGGTCCACCCAGCAGAGCCCCCCGCCCACCGCCGGCGGCACGGAAGCGGGCAGGAGGACAGGCATTAGCCCTCAGGGTGCGGGTCGGCCTGCAGACACCCAGCTTGTTGCTGTAAGCAGCAATGCCGCATCTCTTCTTTAGGAGAAGGCTCTGCAGCCAGCTAACCCAGAAGTTGATTTGCTCGATCCAGCCAAGTTACTGGGCAACTCAGCAAGGAAACAACAGCACAAGAAACCTCGTCGGGCCAACTGTCTGGCGGAGGCAGGCAGGCACCTGGCATTCAACGTGCGTGCCAGGAGACGCTGTTATGCAAACACCGAGGCAGGTCTGCTGGGCACAGAGGCGCCCTCGGAGCCCAGCCTCCAGGAGAAACAAGAGAAAAGTCACAGGAGACAATGTCACAGTTGTTTTTGCTTCTGATCACGGGGAGAAGAATGATGTTTACTCCTGCGAGCTCCTGGAGGAGTGGAAGGGGGAGTCTTCGGGAGGCCAGCGCCCTCCCACCCTGCACGCGACCCCTCTTCCACATCTAACCTTGAAGACTGCGGTTCTCCGGAGGATGGGATGTTGACTCAGGAACTCTGTCCGAATCCTTTGCACCCCGACTTCCTGGGTCACCTGACGTCACCTTGGCTGGTTTGCACAAAGATACCACTGGCTCCTGGGAAAAAGAGCATCTCCCTGCCTTCCTCCCCACTCCCCGCCCCTACTCACTGACCTGCTCTGCCCTCACTGACCGCCATCCTCACTCACTCCTCGGTTCCCGAATCCAGGCTTCAGATCACTCTTTTCTTTTCTTTCCCACTCACGCATCCTCATTTACACCTTCATGAAAGCTTTCTTGCTGCTTGGGTGCCAGGCATTGTGATTGGATGTGGGTGGCCGTGGTGGCCACGGCTGAGGTCACTGCAAGCGGATGGGGCTGCCTGTGACCGTGGGATGGCCCTAGACCTCCCTGGGACTATCCCCGCAGGCAGCTGGGCCAGGAAGAGACAGAGAGCAGGTGGGGAGAGCAGGTCAAGCCACGGCAGCCACTGGGCTATGTATGGGCAACCTGAAGCAGGGTCAGGGAGACTTCTGGGCTCCCGACTCCTAAGCATCAGTGGCCTGGGATTGCAGCTCCAGATTAAACCACATTCTAATCCTCCCTCTTACCAGGTCTGGATATTCACCATCTCTGAGTATTTCAAGGCTTTATCATTTCCTCCAGGATATGCAGGAGGTTAGGGCCATGGAGAACCAGGAGAGGATGCAGGAGGGAAGAAGAGGTCTGGCAAAGAGAAGTTCGGAAGGCAGTCCTGGGAGACAGGTTTCTCAGAGCTGTGTACCTGTTGGTCAAAAGCACATGCTTTGGGGACCTCCCTGGTGGTCCAGTGGTTAAGGCTTCACCTTGTAACACAGAGGACTTGGGTTTGATCCCTGGTCAGGGAATTAAGATCTCCCATGCCGTGGAGCTCCAATACTTTGGCCACCTGATGTGAAGAGCTGACTCCTTGGAAAAGACCCTGATGCTGGGAAAGATTGAGGGCAGGAGAAGGGGACAACAGAGGATGAGATGGCTGGATGGCATCACCGACTCAATGACATGAGTTTGAGCAAACTCAGGGAGAGAGTGAAGGACAGGGAAGCCTGGCGTGCTGCAGTCCATGGGGTCGCAAAGCGTCAGATACGACTGAGCGACTGAACAGCAACAAAATATGCCGTGGAGCAACTAAGCCCTTGAGCAACAACTAGAGAGTCTGTGCGCCACAGCAAAGGACCCCGCGTGACTCAAGACCCAGTGCAGCCAAATAAATACATAAATAAATATTCTTTTAAGAAAAGACCCAAAATAAAACTCCGCATGTCTTAGACAGAGGTTTGGTGTCTCCTTTCCTGGCGTCTCATGTGAATACAAACATCTCCTGAGTTCCTGCAAACCAGGTACACTCTGAACGTCTTTTAAGTTACTCCAGACCCTAAAGGGCCACAGCCACAGGAAAGGGGTCCTAGAGTCTGTAAGTCAGGTTTCTTGAGAGAAGAGCAGCATCTTAACTTCTCCACTCCTCACCCCTACTGCAGAGGCTGCGAGGGAAGATGTTTTCCTTCATTCGTTCATCAAACACATGTCCCTGCTCCGTTAGTTTCTCGGGACTCCCGTCGCAAGGTGCCTGAAAGCGAGTTGCTGAAAATAAGAGAGAATGCATCGTCTCAGTTCTGGAGGCCGGAAGCCCTGAATCAAGGTGTCCATCATGTTCTGTCTGGCGCTCTGGGAAGGGTCTTTCCCTGGCTGTCCCCAGCGTCTGGCGGTGACTGGTGGTCCTCGACTCGCAGCTGCATCACTCTGCTCTGTTGTCACGGGGCCCTTCCCCCGGGTGTCTGTCGACGTCCCCCTCTTCTCATAAGGATGCCAGTGTGCTGGACTAGGGCCCACCTAACGCTCTCATCTTAACTTCACTACAAAGAAAGGACGCTCTTTCCAACTAAGTTCACATTCACAGGTACCTTCACATTCATTGGAAAAGATCAATTCATTGGAAAAGACCCTGATGCTGGAAAAGATTGAAGGCAGGAGGAGAAGGGGACGGCAGAGGATGAGATGGTTGGATGGCATCACTGACTCAGTGGACATGAGTTTGAGCAAACTCCGGGAGACAGTGAAGGACAGGGAAGTTCACATTCACATTCATCTTCAACTAACCGTTTGAAGGGGGCACAATTTTACCCATGACACCGACTATGTGTCAGGCCAGGTGATGGTCATTGGAGGAAAATACTCATTGGACAGAGTATTGGGGAACTGCTTTCCTAGAACTGATGACTCAGTGAAGCTGAAAAATTCCTGGGTCCCACGCTGTCTGGGACCTCCCAGCCGACCTCCAGCTTCACCTGTCTGGTTGTAGCTTCTAGCGGGGCCTCAGCCGCTCATCAGTAACCATAAAAGGAACAGCAGGCAGGATAAATCTCACTCTGAAATTAATGTAGCTCAGGAAAAAAAAAAAAAGTACATTTACTCATTTCAACTCCTTGTTGCAAGACTCATAAGTGAATAAATCCAAAATAAATGTAACCGGGACGAAGGGAGAAGCCACAATAAATGCAATCCTGTTGCCCTAAATGAAGACAGAGGCTCCAAGACAATATTAAATTCCATCCCCGAAGGCTCATTTCATTTCAGACCCAGATTTCCACAAAATCGAGTTTTCCGGCGAGCCAGGCCCGGCTTCTGCTCCAGCCTGCTCTGCCCCTGCCTCCTCCCTCTACAAGTGCCGTTCCCCCTTGTCCACGCAGAGACTCTGGGTGCGCTGGTCCCTGCAGGTTACCTCCTCTGGTTCTCATCCAGCGGCTGGCGCACAAACTCCCCAGACGTGGCGACTTCCTCAGCTCTGGGAGCGAGGCTTCCGCAGCGCTCCGGGGACCCGAGACAGCTGCTCGGGCTTCTGAGCTTTGCATAGTGCTGTTCACATCTTCCTGCAGCCCAGGTGGGGCCTGCGCGGCCCTCCACTCACCTGTGTGTCTCCAGGACACTTTGGACCTGGGGGCTGGGAGAGCAAGAAGCAGGATGTTCAGTACTGAGCGTCCTGCTAGCCAAAGTGCGTCAGCTAGATCTGCCGGGGGTGGAGGAAGGTCTTTTTAAATACGTATTTTGAAATTTGTTTGTTTCGGTGGCACTGGGTCTCCGTCGCTGTGCACGGGCATTCTCTAGTTGCAGCCGGAAGGGGCTGCTCTCTAGCTGCGGTGTGCGGGCTTCTCACCGCGGGGGCATCTCTTGCTGCGGGCTCTGGGGGTGCTGGCTTCACTCACTGCAGCAGGTTCAGCAGTCATGGCACAGGGGCTTAGTCACCCCATGGCTTAGGTATCTTCTCAGACCAGGGATCCAACCCGTGCTCCCTGCGTTGGCAGGGCAGGCAGGTTCCGAACCACTGGACCACCGGGAAGTCCAGAGGCAGGTCTTAACCCGCGTCACGTCAGCCTGACAACGATGGATCCCATCCTCGCCCTCCATTCTGCGGACCCAGAGGCTTGACATCCTCAGGGCAGGGAAGGTTGGGTGTGTGGAAGGCAGAGAAAGGAGCAGCTGGGGACGAGGTCCCTAGCCTGCATGGGGCCCTCCTGCATGTACTGGTCTCCTTGGGGGAAGTTGATCCGGCCTTTATTCGTGGACGGAGGGTAAACTCAACCAAGCCAGGGGCTGTATCTGCCGGTTCACGCCCGGCACAGAGCCTGACACACGCAGGGCATCACACACACTTGCCAAACGGATTAAATCACGCTCACTGACCGGTTCCCCACCTTAGTGATGTCACCAGCCAGGCGATCTTGGGTGGACTGTCCCTGACCCTGACCGTGGATCAGCTGGGCTGAGTGTTTCCCCATCTTCATGACTCAGCTGAACGGACTGAGGAGCTGGCGGAAGACTTTCAGGGAATCCAGCGAGCCCCCTGACGGAGCCGAGGGATGGCTGTCCCAGTGCCAACAGGCATGTCTGAGTCAGGACGCTGCCCACGGCGGGAGCTGCTTCACCCGCGCCCAGCCCTTCCCAGGGAGGTCGTGGCGTTGGCCTTGCTACTGGCGGGGGTGGGGGTAGGTTTACTTTCAACAGTGGTGAGAGCTGCCATGGATGAGCACCTACTGTGTGCCAACCCTTTCCCCAGGCTTCTCCACCTATTCTTCCAGCACATCTCATTTGAAGGCCTATTTGCTAGGTTTTGTGTTAGTAATAGTGGCTCAGATGGTAAAGCGTCTGCCTGCAATGCAGAAGACCCAGGCTCGATCGCTGGGTTGGGAAGATCCTCTGGAGAAGGAAATGGCAACCCACTCCAGGATCTTTGCCTGGAAAATCCCCAGGACGGAGGAGCCTGGTGGGCTCCAGTCCAGGGGGTCGCAGAGAGTCAGGCACGACTGAGTGACTTCAGTTCATGTTAGCAGTGCTGGGGATCGCTCTGGTGTCATGAAGTTTAGATTCTGGAAGGGGGTAGTATATTCTATTTTATTCTATTATGTTCTAGAGGGAAGTGAAAGTGAAAGTCACTCAGTTCTGTCCAACTCATTGCAAACTCATGGACTCTACAGTCCATGGGATTCTTCAGGCCAGAATGCTGGAGTGGGTAGCCTTTCCCTTCTCCAGGGGATCTTCCCAACCCAGGGATGGAATCCAGGTCTCCTTCACTGTGGGCAGATTCTTTACCAGCTGAGCCACAAGGGAAGCCCAAGAACCCTGGAATTGAATTGGGGTCTGCTGTGTTGAGCTCTCCGGTTGAGGGGAGTCATAAGTATTGTCACCATGTACTTATTTTTATTATATAAATTTAATTTTATTAAAATGTATTATACAAAATTTACATTATGTAAAAGTTATGTTCTGTTTCATATCATATCGTGCTCTTCCCATTTAACCCTCATAATGACCCTGCCAGGGAGATATTATCTTCATTTTGTAGCTGAGAAGACAGGGTCAGAGCGATAAGTAATGGGTTAAGAGCTCGCAGCCAGGGGGCAGGCAGGCCGTGCTGTGAGGGGGCCTGGCGGGGGTCGGTGGCCCCGGGAGCAGAACAGACCTGGATTGGAATCCGAGAAGGAGACCTCATCCTCTGCAGACCTTGGTTTTCGGAGCTGGGGTGGTTTCCCTGTGAGGACAGCTGAACACATACCTGGGTTAGTGTGTGTGCTCAGCTCCTGGCTCGTCACGGGTGCCAGGCCAGAGCCACCTTCTTCACGGACATGGCCATGATCCCTGTGAAGTCAGGGCCAGCGGGCTGCTCCGGGCGGGACCCAGGCTTCTGGCCGCCGGTGTGGAGCTGCTGATGTCATGTCAGGGTGCGAGGACCAAGCAAGAATCAAACAGCCCGCACCCCCTCTTGCACTGGGCTCCCCTAGTGGCTCAGACAGTAAAGAGTCTGTCTGCAGTGCGGGAGACCTGGGTTCGATCCCTGGGTTGGGAAGCTCCCCTGGAGGAGGAAATGGCAACCCACTCCAGTATTCTGGCCTAGAGAATGCCATGGACAGAGGAGCCTGGCGGACTACAGTCCGTGGGGCTGCAGAGTCAGCCGTGACTGAGCACAGCACAGCACAGCTCACCCCCGCTCGCACCAGAACCCCAGGCGGGGAGGGGCGGGGCTCTCAGCCCGCCTAGTCTCTTGGCCTCCCTCTCACTGGAGGGACAGCGGGCATCAGGGTCAGAGGACAGACTCTGGACCCAGGCTGCTGGGCTCCAGTCCTGGTTCTGTCAGCGCCGCATGGACTGGGGCAAATTCCTTATCTGTTAAATGAGGTTTTACCACAGAGGGGTGGAGGGAAGGTCGAGCCTATGCACAGAAATCCGGACAGAGCTTGTCCCAGGGATCGTTAGTGTGCGGCTGCAGACCATGATGCAGAGGGCCTCCCCTCCTGATGAGAGCCGGGTTGACACCCAGCCCCACCACAAGGAACTGCAAACGAGTCTCAAAATGTCAGGGAAGTGGCAGCTTTCATCCAGAGAGGAGCCGGGCAAACCCCTCTCCCTCATCTTCAGCTCGGTCCTCTGGGAGCAGAGTCCAGAAAGCCCACCCTTGACCCTGACTCTCCTCTGCCCTCCAAAGGGTCCTGGTGGCTCACTCGGGCGATACAGGTGGCTGCCTCGGGATTCAGTTCCCAGGACCATCGTCTTAATCATTCATTCCAGTTTTCTGAGAAATATTTAAGTCAGACTTTTTTTCCCCCTGCTTTTTGTTTTTAACGACTCAGTGGGTTTTTGTGTATTCACAAGGTTGTAAAACCATCACCACAATCAATTGCAGAACATTTTACCACTCTAGAAAGAAATTCCATACCATTTAACCATTACCCTCCCGCCTAACCTCCATTCCCCCAGGCACTGGCAACCATGAATCTGCTTTCTGTCTTTATAGATTTGCCTGTCCTGGACATGGCTTATAAATGAAACCCTACGTTACGTGGTCTTTTGTGACTGGCTTCTCCAGATTTATTTATAGACTCCTGCACAGATAGAGTTAGGAGGGATCTCCCAGATCATCCATCAGGTTTCAGGTCATCCTTCATCCTTCAGTGGGGCCAGAGTTAAGCAGTTGCCCCCATTCATTCATTCATCCATTTATCCATTCATTCAGCAGAAAACATTTATTGGATACCAGTAATATGCCAGGCTCCGGTCCAGGAAAAACAGAGATGCAGGCGGACAAGACAGATAAGTCTGGTGCGTGAGGCCACGGTCAGTAAACACAAAAACACAAACAAGACGGAAGCTGTCAGGTTGCAACCAGCGCTGCAAACCAGCGAGAGAAGGGAACGCGGGAGACTGGCCTCAGGGAGGGATGCTGCTTCGCCTGGTGGTCAGAGGAGGCTCTGGTGCGGGGGATACTTGGAGCAAGGGAGGCCCCGAAGTGAAAGTCTAGAGGAAGGGCATTCTGGGAAGGTGGACTGAGTTTAAGGACTGAGTCTGCAGTGGCCCGGGGTGCAGAGAAGGCCAGAGTGGCTACAGCATCGACGCAGGGGACAGCGACAGGAGGTGAGGTCTGCCTTCTCCTGGATCTTCACTGCCGTTTATTCACTGCAGTGCGCTTGTTTGCTCATGGTGGGCTTTTCTTTCCTGGTCTGGATGGCAGGGTTCAAACGCTAGAGATCTCTTTATGCCTGGTACCCAGCCTGAGGCATGGTTCCCACCGTGATTTGGGTCAGCATTCTTTGAAGTGATGTCTTAACAGGGATCCCCATCACAGGCCTTTCTGAGAGCAGGTTTACCTAAATGAAGGTGGGGTGAGAGGCAGCTGCATAACCCAGAAGGGAGTCAGGAGGGCGGACCCCGGGAGTGGGGCAGAACCGGGTCTCCCAAGACACGCTCTCCCAAGACACGCTCTCCCCATCTCCTGCTTTCTGCATCATGTGGGTTTTTTTCCCCCACATGCCCTTGTTTCTTCTGTCATTTCTCCTTGAGAAGCAAGTTGTTTGGGAAAAAGAAAACCAGTTGCATAACCGTGTCTGTTGGCAGGCGTGTTCTAATTTTAAAAAATGTGTCACTCTCCATGCTGCCTGTCCCTTAATCAGGCAATTACTTTATGATGTAGTATAGTTAGGGAGAGGGAGGAAAAAAAAACCACCAACCCTTGAAATCTAAAACACTTTCTTGTGGGGAATTAACTCAGTGGATGTTTGACTTGAGCTCAAGAATGTCTTTTGTTTCCCTTTCTAGATGACAAAGGGGACACCAAAGAAAGGTAATAACTTGGTATTAATCAATCTCCTTCATTAAAATTAGCTCCTCAAGCTGAGTGTCATGGAAACAGTGAACGTGGGGAGGAAGTCTTGGGGGGCTGTGAAGAGGGGCCGTGAGGCTGTTTGTGGGAAGGGCAGGGTCGTTGCGTGGGCGCGGCTCCGGGGAACGCGCAGAGGCGGGGTGAGTGGCGCCGGCGCTGAAAATAGGAACATCGCGGGCTGCATCCTGCTCACGTTCCAGCCCTTGTTAAGCCTTTTCAATCACCCTGTCCTTTTCTACCCAGAGCACCCCTCTGATGTAAGTCTCGCTAGGCCCATTGTACAGCTGAAAACACCGAGCCTCGGGAAGCTCAGAGAATCTGCCCGCTGCTTGCAGCTGGGTGGGACGAACAGGGACTTGCACCCAGGTCTCCTGGCCCCAAAGGCCATGCTCTATCCCTGCCTAGTCTCTTCGTTTCTCAGTGCCCTTTGCCCCTTGCCAAGTCTTGGGGGCAGATCCCGGCAGATTCCCAAAGCCAGAAGGGCTGCCATGACGCCCTCTAAGTTTATCAAGAACTAAACCATTTGTGCCAGGTTTTCTGCCAAAGATGCCCTGAGTAGAAAGGCTAGTTTGAGAAACCTAAGCAGCTTCTCTGCAGCACTCAAGTCTTCCACGGGACTCCGATCCTCCCTTTCCAAGGGACCCCCAACCCTCCTTTCTCCTGTGCGATCTGCTTCCCAAATCTTACCTGAGCCCCTCCCTTCATCAAAACACCCAGGTTTTGCGTCTTTTCCGTGGCTTCCTGGCTCACGTCAAGTCAGTAAGCCGGGGAGGTCAGCCTCTGTGCCGACTCACAGAGGAAGCCTGTGTAGCTGGAAGGCGAGGGGCGGGGTGGGGTGGCTGGGGAGTGAGGCCACTGTTCTAACTCTCTCTCTCTCTGAGCCCAAGCCCCGAGCCTCCTCCTGCTCCTCTAGAACTCTTCATTATGTAAAACAGCCTAGATAGCCATTCTGGCTAATTCTTTCCCCAGTTATTCCTCACGTCTGTATCGAGTATCTGGGCTATAAACATGGGGCTGGCCATCACTGGAGGTGGAGGCTGGGGACGGGATCTTTTGCAAAAACAATATTTTCACTGGTGAAAGTTGAGGGTGGTGAGGAAGCTTACTGTTAACACATCCTGTCTCTGTCACAAGGTCACACGTGTTATAATAAGCCTGCCACCTGGAATTTGAACAGTGCTCTTTACTGGCTACAGCCGTGTCTTGAGACAGCAGGAAGTCCAGAGAACCCGTGAACACATCCCCAGCAAAGGATGGTGGGCTGTTGGTTCCCTGAAAGGCTCACGTGTCAGGGCAAGGGCACATCTTAGCCTGGACAGCCCCAGGAGGACCCTAAGACCTCCGACAAGTTGAAACGGGAACCCCTAGGCAAGTTATTGCCTCACATCAGGCTTTGTGACAAAAGCAAACAATTATTAAGCACCTACTGTATACAATTGATGCTTTTGAACTGCGATGTTGGAGAAGACTCTTGAGAGTCCCTTGGACTGCAAGGAGATCCAACCAGTCCATTGTAAAGGAGATCCGTCCTGGGTGTTCATCGGAAGGACTGATGCTGAGGCTGAAACTCCAATACTTTGGCCACCTGATGCAAAGAGCTGACTCATTAGAAAAGACCCTGATGCTGGGAAAGATTGAAGGTGAAAGGAGAAGGGGACGACAGAGGATGAGATGGTTGGATGGCATCACTGACTCAATGGTCATGGGTTTGGGTGGACTCTAGGAGTTGCTGATGGATGGGGAGGCCTGGTGTGCTGCGGTTCGTGGGGTCGCAAAGAGTCGGACACGACTGAGCAACTGAACTGAACCAAACTGAACTGTGTACAAAGAACTTAACTTCTCTACAGACAGGGATAATCCCCTCTATCCATTTTACAGAGCTTCCAGGTGGCGCTAGTGGTAAAAGAGCCCACCTGCCAGTGCATGAGACATAAGAAATGCAGGTTCGATCCCTGGGTCAGGAAGATCCCCTGGAGGTGGGCAACCCACTCCAGTGTTCCTGCCTAGAGAATCCCATGGACAGAGGAGCCTGGCGGGTGAGGGTCCACAGGGTCCCAAACAGTTGGACACAGTGGAAGCAGCTTAGCAGCAGCAGCGTCCATTTTACAGATGAGAAAACTGAGTCTCAGAGAGGTTAATTCACTTGTTCAAAGTCACACAGCTTGTAAGCAGTCAAGCAAGGCCTTGAGCCTAACTTTGCTGCTGCTGCTGCTGCTGCTAAGTCGCTTCAGTCGTGTCCGACTCTGTGCAACCCCATAGACGGCAGCCCACCAGGCTCCGCCGTCCCTGGGATTCTCCAGGCAAGAGTACTGGAGTGGGTTGCCATTTCCTTCTCCAATGCATGAAGGAGAAAAGTGAAAGTGAAGTTGCTCAGTCGTGTCTGACTCTTAGCGACCCCATGGACTGCAGCCTACCAGGCTCCTCCGTCCATGGATTTTCCAGGCAAGAGTACTGGAGTGGGGTGCCATTGCCTTCTCCAGAGCCTAACTCTGCCTGCTACCAAAACCCACCCCCTGACCATTACATCCTCCTGCTTCCCAACAATGAACACGGGGCCTGTCTTCCTATCTGCTGAAAGAGGCACAACCTCATTGCACTTTCATGGATGCAGCACTGGAAGCGAAAGTCTGTGATGTCTTCTTCCAGGACTTTGGGTAAGGCTGGACTCTGGGGCAGGCTGGGACCCCTCATCGGGTTACCATTTCAAGATCTGTGTAGCATTTGGTTACCGTGGCAAGAAGCTGATGTAGCCAGTTCGTGGACTCGTGCATTCAGTCACTCGAAGTCGTATTTTTTGTGTGCCCACAGCGGGCCAGGCAGTGTGATGAATGTTGCCATTGTGAGCACAACTCGTTTGGTTCCTGCTGGCATGAAGTTTGCTGTTCTGTTGGGAAAATGGCATTTGACCAAGTAATTAAAACATCATATCTGTCAGAGTGCAGTGCTGTATTTTCAGAAGAAAGGGATTTAATACAGGGGATTATGTGTTTACAAAACCACTAGAAGGTCTGAAGAAGCAGGGCCTAGGCATGAGTCTCAGAACAATGCAGACGTCACCAGGAGGCGGGGCTGGCCCCTGAGGCCACTGGATGCCCTGCCATTCTGGGTTTGGAGCCACCACCACCGAGGGCACTGAGCCCCCCACACCAGGAGGAGCTGAAGGGCCACCTGATGCTGTGATCCGGTGATTAGGGAATCAGCTCTAGAAGCTCTTGTGGCCACCACTCTTTCATGACACCCAGGATGCTCGCTGCAAGGAACACCTGGGAGTTCTCTGCAAGAAAGTCACAGACATTCTAAGCAGTGGAAAGGGCCAGAGTGCGCAGAGAGGGCACTCGCTCCATGCTCACCTTGCAGAGAGGGCGCTCGCTCCATGCTCGCCTTGCAGAGAGGGCACTCGCTCCATGCTCGCCTTGTAGATGGAAACCTCATTTTATCCTGCATCCTTGGTGCGAAGGTGTCTGTGGGACCGGGCTGCTGGCCACCTGGACCAGGAAGTGTGGGGAGAACAGGCATCAGGTGTCTATGGACAATATCCAGAGAAGTCATGCTGAGGGTTGGGAAGGAAGACACCCAGGGCGCCGTGGGTGCATAATGATGGGATGCATCCAGCTTGTGGGATCAAAGGCAGCTTCTTTCAGGAAGTGATTTCCAAGCTGAGGTCTTAACCGTAGAGCCTGGGCAAAGGCCCTGAGACTGGGGTGGAGGGTAGGCAAAGCATGTCTGTGATAGTTTGGGTGACTGTCCAACAAGTATCCCCCCCTCCCCCACCGTCTGAGTGGTTGGCAGGCACTTCCCGGCCCAACAGCACTGGCTTTGCCATGTGCTTTGGTTTGGCCAGACATGACACATGCCTCGCTTGGTCTGGATTACTGCATTCGGGTGGTCCACTATGAGAGACACCCTCTAGATTCCAGAAAGAAAACGAAGTTTAAACGAACCATTCGCCTGAGCCCAGCCTCTATCAGCCAAACCCCAGCCAACCTGCAGGCCCGTGGACCTGGGAATAAATGCTTGTTACTGTCAGTCACTGAGGTTTGGGGTGGTTTGTTACGCAGCACTCGTGTGGCTGTTGCTGACTGATACACAGTCTAAGCTCCTGAAAGAAAGCAGTTCAGTTTGACTGGAATGGGGGGAAGACTGGGGACCGCAATGCAAGAGGCAGGGGCACAGCTGGCAGGGGCTCTGCAGGCCCTGTTAGAGGACGGGGATGTCTCCCTTTCACTCAGGGTCAGGCCAAGGTCAAGAGAGGTGAGCTGCCAGTGGCCCGTGGCAGGTCAGGGGCAGAGCGGAGGTGGAGCCCAGGCTTCCCGGATCCCACCTATGCCTGTCCTCCTTTCAGCTTATCTAAACGACAGCAGCAACCTCCCCACACTCCCTGTGTTCACTGTGATCGGTTATCTGCTGACTCGTCCAGTGCTGCCTGACTTAACCTTGTCAGTATCTCCACTCGCAGGTGAGTAGATGGGGCATCAGAGAGGGTCTGCGTTCTGCTCAAGTCCAGCACCCGTGATCCCAGCCTCTGGGCACCACTGGCCGCTCACCAGCCTGGCTTCTCCTCCCAGCTTGCCGAACTGGACTGCCGGTGCCCTGGGCCCCACTTCCTGACTCTGGGGCTCTGTGCAACCCTGCTGGCTCAGGTTAGCTGCGTTTACACTTCAGGCGGGAGCGCTTGGGGACTGTTTGATGTCGGTGATGGAGAGGGTCAGTTCCCACTGTGCATTCCTGGTAATCACAGGCTTCTTTGTCAGTGGCAATCACTCCTGTGGGGGAAATCTCCTTCTCAGAAGGTGGCTCACAAAGAGGGCTTAGCCTGTGTCTAATGGGAAGTGACAGGGGCAGGGGACAATGAGGGGAGAACGGAGGAAGGAAGACACGGGCCATTCTCCTCTTGGGCCACTGGAGGAAGGAGGGAGACAGAGCTTCAGAAATCCAAGGAGAGGCTGCCTCTGGTCCGGCCGGGGCACTGGACCGCCTGGCGTCGCCTTCCCAAATTGGACTGTGCCAAGCACGGGGCTTCCCAGGTGGCGCTGCTGGTAAAGAACCTGCCTGCCAGTGCAGGAGATGTAAGTGATGCCAATCTGATCCCTGGTTGGGAAGATCCCCTGGAGGAGGGCGTGGCTACCCACTCCAGTATTCTCGCCTGGAGAATCTCAAGGACAGAGGAGCCTGGCGGGGTACAGTGCATAGGGTCACAAAGAGTCAGACACGACTGAGCGACTCAGCTTGCATGCCAGCACGGGAACCCGTGGGATGCGGGCAGACAGTCTGCAGACTAGAGAACGCCGGTCGACCCTCTCCCACGTGTCCTAGCTCTGAGCTTCCCGGGTGCACCGCAGTAGTGCGCCTGCTGGACCCCTTGTCCTTCTGTGAGGTCACGTGACTCACCCTGGCCGATGAGCCGTGAGTGAAAGCGCCACGCCTCACCCCTGGACTGGAGCATTTAAATGCCGGGGCACATCCTTCCGGGCCCCCAGCTGGGACGCGCCTCTTGAGAACGAAAAGCAGGAGCCAACACCCCCGTCACCCTGCAGTGGACACACGGAACAGGTGAGACGTATGCCTGTGTTGTCACAAGCCGAGAATATTCTGGAGGTTTTTGTTACTGCAACATAGCCGAGTCTAGCCCCACAGATAAAAACGATTCAATGAGAAAGGGACACACTTACAAACCTGAGCTGTTTCTTAGAGATTCACAGGGCACATTACCTGTGAAGGGTCTGAGGAGGCCTGAAGAACAGAAGAGAAAACTTGTCTACGCTGGTTTACTTCAAGCTTTCCCAGATGTATAGCCCAGCAATCCTTCCCACCCGTGGGACATCTTTCCGGGGACAGCGGGATGACATGGAGAATCTTCCAGGGTGCTCTCACAGACTCAAGAAGCACCTCTGAAGACATCTCATCTCAGACATCCTCCCACGAATGCTGGCGGGGAGGAAGTGGGGAAGGATCTGGATGCTCAGATCTGAGCGAGACAGTCTGCTTATCAACCTCAGCCTGCACCAGCTCCGTCTCCAGCGTGGAAAGTCGTCTCATCTCTCCCAACCCCAGCACCGTTCCTCTGCCTCCAGGCTCATGATGAGATGACTCTGCAACGTGCTTGGCATGGCAGAGGTGCTAAGTTGGCGGCTGCAGCTGCCCCCAGATGTGCCAACAGCTGTCTGAAGGGTGGACTGCGGCCATGCAGGGAGCACAGAGCCAGGATGTGTTAAACCTGCCAGGGGAGAGATAGCCAGATTTGGAAAGTAGCCTGGCAGTCTGTAAGGAGATCAGCAACACAGAAGACCTCACGCATCGCCCCTGGGATACCCTGTATCTCCCCTGACGTGGTGAGTCTCCCAGCTGAGCTTCCCACACCACTGCCGGAGCCCACCCTCTCCCTGCAGCCCCAAGGATGTGGCATCCTGCCACCAAGATCCTCCGCCGGGCCTTGCATCGGCAGGGACCATGGAAGTGGGTTCTGACCGTCCCGACTCCAGTCAGACTGCTGTGGTCCTCGGGGCTCAGCTTTCCCTGTGCAGCCACTGCCATCTTCCCGTGGAGTCCCCCGGGATCCCATTTCCACCTTTGCCAAGGCCCACCCTCAGCAAGTTTTCAAGTTTAGACACCTGCTCCTGCGTCCCGCTGGGGACTAAACGACTGACTGCGAAGAATGTGGCTCTTTCCTCTGGGCCTCCGATGGCAGCAGTGGGAGGGGGACTCGTCATTTGTGTCTTGAGCCGTGGACTCTGCCCTTTGGATGACACCTTCTGTGAAGCCTCCAGACACACAACACAGGCGAGAGCCCCGCCCCTCCACGCCTTCCAGCTCACAGAATGGGCTCAAACCCACCTGAAGAGCCTCGCAGCTCACGAGCGGTGCATACCTCGATGAGATACATCCCCACCGCCTCTCCTGGGGACCCACACCCTCTGCTCCCTGGCGTCCCCTCCTCCCACGAATCCGCCTCCTGGCTCCTCTGCTTAGGTCAGAGGAGCCTGGCCTCTGTTTTAGAGGAGGGTTCCCCAGACGCCTCTGCTGCTCAGGGCTTCTAGGAGCTCACGATGGCGGCAGAGCCCTTCCCGCACTGTGGGCTTGCCCCCCACCATCAGGCTCTGCTGCAGTTAGGTGCTGGAGGTGGGGGCACAGCTGGGGATCCCTGTTTTTTCACGGCACCCCTGAGCTAAGACAGGCCTTGAGCTGTGCCCCAAACCTTCTTGGTGTAGGGGCTGGGCTATCCTCTCTGCCCCAGGAACAAGCACCGCAGGCCTCTGAAAACCCTGCTGGTACCAACCCCCTTCTGACCTGCTAGCTGAAGAGGGGAGGAGAGCTCGTTAGCAGCACATTAGCATTATTATTCAACTCAAGTGCGCTGCCAGGGCTTACACAAGGGAGCCGTCAGGAGCCCAGTCTACGGGCCTGCTTGTCCTTGTTTGAGACTTTAATCATCTCTGGAGGTGGCTTAAAAAGAAAAAAAAGGTTATAATAATAATGATGGTGGTGGGTGGGGACAAGAGCATTCCCTCCTCATCCTGAGTCCTGGTGCCCAGTGGGATGGCCTGAGGGGGGCAGTGTGGCAAAATATACCCCCTAAAACAGCCACAAACTGGTAATAACAGACCTTGTGAGTCCATTGTAATCTGCTCCGTACTTCTAGACCTCGAGAAGGACATGGCAATCCACTCCAGTATACTTGCCTGGGAAATCCCATGGACAAAGGAGACTTGCAGGTTACCGGCCATGGGGTCACAGAGAGCTGGACACGACTGAGCAACTAAACAGCTACTTCTAGAATCACGCCCAGTTTCACATTTCTTCAGGAGTGAGGATGGATTCCAGAATTTCACACCAGTCCCTTTGGGGGAGCTCTCCGAGGTGTGCACAGATCCTCTCCTGTTCCTTTTGAAATGGTTCACTCCCATCAGGTCATCTGAGATTGACCAGGAGAAAGAACAACTACATTATACTTAATAGAATCTTCTGCATCAGAGAGAACTCTTTTGGGAGCAAGTTACAGAAAAGATTAAGTCTAAAGGGCCCAAGAAACAACCACTACCGGTGATGTTTTAGGCCACAGAACACAGACATTTGGGAGAAAGCTTCAGGTCTGGTTGGATCCAGGTGGCTCTTAAAAATACTGGCAGAATAATATAAAAATATAAATATGTTTATTTACATAAGGATAATACGTCCCTGGGTGTTCTTTGGAAGGAATGATGCTAAAGCTGAAACTCCAGCACTTTGGCCACCTCTTGAGAAGAGTTGACTCTTTGGAAAAGACTCTGATGCTGGGAGGGATTGGGGGCAGGAGGAGAAGGGGACGACAGAGGATGAGATGGCAGGATGGCATCGCTGACTCGATGGACGTGAGTCTGAGTGAACTCCGGGAGTTGGTGATGGACAGGGAGGCCTGGCGGGCTGCGATTCATGGGGTCACGAAGAGTCGGACACGACTGAGCGACTGAACTGAACTGAACTGAATAAGCCCCAATATAAAAATATTGGCATCCTCCTTTGCCATCACTTGGTCCTGTTTTCCTTCGTGTTGACTACATTCTCAGGTATTCCCCTGATGGTGCCAAGCTTCCATCCCACCTTCTTAATGGGAGCCTCTTCCTCTTTTTGAACCAGTCCCTACTGAAATCCAGCATTGACTCTTTGGCCTCCCATTGGCCCAGCTTAGGTCACATGCCCACCCCTGAGCCAATCATTGTGGCCAGGAGGAGGCGATGCTCTGATTGGACAGGCTTGGATCACATGTCCAAGCAAGCAGCAAAAAGGAGGATGACCCCATTCAAGTCACAGTGGACTGAGAGGGAGAGGAGGGTTGGGTTTCCCCAGAGTCAGGGGTCCATGTCCCAGAAAGGCAAAACCTGGATGGATATTTATACATACCGGTACTACAGATGGAACCGCTCAACATGCAGTGCCCACAGTCACCTACACGGCTTCCAAATCCAGAGTTGGCTGTATTTCAACCTCCACCCCAAATGAGGGAAAGCTCTCTTTATTAAGACGGCTGCCTTTATCAAATAGGGGTAGAGATCTTGGCAATGGTCAGCTGAAATTCAAGGACTCATAGATGCCAAGGTTACTCGGTTTAACCTTCACCTGAGGCTTCCCTTTGCAGCCCAAGAGGTTGACCAGTTTCTGTGTCCAGGGAATTACACGTTTACACTGCTGGGGTCCACTGGACAGTGACCCCCTTCAGGGTGAGGATTTTGTTTTGTTTATTTCTGTAATCCCAGGACTAAAGGACAGTGCCTGGAAATATATGTATTGTTGCAGAAATCAGTAAATTTCACAACTGGCTGGTTCTGACTTAAAAGAAAATTCTCCTTATAAATGTATTTGTTGTTGTTTAGCTGCTAAGTTGTGTCCAACACTTGTATATTTAAACAAAATTTAGCTTTTGAGGATTTTTACCCTCTGATTAGGACCACTCAGAAAAACATCTTCAGGGGACTACATGTCAGACATTTGATGCTACCAAGAATCCATCATCTCCATTCAGTCTCTCCTCAGGCTGCTCAGTATTGGTTCTTTTAACTCCTTCCACAGGGTTTGATGACACCACCCTTATGGGAGAAAGTGAAGAGGAACTAAAAAGCCTCTTGATGAAAGTGAAAGTGGAGAGTGAAAAAGTTGGCTTAAAGCTCAACATTCAGAAAATGAAGATCATGGCATCCGATCCCATCACTTCATGGGAAATAGATGGGGAAACAGTGGAAACAGTGTCAGACTTTATTTTTCTGGGCTCCAAAATCACTGCAGATGGTGACTGCAGCCATGAAATTAAAAGACACTTACTCCTTGGAAGGAAACTTATGACCAACCTAGATAGCATATTCAAAAGCAGAGACATTACTTTGCCAACGAAGGTCTGTCTAGTCAAGGCTATGGTTTTTCCTGTGGTCATGTATGGATGTGAGAGTTGGACTGTGAAGAAGGCTGAGCGCCGAAGAATTGATGCTTTTGAACTGTGGTGTTGGAGAAGACTCTTGAGAGTCCCTTGGACTGCAAGGAGATCCAACCAGTCCATTCTGAAGGAGATCAGCCCTGGGATTTCTTTGGAAGGAATGATGCTCAAGCTGAAACTCCAGTACTTTGGCCACCTCATGCGAAGAGTTGACTCATTGGAAAAGACTCTGATGCTGGGAGGCATTGGGGGCAGGAGGAGAAGGGGACGACAGAGGATGAGATGGCTGGATGGTGTCACCGACTCGATGGACGTGAGTCTGAGTGAACTCTGGGAGTTTGTGATGGACAGGGAGGCCTGGCGTGCTGCGGTTCATGGGGTCGAAAAGAGTCAGACACGACTGAGCGACTGAACTGAACTGAACTGACAGGGTTTGATTTGGAGTCCCTCTCCCCATGCTCTCTCTAGACCTAATCCCCTTGGCCATTCAGTTCAGTTCAGTTGCTCAGTTGTGTCCGACTCTTTGTGACCCCATGGACTACAGCATGCCAGGCCTCCCTCTTCATCACCAACTCCCGGAGTTTACTCAAACTCATGTCTATTGAGTTGGTGATGCCACCCAGCCATCTCATCCTCTGTTGTCCTCTTCTTCTCCGGCCTTCAATCTTTCCCAGCATCAGGTCTTTTCAAAAGAGTCAGTTCTTCACATCGGTGGCCAAAGTTTTGGAGTTTCAGCTTCGACATCAGTCTTTCCAATGAATATTCAGGACTGATCTCCTTTAGGATGGACTGGTTGGATCTCCTTGCAGTCCAAGGGACTCTCAAGAGTCTTTTCCAACACCACAGTTCAAAAGCATCAATTCTTCGGTGCTCAGTGTTCTTTATAGTCCAACTCTCACATTCATACATGACTACTGGAAAAACCATAGCTTTGACTAGATGGACTTTTGTTGACAAAGTAATGTCTCTGCTATTTAATATGCTGTCTAGGTTGGTCATAACTTTCCTTCCAAGGAAGAGGGTCTTTTAATTTCATGGCTGCAGTCACCATCTGCAGTGATTTTGGAGCCCAGAAAAATAAAGTCTGACACTGTTTCCACTGTTTCCCCATCTATTTGCCATGAAGTGATGGGACCAGATACCATGATCTTAGTTTTATGAATGTTGAGCTTTAAGCCAACTTTTCCACTCTCCTCTTTCACTTTCATCAAGAGGCTTTTTAGTTCCTCTTCACTTTCTTCCATAAGGGTGGTGTCATCTGTATATCTGAGGTTATTGATATTTCTCCCAGCAATCTTGATTCCAGCTTGTACTTCCTCCAGCCCAGCATTTCTCATGATGTACTCTGCATTTAAGTTAAATAAGCAGGGTGACAATATACAGCCTTGACATACTCCTTTTCCTATTTGGAACCAGCCTGTTGTTCCATGTCCAGTTCTAACTTCTGCCTCCTGACCTGCATACAGATTTCTCAAGAGGCAGATCAGGTGGTCTGGTATTCTCATCTCTTTCAGAAATTTCCACAGTTTGTTGTGATCCACACAGTCAAAAGCTTTGGCATAGTCAATAAAGTAGAAATAGAAATAAAGTAGAAATAGTTTTTCTGGAACTCTCTTGCTGGATGTAGAAGCCAAAGATGGGGAAAATTAATCTTCTGGAGAACTTCTTCTGTCCCAAGTACTTCACTTGAAAATGCATTCAGGTATTGACTGCTAACAGTATTATGGAGTTGGCACGTGTGTGTGCTAAGTTGCTTCAGTCGTGTCTGATTCTTTGCTACACTATGGACTGTAGCCCACCAGTCACCTCTGTCCATGGAATTCTCCAGGCAAGAATACTAGATAGAGTGGGTTGCCATGCTCTTCTCCAGGGGATCTTCCTGACCCAGGGATCTAACGCACACCTGTTGCATTGCAGGCAGATTCTTCACCCAGAGCCATGAAGCCCAGGAAGTAGGTCTAACTGTCCCCAGTTTACAGATTTTGAACCCAGAGGCTCGGACAAGTTCCTCATTTGCAAAAGTCACACATCTGAAAAGGGGGCAGACTCAGGATTCAAACCCGGAGTAGCCTGGCCCCCAAACCCAAACTCTTCTGGCAACACCATGAGTTCCTCCTAAAGACAGGGGTCTGAATTGAAGGTGTGCGAGCCAAAGCACGCCAGGGAGGGTGTGGCTGTGCACTGTGGAAGCTCTGGGTAAGCCTTGCCCAACCCGTCCCATTGCACTGCCTGTGCCTACCCTTCTAGATACTGCTTCCAGCATCCTGCAAGAACCCTCACACTCGGAAAGTTCTCTGTGTCCATCTGCCTGCTTGGCACAGCTGTATCTGCAGGGCACTGCGGGCAGCAGATGGGGGTCAGCAAGTCCAGGACTAACGAGCCATCTTGGAAAAGGTATGCAGACGAGAAAAGGCCAGTGCAGTCCACTGCATGCCTACCTTCTATTCACCAGCTGTCAAGGGGGCTCACCAATTAAGTGGCTGTCTAGGGCTTTCAAAACCACTAATCAAACCTGCCAAAATCGTTAAAAAAGAGCTTTTTACCAAGTTTCTCTTCATTTATTTTTTAAGTGTGTTAAAAGGTTCATTAAAGATCTGCAAAGGATGAAGAAGCCCTTCTCCAGCTACCCTCCTCCCTCGCTCAGTAATTAAGAAAGCAGCTTCCCCCAACAGTGGCTTCTGTGCCTCCCGCGTTGGCAGCAGAAGATGCGGACGGGAGTTCAGAAGCGTCTTGTTAGCCTGTCTGCCTTGCAAGAATCGCTCGCTAATGGGAGATGCTGGGAGTTGGTAATTTGGTAAAAACGTGCTGTTATTGTCAACAGACGGCTTCTGCAGCTCCTCGCCCGGGCCCCGCCTGCTCCATCTCTTGTACTAGGGACTCGGCTGGGAAACAATCAAAGAAGAGATGGCCCTCTGGGAGCCCGAGCAGAAGGTGTTCCCTTAAGGAATGCTCCCAAAGAAGTGGCATTTGGGAAGATGCAGCTCACATCCCGCCCCCAGAGAGAATGGCCTCCCTGCTACCATGAGAGCTGGGGCCTTGTGGGAAGGGTGTGGGTCCCGGAGTCAGAAAATCCTAACGTGGAGCCCCCATCTCCGCCCCTGAGTTACCCGGGGCAGCCGGTTTCATCTTTCGCCTCCAGGGTCCACACCTGTATCGTGGCGACAGCAGGCTCCTCCTTGCAGGACTGCCTCTGCTGCCCACAGTGGTCGCTAGCATCTCTGACACCGATGGGGCACTGGCCAAGAGGGAGGTGCTCTTGCCAGGGTTCCCCAAACACCCGTTTCTCAGACAGGGCCACTGAGGCTCAGAGAGGCTGAGTGACTTGGCAGCGGCCACACAGCCAGGAAGCGGAACGGAACTTGAAGCCTTGTACGAGGTGCACGTCCTTGTTTCAGACTGCAGGTGCGTAACCACAGTGCGTGCAGAGGAGGCCCCGCGCCTGCCCGAGGCTGTGGGAACTGGGAGCTGCCAGGCTCCGGGAGCAGGGGGGCAGAAGGGGGGCAGAAGGGGGTGGTGGGAAAAGGGGGAGGGGGATGAGGGGGAAGGGGCAAGGAGGCTGGTTGGAGGCCCCGCAGCACGTCAGCCAACCCATGCACCTCCCACTTGGACCAGATGGCGGAGGCTCTGAGGAATAGACAGCCCGGCCCTTACCTAGTGTCGAAATTCCCATTCTAACAGAACAGGGAAGCTGACATGGACTGAGGGGAAAGGCACAAATAGCCAGCAAAGCCTGGTCCTCATTTATTCACCAGATATTCCTGAGCGCCTGCCCTGAGCCCTAGGGGGATGGCGGGGCGCTGTTGGAGGCCTCTGCCCAGAGTCCTTGCGCGGCTCCCAGGGCGGCTCCTTCCTCACCTGCCTGCCACCGCGTCTCCCAGGACGCCCGCTCCTCGTAGTCCCCCAGGCTGCAGGCCACTGCCCGGAGTCACCGCCCCCAGCCCCTCCTCCAGCGTTTCCACAACGAGCTTCTCGTTCATCCTCCTTCGGGTTTCAGATCCAGCGTGCTGCTTTCCAGACGCCCTCCCAGACATCTCCCCACCTCAGGGCCCTCCCTTCCCTTTGCAGTCTCTGTGTTTCCCTCCTTTCTGTCTGCTGTATACTTGTGAGCATCATTCACAGTTATTTCCTTATCCGTGTGCTTCCTCCACGTCTCAGAAACTCCTTGAGGAAAGGAACGGCGTCTGTCTTGTTTACCGTCGCATCTCCAGAGCCCGAACCCCAGTAGGTTCCAAAAAGCACTGACTGTAGGAGCCACACACAGACAGTTTAACCTGCTGCTGGGGGCCTTCGAGGGGAATGACAGGCGGCATTAGCGGCTGGTAGGACCGAAGCGCTCCTCCCCGTGGGCTGGGGAACGACGCCTCCCTGGTAGGGATCCTGGAGCACAGAGGTTGGGGTGCGGGAGCTTGTGAAAATCGATGCGCACAGTAGCCGCGGTCTCTGGGCCCCGGGGCAGAGGGCCTGGCCCCACTCACGAGGCATCAGCGGCAGGGCTGCCGAGGATCGTGGCTGTGACAGCAGTGTCGCGGGCAGAGCTGGGCAAGCCCAGGGAAGCTGGCAGCTCCAAGGTTGGCCTGCCCACAAACCCCAATTCCAGTTTTTCGCCTGCTGTTAGAGCAGCTGCAACTGGGCCCCTTAGCCAGACACAGAGAGGGGAGTCAAAAAAAGAGGAAGGGAAAAAACCCCACACCGATTCCCTGGGAAACACATTTGAAAACAATATCTCAAGAAACAAGGAAGTGTGCGAGGCTCCAGGCAGTGCGGTGAGTGACCTCATCTCCTCCCCTAACACAAGGCCCTCCCGCTGCCGGGCAAGGCTGAGCTGGCTGCGCCTGGGCCTCCCCAGGCGGGAGCTTCTGCCAGGCAAGACGTTTCTCCTGGAAAAAAGCACCGATGTCCAGCCGGACCGGCAGGGGTCTGATGAACAAATGCTCTCTCCTGTTTCAACTTCTCGGGTCGATAGATGCTCCCTGAAGACTGCTGGGTTCCAGGCTCTGAGCCTCATGCTGAGAAAGCAGATGCAATAGACGGAGCCTGGCCCTTGAGAAGCTGGTAGTCAGGAAGGGGAGAGGAACACGGAAATCAGACAGCGGGATCAGTGCGGAGGTGATGAGGAGCACAAACAAGGGCCATCGAGACAGGCCCTGAGACCCCACCCCTTCTCTGGCTGAAGGGGGCTAAAGGTCAAGTGTCATGGGGATGGCATGCTAGATGAAGGCAAGGGCACCAGTTACCTCGGAGCATCACTGCCCTGAGGGCACCACCGCCCTGGGAGCACCATGGCCCTGGGAGCACCACGGCCCTGGGAGCACCACCCCTGGGAGCATCACCCCTGGGAGCACCACTGCCCTGGGAGCACCACCGTCCAGAGGGCGCCACCACCCTCGGAGCACCATTGTCCTGGGAGCAACACCACCCTGGGAGCACCACTGCCTTGAGGGCACCACCATCCTGGGAGCACCACCATCCTAGGAGCACCACGGCCCTGGGGGCACCATGGCCCTGGGAGCACCACCGCCCTGGGAGCACCACTGCCCTGGGAGCACCACCGCCCTGGGAGCACCACCGCCCTGGGGGCACCACCGCCCTGGGGGCACCACCGTCCTGGGAGCACCACCATCCTAGGAGCACCACGGCCCTGGGGGCACCATGGCCCTGTGATGACACCCAACTTACCCAGCTCCTCTGAGGCCCGAGGCTGGATCAAGGTACCTTTTTGGCACCAGTAACTGGTTCCGTGTAAATCGGTTTTTCCGCAGACTGGGAGGGGATGGTTTCAGGATGATCCAAGAGCACTGCATTCACTGTGCACTTTATTCCTGTTATTATTACATCAGCTCCACCTCAGACCATCAGACGTTAGATCCCGGAGGTTGCGGGCCCCTGCCGTATGTGATGGAGGGTGAGCACAGAGGCTATCCAGGGCTCCCTGTCGCCAGAGGTGAGGAGGGAAAGGAAGAGACCTGGAAGGTTCCGCCTGTGGTTGGCACAGGCTGTTAAACTGCGGTGTTACAGGGTGGCGATGGAACGATGGCTGTGAGTTGCGGTCAGGATGTGCGGTGCTGCGGAGGAGCTTTACCGTGGCTGAGGCTCTGATACCCCAGGAAAGGAGGGAGGTGTTGGTGATGGTGATTACAGTAGTGATCATAGTAGTCTGAATCCGGGCATTCCCTCACCCTCCTGTGTCTCAGCTTCCTCATCTGTGGAACGGGAGTGATGCCTGCTCATCAGGGCTGCTATGAGGATTATTAAAAGGAAGCTCAAGATCCAGAAAAGGAACATGGAGGGGGCAGATTTCAAGGTGGGAGGGATGTTTTACAGCTACGGTGACCATGAGAGTCTATCCTGAGGAGCTGAGTTTCCAGTGAAAGCTTGGCAATGGCTGATAATCCAGGTGGGATGCTGGGAAGGAGGGCGGCTGGCCAGAACAGCTGGTAATGAACACACGGCTCAAAAAGGTCACCATAGAGAGGGCAGCCGCACTCCACTGTGCCAGCCTGCTGGTATTCTTACGATCTGCATCTCTATTTGAAACTGTCGTGTTTACACGCCATCTTGCTTATTGTCCATTTCCTCTAACTAGGTCTTCAGTGCCGGGAGGGCTGCTCTTGGGTTCCAGTGCTTACAGTGGTCTGGTCCAGAACGGGCATTTGGTCACTGCCGGGTGGACACGTGAATGAAGCTGTAAACAATGCTGCTGTGTGAATCCAGCGAGGGCAGCCTTGCGACGAGGCCATTGATCTACTAGCTCGCGGCCTTCCGAGAATTGAGTTGCTGACTTCTGGGGACACTGATCCCACTGATCCCACTGCATGTTGAGTGAGTGATGTTCCAAAGGAGGAGCCGTCCCCGCCTGCTTCCTTTGAGGTACTTGGCGCTAGGATGCTCCCTGCTATTATATCAGCGCTATTATCTCATCTGTCCTAGCCGGCGGGGCAAGACTAGTGACCCCGTTTTCCAGCCCAGGAAACAGGTTTGGGAGGGCGAAGTGCCTCTCAAGTTCACACAGTTGGGGACAGGCAGCATCAGTCCCCGAGCCCAGGGCTCTGTCGCCAAGCTCAGAGCTCCTTCCAGAAGCCCCATTCACCTCCAAGGTCATAGGCATGGATTGGTTATGCTCTCAGAGCCGTAGCTTCATTTCCAAGCTTTCTCTTCTGCCAAGTGTGATTTGTGTGTTGCACAAGGGGGTGCAAACCCTTTTCCTCTCTGAGCCTCAGTTTTCCCACCTGTGCCGCATGCATGAATGTCTACACTTTCCTGCTTTGTACAAGGATAACCTCACAGTCGTAAAACCTGACTGAGTGCCGTGCAAATAGCAGGCGCTCACCTATGGCTTGACTCACCCCCTTTCCTGCCTGGGCTGCTATCCTCTCAGCCCCAAGGAGGAGAGGTTGCCAGGAAGCTGCTCTACAGATGAGGGTGTGGAGAGCAGACAGGTAGACCGGGCTGGAGAGAGGGACACAGGTGTTGGGGCGGCAGGCAGCCCAGGGCAAGAGCTGAGAGTAGGAGCAAGCACGGAAACCCAGAGCCCAGCAGGACTGATCGTAAGCAGGAAGGAGAAGGGCGCACACTTGCCGTGTCATATAAATGATAAACAATAATGATAACGTTGGTTTGCGTGTAGTGAGAAAGTCTGCAGGGACCGAATCACCTTGGTAATGGGTCGCAGATGTCAGCGAGTCATTTGTTTCTTGAGGGAAGAGCTGAGGTTTGTATTCTCTCTCTCTCTAACACACACATGCACACACCCCCAGGATGTCTCTCCAGGTGGGGAGAAGGGTACCGTGGTAGAGTGTGAAGCAGCTGGGAGCTCAGGAGAGGGGTACGGTGGTGGTTGTCACTCGTCAGATAAGTTCGTTCTCGTCTCACAGGCACAGGCAGGTTTGCATTTCCTGGCTCCCATGTAGTTGCTGGGGAAGTGATGCAGGTCCCCTCTGGGCGGCAGCTCTGAATTGCTGGGGCGAGACCCTTCAGAATTGCCTTCTGTCTGCGGCAGTGCTTGTGGAAGTGTGTGTCAACAGGAAACTGCATGGGCCGGGGTCCCAGAGTGAACAGGAGGCAGCGCCACGTTCCCACTGCACTGGGCACACGGCAGGGGAGAGGATCCACCCTCTGCCAGTGTGAGCCATGGAGGCTGGGGTGCCCGTCACTGCATCGTTACCCATCCCACCCCCACCAACACAGGAGCCTGCTTTGGGACCAAAGTCTAGGACCATCAGCCCCAGTCCATGGGGCTGTGCAGCTGACCAGAATCCTAGCCCCTCAAACACGGTTCCCCTGGCCAGATGGAAACTGCTGCCAAACCTCCAAGACAAGGAGACGGTCTCTCAACCTTGACTCATCTGATGGCCTGGTCCCCTCACCACTTTGCTCTGCTGGCCGTACCGCTGATCCAGAAGTTACAAGACCCTGTCCTGTTCAGGATATCTGATGGGATGTCCAGCATCGTGGAGAGAAAAGGTGACCTGTTGGCTGAATCTTGCTTTTTCAATTACTTTTAAGGTCATGAGGTGTTGGAGCATTGTGGTTTTGGGGTGAGAGCCTGCATAATGCATAAGTGGTGGTTATCACAAACCGTGTTTTTATCCCATCCCCTTATTACGAGGTGGGAGATTTTGGCTCCCTGTGTTCAAGGTCATGCCCACTACACTGTGTTGTTTTAAACTCTCCCTAGAGTTCCTCTTTACATTTCTCCCAGACAAGTGGTCTCAGAGAGCCTGATTACTACCTACATGTCATACTTGGGGAGGTATAAGGAGTGAAGGGAACTTTGAGAGAGAAAACCTCACACCTGGGTTTAAATCTTACAGGAAAGATAATGATGGACACTCTTCTGCCAGGCGGGTGAAAATTTAACCAGCTCTCTGCTTCCCTTGTAATTATCTGGAAGCTCAGCTGGGGTCTTACCCCCAGAGTTTCTCGCTGTATGGGAAGAGCTGGTGCCTGGGAATTCTTCCCTGTAACCTCTCCACCTCTGGTCTTGTAAATAATCCACTCCTCGCCTCTCTTGCCGGGAGGTGCTGTTCTTCAGACCTTTAATCATGTCCGCAGCACATTTCTGAATCCTTTCCAGTTGCCTCACCGCCCGGCATCTCTGCACAGATTGCGCTTTTACTGCTTCCCCTCCCCATATATTCCACACTGACGTAGTTGGCCTAATAGCCCTCACAGCCTGGAAGCATAAATCATGTTTAAAAATGGAGCAAAGTGGTTTAGCATCTTGAGCTGGAATAATAATAACAGGAGGTAACACTGATGGAGGGTGCCAGGAATTGTGCCAGGGACCATGCCAGGGGCCGCTCCAAACACTCCAGACGAGTTAGCTTATTTCTTCCTCACCACAACCCAGAGAGGTGGCATGGGTATTTTTCTACCAAGGAAACTGAGGCACAGGGCATTTCAGTAACCTGCCCAAGGTCATGCATTGGAGACAGTATCCGAGCTCTGTGTACTAAACCCTGGAGTCTTCTCTCTTAAACACTGCATTCTGTACTTCTCCAAAGGAACTCTGGGGTCTTCAAATCCAGCCCTTCTGGAAGACAAGGCACAGAGGAGCAAAGCAACCTTCCCTGACTCCCATGGGAAGTTAGTGGCAGACCCACTAACGGGCCCACTCCCACCAGTTCTGTTCCAGGCTTCCTACCTCCCTCCGGTGGGGAAGCCTTTGATTTCTACAAGGCTGCCTGGCTCTCTTTTCTTTCCTGCTCCACCTACAAGCCAGGCTTCTTGTTCTTTCCAGAGACCCAGGCCCTGGGGAAGAGAGGAGCCCACACAATCTGCCCTGCTCCTGGCACACCTGGAGGTGAATCTCAGATGAGACACAGCCGCAGGAGAGAGGCATCCTAGGCACCATTGTTAAGAAATGCCAGCAGAGGGAGGGGATTCCCTCTGGGCCCTCAGGGCCTGGTGGAGCTGGCTAAGATTCTTTGAAGGAAAAAAGGACCACACACAGCTTGGCTGCACCCGGCTTCTTGTCCAAGCCAAGTCCAGACTCTGGTGAACTCCTCTCCAAGCCCCTCTGCTTGACAAGAGACAAAACAGATCCTTAAACAGAAATCTCAACTTGCCAAGGAGTCCTGGAGGAGAAAAGGTAAAATCAATTTTCAGTCAGGAACAGGGAAGTCTAAGGGGTCTTTGGGTCAACAGGTGAGAACCAGAATTAAGAAGAAAGCTCCCTGAGCTCTGAATTTACCTCCTCAATGACATATCGTGGAGCATTAAAACTAATCAGCTATGCAATGATTTTATTACATAAGCCAATAAAATGGAAAAATTAAATTTTCACTGTTCACTGTTAGGCTGAGGTTCTTGAACCTTATATTTTATAGCTTCATAGTTCTTGAAGAAGATTTTTTAAAAATACATTCTTTCAATTTGAACAGAGTTACTCTCAAATATTGCACGTGCGTGCGTCTGGTAGGTAGACCTCTTGCTCCTGGTTCTTCAGTGACCTGCATTCCCCTTTGCTGCGTGACTTTAAAGCACAATGGCATTGCAGACATCCCTGCGGCACTGACCCTGGGTATGGCCATGTGACTTGCTTGGACCAATGAAACGTGAGAGGAAGTGACAGAGCACGGTCATGTGTTTCTAAGTGTCCTCGGCAAACGTTTTGCCCTCCATGGTGAGCGGGGCATGCCCCACGCTGTGTGGTCTTGGAATGAGAAAGATGTGAAACAGACCTGAATCCAACCCACAGCTGTAGCCCCCACGAAGCCTGGAGCCCAGCCCTGCTGAGTTGTAACTGGCCCACAGACCCATGAGCACAAAGTCAATGCTTGTTTCTGTAAGGCATTTCAGTTTGGGGTTGTTATGGGCTTCCCTGGTGGCTCAGATGGTAAAGAATCCACCTGCAATGCAGGAGAGGTGGTTTTGATCCCTGGGTTGGGAAGATCTCCTAGAGAACGGAATGGTACCCCATTCCTGTATTCTTGCCTGGAGAGTTCCATGGACAGAGGGGCCTGGTGGGCTACAATACATGGAGCCTCAAAGAGTCGGACACGACTGGGCACCACAATGCAGGTTTATTGTTACAAAAATGTATTACAACACAAATACTTACAGAGATGGACAATCTCGGAATCTGTAATTCAGAAGACACTTTTTCTTAATTAACAACATGACCGTCACTTATCAAGGACTTATTAAATGCCAAGCACCTGTACTAGATAATTTATATGCAGCATCATTTTCAATTGAGAAAACAGAAGCTCAGAGAGGTCAGGTAACTTAACCAAGGCCACTTAGCTAATTAGTGGTAGGACTGGGGTGTCACCCTCAGATCTTGCTGACTACAAAAGACTCACTCATCCATGCTGCCCTCACCTCCTCAAGTTGGTCAGCCTCAACCTTCTGTGGTCCAGGGCTCTGTGACATTGACTCATCCTCCAAGATCTTTGCCAAGGTTTCTCTCAATGTGACTTCAAGCCCTTTAATTAAAAGAAATTTATCTCCCCCCCAAGATGCATTCCATCTTTGAACGTTTAGGGTTACTGGAAATTCTTCCTTATCTTGAGCCAAAACCTGTCTGTCCCTGGTCCTGATTGCTTCCTCCTTTGGGACGATGTAAAAAGAAAGCTGGAGCTCCGCGGTCTGCACCCTGATCTTCTAAATGTCATTAGACAGGCTTTGCATTCGTTGCATGCTTTCTGTTCTCTGAACTAAACCTCCCCACCTCTTTAGCTGTCCTTAAGAAACATATTTTTTGGTGAAATATTGCATACAGAAAAGTGCATGAGACATGAATGTGCAGTTTGATAAATAACGCTTAAGTGGGCCTCATAAAACTCTGTCCAGACCAGGAGCTGGAGTTCTGCCGTCTCCTGAAGAGCCTGTGTGTCCCTCTGTTTATTTTTGCTCCTCACCTGGCTGGAACCACCATCCTGACATTTATGGTGATAATTTCCTGGCTTTCCTTTATTGTTTTATTAGCTGTGCGTGCGTTCCTAAACAACATAGCTTAGTTTTGCCTGTCTGTGGACTTCATGTAAATGAACGTGGAAGTGCTCTTTTGTGCTCTGTTTGTTGATTCACATTTTGTTTATAAGATCCATTTGTTGTTACTTGCAGCTAGACTTCATTTCTTTTCCTTCCACTCTGTGAACACACTGCAGTTTGCTGATCAGTTCTGTTGTAGGTGGTCATTGAGAACGTGCGGAGGCTTTGGTTAAGGTACACGACACTGCGATACAGGTTCTGATACATGTGCTTTGGTCATATACCTGAGTTTCTTTCGAATCAGGGGATACAGGTGTCTTCAACTTAAATAATTCCCAGCTGATTTCCAAAGTGTTGGAACGTAATTCGTGTACCTACTAATAGTTTTTGTGGATGTCTGTTGTTCTTCTGTCTGCTCTTTGCATGGCTTAGCTTCAAGTAGCCTTGATCCTGGTGATTTGGTCTCCAGGTTCTCAGTGCGTTCCTCTTCAGAACGGGGATGCACTTATAACTATACACACATGCTCACCCAATAGTACATGAGCTGTGTGTAGAGACAAGAACGCATTCACTGTTCATGGTGGGAGATTGGGTCACAGGTCTGCCTCTTCAGGCTTTGGCTGGGAACAGGTTTATCCACACTCTCAGGCATGCGCCTGGGCATGGGTTTATTTCTCTGTCTCTTGAGCGGGGCTGAGCCATAGGCCAACGGAAAGCGAGCAGATACAATGCGATGCCCTTGTGCACTTCAACTAGTGCCCTTTCTTTTGACTCTGCTATTTCCATGGACCCAGGAAAAGTATAGCTTTCCCTGGTGGCTCAGCAGGAAAGAATCTGCCTGCAATGCAGGAGACATGGGTTCAATCCCTGGGTTGCAAAGATCCCTTGGAGAAGAAAATGGCAACCCACTCCAGTATTCTTGCCTGGGTAATCCCATGGACAGAGGAGCCTGGCGGGCTACAGTCCATGGGGTCACAAGAATTGGACGCGGCTGAGTGAATAAACCACCGCCACAGGAGAGGTGTGAGAGCCACATGAGGTCCAGCAGTCCCAGCTGAACCCAGCGTCCATCAGCCAAGTCCCAAGCAACTAATCAATGAACTAGCTGAATGCTGTTGTTTTATGCCCCTGAGATTTTGTGGTGATTTGATATGGAGCGATGGTTAACAATCATTCCCTTAACAATAGCTACCAGTGAGCACTTATCATGTGCCAGGCACTGTGCTAAGAACTTTATATGCATTACCTTGTGGAACCCCCACACAACCCCTCTGTAGAAAATACCGTATTCTCTCCATTTTGCAGTGGGAATCCGAGGCTCACAGAGTTTAGGGGACTGGCCCAAAGTCACAGAATTAGGAAGACGAGGCACCAAAATTTATATTGAGTTCTCTGTGATTCAAGAGTTTGTCACCAGCTAGAAAAGAGGCAGGCGGAGGTCCTACCAAGGCATCAGAAGACCTGGGGCTCACACACATTCAAATGGCCGGACTGAAATAGAGAAGCAGCCAGAGAGTAGGCCCTTTTCAGGAGCGCTGTCCTCATTGGCCGGCTCAGGCTGGCCCTTGGACTGTCTCCCTGATGCTGGAGTCTGGCCACAAGGCCACTGCACTGTCCTTACAGTGTTGACATGGAAACAGGGTAGAAACAGGTCTGGGCTGGGTGGGAGTCCTGGTCTGACTTCCTACCAGTGGTGTCTCCCCGAGCATGTGACTCAGTCACTCAAAGCTCCATTCCCTCATCTATAAATAAGGAGATAAAAAAATTTTTTTTCCCCTGGAAACTTTGACCCAATTTACTGACAGGGACAGTGCTACCAGGGATGGGCAGAATTTGTAAACGGCATAGCCCTCTGTTGCGGTTGTCATTTTTTACTGTTATGCTTGCAGCATGGGTCTCCATTGTGACCGAGCAAAGACACTGATGCTGCTGAGCATCGACAGGGTTCTTCTACATAAGGAGGAGAACCGGGAATGTTAAAAACAGCGAGAAGGGCAAAGATCACTCAGGTCTCAGGACAGCCTTTGGGTTGACTGATGGTTGTTCCTCTGTCTTCTCACCCAAGCTGAAAAGACTTGAGTTTGAGAGGGAAACATCCTCATTTCATCACCCAGAAAAAGAATCTTGAAGAGCACAGGGATAGCTGGTGAACTGCTGAGGCTCAAGGGAGGACCACCCTTGGCCGGTCAGAGTCCTCCCGGGGGGCCCGCGCATCCTGCAGCCCCCGGAGTGGTGTCGTTCGGTGGGCTGGCCGTCTTCAGTGTCCTGCATGCTGCCAGACAGCTGGAAGGGGGGCCTCTGTGTTGACCTTCAACTTTTATGTGCTTTAGTTTCTGCAAAAGCCTCTTTCATTTCTCCCCAGAACAGCATCTGACAGCTCTCCTCACTCCTCTGTGTGCGATGGTTTCTTTGTTTGCTTGAATAAAGAAGCTTGTTACCAGGGAAAATGCCTTGGCAAGTGTCAGTGGAGATATCTGTTTCCTTGAAGAAACTCCCGTAAAACCTTTCAAACTGCAGCTTTGGAGTCCCAGAGCCCCCTGGATCCAGAGGCCTCTCTTTATTCCCTTACCTTCTTCAGCCCTCGTTGGGTGATTTTCCAAGACTCTCCTTTGCAGCAGGAAGGCTGAGCCCAACTCCTAGAACTGCTGGGGCACCCGGCGAGCTCACCTCCATCAGTGTGCTTTGCTTCTGGTTGACCCCAGGCCAAGGCTTCTGTGCCGGGCCGGAGAAGGGAGGGGATTTGTCTCAGGAGGGGTCATTAGGGGACATTTGCCTGTCATTACCCCCTTCAGAAGATTTCTACAGGCCCCCCTGGGTGTTCACCAAGTTTCTAGCATCTGGGAGTTACCTGAGCTCAACAGAGGGTGACGCACAGCAGGTGTGTCTGACTGTGGGCCGCAGGCCTCGATCCTCAGCAAAGACATTGCGAGACAGCCTCATCTTCTGCTCTGGTTTCCTTGCCCACTGCTCCTCCCCGGTCTCAGGCTTCGTCCATCGCACGCCCTCTGCCTTTGCACACAGGCTTCCTGCCCCAGGATCCTCCTCTTCCTCCCGTGAACCCAGTTGCAGCATCACCTTCTCAGGCACCCTTTTCTGACCACCCCGGAGGCCAGCCGCCTGCTCTCCCTCACGCCTGCTAAATCGATTCAGTCGTGTCCTACTTTTGGAGCCCCTGTGGACTGTAGCCCACCAGGCTCCTCTGTCCATGGGATTCTCCAGGCAAAAATCCTGGGGTGGGTTGCCAGGCCCTCCTCCAGGGGATCTTCTTGACCCAGGAACTGAGCCCATGTCTCTTAGTATCCCGCGCTGGCAGGCAGAGTCCTTTACCACAGCACACCTGGGAAGCCCAGAGCTCGCTCTGTGCCTGCTTTTATTTTAGGACTTCTCACGTGCTCTTGTAGTGATCTGCCTGGATGTTGCCTCGTTGCTCGGTCGGTAAAGAATCTGCCTGCAGTGCAGGAGACCCGGTTCAATCCCTGGGTCAGAAAGATCCCCTGGAGAAGGGAATGGGAACCCACTCTAGGATTCTTGCCTGGAGAATCCCATGGCCAGGGGAGCCTGGCGGGCTACAGTCCACGGGGTCGCAAAGAGTCGGACACGACTTCCCAAATAAATCACCACTGGATGTTCACCTCGCACCAGGCAAGAGCTCCTCGGTGGCCAGGAGCTGGTCTCACACACAGTGCCTGGCACTTCACAGACACTGTATCAGTTTGACTTTCTAAGGCTTTACGTATGAGCCTCATCCAGGTTGGGGCTTCCTTGATGGCTCAGACAGTGAAATATCTGCCTGCAGTGCAGGAGACTGGGTTGGATCCTTGCTTTGGAAAGATTCCCCTAGAGGAGGGCATGGTAACCCACTCCAGTGTTCTTGCCTGGAGAATCCCATGGACAGAGGAGCCTGGGGGGCTACAGTCCACGGGGTCAGACATGACTGAGAACTAACACTTTCACTTCACACTTCCCATCCAGGCTGCCTTTGGCGCTGTGGGCACAGTGGGTACTGCGCAAATGGGAAGGGCGGTGAGCTGGCAGGGGCACACCATCATGCTGGCTTCCAGAGTTTTGGGCTCATAAACAACAGAAACAAATATTCCGCAGTAGCCCCCAAATGCCTGGAATGATCCACCTTCTCTGGGGCCCCTGCATCTAGAGCCCTAGAAGAGAGAATCAGATGGTCCTGTTTATTTCCACTTGGATAAAGCATCATTCCTGGCTGTCCTTCCCTCCTTCCCGAGCCTCTGCAGAGGACCTAGGCTTCTGCTGCAGGCTTGGGCACTGGTCTTGGCTGCACCTGAGGTGACGGGTCAGCAGGGCCTCCACGCTCAGGGCTGCAGCCACTCTTCAGAAAGACTGTCTCAGGGGGACAGCAGGCACAGTGACCCCTGGGCCCCTCTCCAGGGCCACACGCCATTCACCGTGAGCACCAGGAAGGATCTCACAGGGGTCTCACTTTGCAATGGTAAGACACCTGGCCTCACTAAAGGAACTGAGACAAATAAATTTCGAGTCCCCATGGCACCTCAAAACCTGCAGGTAGTCAACAGAACATGTCTTTTTTTCCCAGTTCAGTGTTCCTGAAGATGAGATCTTAGCATCCAGAGTGCCTTGGTCCCCTAGCAACAAAAGCAGCTAAGAATATACTAAGCACTTCATTGGTATCAGGCAAGTATTATTCCATCCCACCCCACTTCCAGTTTGGTGCAGTCAGGCCCTAGGCCTGTCCCACTTGACAGATGTCAAAACAGGACTCAGGTTGGTGGCATGAGCTGATTGAGTGCACGGAGGGATCAGGTCTCGAGGCCAGTTAGACTCCGTAGCCCATGCTCCAGACCTGTGTTCTCTGTGGCCCAACTGGCATGTCCCAGCAGCCCTGGTCTCCAAGACTCACCCCTCGCCAGGCTCAGCTCAGCTCAGCCTACACCAGCTCCTGAAAGCTGCACATTGCCCCTGTGCCAGGAAGGGGAACATCCGACCCCGTCTGCCTGCTGATGTCCAGAGGTGAGCCCCAATCCCAGCAGCAGGAATGGCTGCTCCTCAGCGCTTCGCTGCCTGGAAGGCCTGGGGCCGCCCTGGTCACCCGCACATTCCCTCAAGCCTCAGTGTCCTCCCATGCCAGGCTCACCGACCTGTGGATGCTCTTTCATCTCAGCTGTCTTCCTGGAGGCACCTTCATTCTTTCTCTAGATCTGAACTCTGCTCACCACTGGCTTCACCAGTTATCACCTGTATAGACTGAACCTGGCCGCCATCAACCCCAGACATTGGTGGGAGTACTTCTACCCTCCATGGTAGCGCTTGTCCTCACTCTAGAGAACCCCCCTGACCCCAAAACACTGAATGCATGAACTTCTGGGCTCTGCCCTTTGGCCACATACTGCTGTGAGCAGTGGTAATACTAATAATCCAAGTTATTTATCATTGAATCAAGCATATGTGCCAAGCAAAGGGAGGGGACTTTATGGTTTATCTTTTCTAACCCTCACTGGGTTTCATGGTGCCCTTGTACAGATGAGGAAACTGAGGCTCAGTGGGAATGGATGACTCTCCTAAGGTGGCAGGGCTGACATTGTAGTCTCTCTTGGAGCCCAGCCTCTCTCTCCAACCCCTGGACACAGTGAGTGGACCATTTCCTTAAAGATGTCTCAGCTGAAGACATGGAAGCAACCTAGATGTCCATCAGCGGATAAATGGATAAGGAAGTTGTGGTACCAGAGAAGGCAATGGCACCCTACTCCAGTACTCTTGCCTGGGAAATCCCATGGATGGAGGAGCCTGGTGGGCTGCAGTCCATGGGGTCGCACAGAGTCAGACACGACTGAAGCAACTTAGCAGCAGCAGCAAGTTGTACGTATACACAATGGAATATTCAGTTCAGTTCAGTCACTCAGTCGTGTCTAACTCTTTGCAACCCCATGGACTGCAGCACACCAGGCCTCCCTGTCCATCACCAACTCCTGGAGCTTGATCAAACTCATGTCCATTGAGTTGGTGATGCCTTCCAACCATCTCATCCTTTGTCGTCCCCTTCTCCTCCCACCTTCAATCTTTCCTAGCATCAGGGTCTTTTCCACTGAGTCAGTTCTTCACATCAGGTGGCCAAAGTATTGGAGTTTCAGCTTGAACATCAGTCCTTCCAATGAATATTCAGGACTGACTTCCTTTAGGATGGACTGGTTGGATCTCCTTGAAGTCCAAGGGACTCTCAAGAGTCTTCTCCAACACCACAGTTCAAAAGCATCAATTCTTCTGCTCTCAGACTTCTTTATGGTCCAACTCTCACATCCATACATGACTACTGGAAAAACCATAGCTTTGACCAGACAGACCTTTGTTGGCAAAATGATGTCTCTCTGCTTTTTAATATGCTGTCTAGGTTGGTCATAGCTTTTCTTCCAAGGATCAAGAGCCTTTTGATTTCATGGCTGCAATCACCATCTGCAGTGATTTTGGAGCCCAAGAAAATAAAGTCCGCCAATGGAATACTACTTGACCATAAAAAAGAACACATCTGAGTCAGTTCTAATGAGGTGGATGAAACTGGAGTCTATTATACAGAGTGAAGTAAGTCAGAAAGAGAAACACAATACTGTATATTAACACAGGTTCATGGCATTAAGAAAGATGGCAAGGACGACCCTTCATACAGGGCAGCGAAAGAAACACAGACCTAAAGAACAGACTTTTGGACTCTGGAAGAAGGCGAGGGTGGGATGATTGAGAGAACAGCATTGAAATGTGTACGTTGCCATGTGTAAAATAGATGGCCAGTGCGAGTTCAGTGCATGAAGCAGGGCACCCGAAGCCTGTGCTCTGGGGCAGCCCAGAGGGGTGGAGCGGGGAGGGAGAGGGAGGGGCGTTCAGGATGGGGGGACACGTTTGTGCCCGTGGCTGATTCACTCCGATGTATGGCAAAAATCATCCAATATTGTAAAGTAATTATCCTCTAATTAAAATAATTAACTAAAAAACAAAAGATATCTCAGCTGTCTCTAAGGCCAGGTGACCTCGGGCTTTAGTGCTCCAGGAAGGGACTAAACTGCTCTCCAGTCTAGAATCTCCTCTCAATACTCGTCCTGCTTTGATAAAAGCTCAGAATAAAGCCCCCAGGGGCTCCAGCAACGGAGCGAGGATTTTATCTGTAAATTGCTACACTCTTGGGCGACCCTAGGCTCCTTCTGTACTGTAGACCAGCTGCTGACCATGAGCAACGTAGCAGAAATGGTGATAACGGCACAGGGCGACGTTTCATGAGCGTCTCCTGGGTGCCTGGTCTGTGCTGTTTTCCACAGGCTCCAGAGAGAGCGTGTTCCCTCAGTGACGTGGACGTCACAGCGGCTTCAAGGATCCAAGGGACAAACAGTGTCTCTGTTCTTCTTAGAAGCCTCGACAGCCAATCTGTCAGCTGGTCAACCCGCCCCGTCCAGCCCGCTTCTTCCCCCTTTCCTTGACCAGGTGACACAAGGAGGTTTTTGCTTTGTTGCAAAAAGTGGGGAGAGGAAAAAGGAAAAAAAAACACACTCTCAACAACCAACAAGAAATAATTAGTGCACATTGTGTCATTAAACACTAGACTTTAATTAAATCGCATGGAGATAAATACCTCTAACGACTGGAAATCTGGGGACCGTAGACAGCAAAGCACTCAGCATAATGGAGTAATAGACTCCGCAAATAGCGTCAAGTCAGGGATTCCGACTTGATTAAGAATCCGACTAAATTGGGTTGTCACCTCGGAGGCTGCACCTACTACCTGAAAATTGCTCATTATCTTCCCCATTTGATCTTCTTGGAGTTAACAAGCCTTTGCGGAAATCGGTCCAATGATCAAAGGACCCATTTGTTTGGAATTCCTTCCTGTGTCGGGGTCCTCATCATTGCTGTCTCCTTCCCCTCTTTCTTATTCGCAATGAATCCTCACCTGGCAGCAGCCAGTGGGGAGGCCAGGCTGGAGGTGACCTCTGCGATGTCTGAGACGAGCGGCCCTTTCGTCACCCTGCTGTGGGGACCGAGGCAGCTGGCTCCGGGCGGCAGCGTGGGTGTCTCTCACTCTCCTCTGTCCCCGCTGGCAGCCAGCCCCCAAGTCCAGTCTCAACCTCTCCCTGGTATCTGATCTGTCCTTCTGTCTCCTGCTCCCGTCCTAGGTCAGCATGAGGTCATTCTCATCCAAGGATGAGGATGTCCAATCACGTTCTCATTCCCATCCTGCCCTGGCCAAATGACACTGGTAAAGCCTAGGTGCTCAGTCGCTCAGTCATGTCCGACTCTCTGCAGCCCTGTGGACTGCAGCCCACTAGACTCCTCTATCCATGCAAATTTCCAGGCAAAAATAGTGGAGAACTTTGCCATTTCCTCCTCCAGGGGATCTTCCCGACCCAGGGATCGAACCTGGGTCTCCTGCATTGCAGGCAGATTCTTTACCGTCTGAGCCCTAGGGAAGCCCATATATAACCAAATAAATAAAGCGTATAGTCTCTTAGAAAGTCATAAGAGCTATGGTAAAATGGGGGAAAAAAGTAGGGCAGGGCAATGATGATCAGAGTTCAACACAGCGATATTTAAAGGGGGACCACTCATTTGACCCCTTACAACAATCTTGTGAAGGAATTCGGGCATTTCACCCAATTTCCACTTGAGACAAGCGAGACCTAACTAACACGTAACTTACAAGGTGTTGAACTGCCAAGCGGGAGGAAGGCCTGGGGTTTAACGTACATGAAGAATAGAAAGTTTTCTATAAAGTTTTGGTAACTTCTGGTGATGGTGATTTTACGTATAGTTGGTCATTTCAGTCGCTCAGTTGTGTCCGACTCTCTGTAACCCCATGGCCTGCAGCACGCCAGGCCTCCCTGTCCATCACCAACTTCTAGAGTTTACTCAAACTCATGCCCTCATTTACCCTGTGAATATTCAGCTTTCTGGCTCCTTAATGTGGAGAGCAGCATCTTTGAGTACACTTTTTTTTTTTTTTTTTTTTAGTTTGTTTACAGAAACTTGGACGCTGGAGACAGGAAGATGGGAGTGGAGTGTGCAGTGGGGCCCTAGAACCCTTGGGGACAGGCAGAATCTTTTTTGTGTAGGAGGATAGAGTGCTGTGATGTTGAAATACTAATGATCACCGTCACATGGCTGTATGTGCTCAGTCGCTTCAGTTGTGTCCAGCTCTTTGCAGCCCCGTGGACGGTAGCCCGCCAGGGTCCTCTGCCCACCGGATTCTCTAGGAAAGAATAATGCAGTGGGCTGCCATGCCCTCCTTCAGGGCATCTTCTGGACCCAGGAATCGAACCCTTGTCTCGAGCACTGGCAGGCATTAGGTTACCACTAGCGCCACCTAGGAAGCCCCGATCACCATCATAGATTGCGTGCTTACTGTGTGCTGAGTGTTGTGCTAAGTGCTTTAGCACTAACTCACTCATCTGTTCACGCATCCAGCCTCCAACTCTGGAGATGAACAGCTGAAGCTTAAATTCTGGCTCTATTTCCAGTGCCCGACTCTGTGACCCTGCTAAACCTTGCTGATGCTTCAGGGTCCTCCTCTGTGAAACAGGGTGACAGGGAGAAGTAAATAAGTGAATACGTGTGACAGCACCAGGAACAGTGCTCGGCATGTTCTTCAGTTCAGTTCAGTTCAGTCGCTCAGTCGTGTCCGACTCTTTGCGACCCCATGGACCACAGCACGCCAGGCCTCCCTGTCCATCACCAACTCCCGGAGTTCACTCAAACCCATGTCCATCGAGTCGGTGATGCCATCCAGCCATCTCATCCTCTGTCGTCCCCTTCTCCTCCTGCCCCCAATCCTCCCAGCATCAAAGTCTTTTCCAATGAGTCAACTCTTCGCATGAGGTGGCCAAAGTACTGGAGTTTCAGCTTCAGCATCAGTCCTTCCAAAGAACACCCAGGGCTGATCTCCTTTAGGATGGACTGGTTGGGTCTCCTTGCAGTCCAAGGGACTCTCAAGAGTCTTCTCCAACACACAGTTCAAAAGCATCAATTCTTCGGCACTCAGCTTTCTTCACAGTCCAACTCTCAGATCCATACATGACCACTGGAAAAACCATAGCCTTGACTAGATGGACCTTTGTTGGCAAAGTAATGTCTCTGCTTTTCAATATGCTATCTAGGTTAGTCATAACTTTCCTTCCAAGGAGTAAGAGTCTTTTAATTTCATGGCTGCAGCCACCATCTGCAGTGATTTTAGAGCCCCCAAAAATAAAGTCAGCCACTGTTTCCCCATCTATTTCCCATAAAGTAATGGGACTAGATGCCATGATCTTAGTTTTCTGAATGTTGAGCTTTAAGCCAACTTTTTCACTCTCCTCTATCTCTTTCATCAAGAGGCTTTTTAGTTCCTATTCACTTTCTGCCATAAGGGTGGTGTCATCTACCTTCTCCAAATCTCTCTAGGGGATTTGGAACATTTTGAGGATGTGGAAAAGGAAGCCCAGAGAGGTGCAGAGGTTTGCCCAAGGATTTACAGCTGACATTGGAAAAACCAAGTTCTGTCTGACTCCAGAGCCTATGTCCTTAATGAGGGCCCCAGACTGCTCCCAAGAGGGAGCACAGGTCCCCAGGAAGGCAGCCCAACTTAAATAAGGCCAGTGTGGATTTGTGTTAACTCTGCATTAGGGAGTGTACTATGACAGAGGCAGCCAGGGTCTCTGGGAGGCTCAAACCAGCCACTCTCACAATGCTGCTAGAGAGAGGCCCAGCGAACCCTCCTTAACGAACATGTCAAAGGCACCTCCAATCAGCAGCTCTGGGCATTAAACCAGCCATGCAAGGCGATTTGAAATTGTAGTCTGGGCTCATACACAGAGAGGAAAGGAAGTGAGGCATGCGGTTGGTGGGCTGGGGTCTTCATGGAGCCCCTTCATGTGCCTTCACGCATCATTTAATCCTCATAGTCACTGTGAAAGTGTCAGTCGTGTCTGACTCTTTGCGACCCCATGGACTATATGTCCATGGAATCCTCCAGGCCAGAATAGTGGAATGGGTAGCCTTTCCCTCCTCCAGGGACTCTTACCAACCCAGGGATGGAACCCAGGTCTCCCGCATTGCAGGCAGATTCTTTACCAGCTGAGCCACAAGGGAAGCCCAAGAATACTGGAGTGGGTAGCCTATCCCTTCTCCAGCAGATCTTCCCACTCCAGGAATCAAACTGGGGTCTCCTGTGTTGCAGGCGGCTTCTTTACCAACTGAACTCTCAGGGAAGTCCTTCATTGTAACCGAGAGTTGTGCAAAGGACCACCCTTACCGTAAGAACGCGGGGCTCGTCAGTATCGGGTAGTTTACCGGTGGTCACCCAAGCAGGAGGCAGGGTGCTAGGGTAGAGTTCAGGCCCAAAGCCCCGCCCCCACCCCAGGTCTATCACCAGGTCCAGGTGATGCTGAGCTCAGGCTACCCATGTTCGCCACAGTTACTAATTGGCCAGTTCTTTCCTGTGAATATCAGAAGTGAGATATGGTCACATTCATTCACAACCAAGGTGGCCGTGGGTCTGGGAATCCCAAACTTCTTAATGAAATTCCAAGGCACTCCAGGGTCTGCTGGGGTATCAGCTCTGGGAGGAGATGCGCCACCTCTGGGGACACAGTTGTTTTAGTGGAGTGTGACCAAATGCGATCTGGGTGACACTCCCTGGAAAGGAAGGGAGAGGGAGCGTCTGTGGTTGTACACGGCCGAGCCAGCTTGTAGGAGACGCCATCTGACGGGGCTGTCTTTCTAGGAGGGCAGGGCCTGCGTCTGTTTCACCAGCGAGTCTCCCGGACCGTGGGTCTAGCAAAGAGCCTGGAGAATAGTCAGGGGTACCAACAAACAGGTGCTCTGGGATGACAGTAGCTTGCGCTCACTGGGTCCTTACTAGGATCTGGACACTCTGCTAAGCTTTTCACATGGATGTAACCTCAGATTGAACGTCTGAGGCCCATTCCCCACAGAGCCCGCTTTCGCTGGATTAATTGGACACAGGCACTTTTTAAAGCTCTCGTGTCTAGCCGAGGCAGGGAGCGTTGCTTTTCATCCTCGTCTCATCTAACCCTTCCAGTGGCTCCAGCAGGTGGTTGGTATTAATGTGCCCATTTTGCAGATGAGAAAGCAGGTGTTCAGAAAGTTTAAATAGCCTGTCTCAGGCCACACAGCAAGGAAGAGGTACAGTCCGAATCTGAACTGAGGCAGCCTGACTCCAGTACCTGGGCTGAACCCCAGAGCACACGGAATGAACGGAGGGGACAAGGGCATCCTGGGAAAAGAAGGAAGTGGAGGCGGGGTTAGGAAGCACCTGCAGAGGCCAAAGGCAAGGCAGCTGCCGTCAGCACGAACTCCTCCAAAAGAAAAGAAGACTCCGCTCACGGAGAGATCCCATCCTGGGCTGTTTCTAGAGCAAGAGGGACACCTTTCTGTGCCCGTCGCCCAGCCCTTGGGTGAGAAATGTTTGGACTCGGGGCAAGTGTTCAACTCAAGGACAAATTCCTCACAGACTGGGTAGCAGCCCATCGCGGGGCCTGATAGAAAACAAAAACAAAAACAAACTTTCTTTTGTGACATAGCCCAGTTTACACAAGTTAAATAAGCATTTATGAAATTAATTGCTTGATATTGCATTTTACAAGCCGATGAGTACATCCGTGTACTGTTCACATTTCCCTCTTTAATCCCAAATATCCACTTTCCTTATTGTATCCTCTAATCAGCTTATCCTCTCCCCTTCTGACTGTAATGATCAGCGCCCTAGGGCAAAGCATTCATTCATTCATTTGCTCAGCCTGTATCTCTTCCGTGCCAGGATGGCTTCTAGATGCCACAGCATTTTCTTGTGGGTAACCACGCATCAAACCGCGAGGAGAGAGGGGGCCGGGATGCGTGCTGATTTTCGCTTGCCTTAATATAAAACAGGATTGCCTGCATTTCGGAATTCGCTAGTTTATCTTGCACGGCCAAAGCCCCAGTTATCTCTGCTTCACTAAGTCTTGAGATTGGTTTGGAACTTGAACATATATTCTTCGAAACCATTAAAAGTGGTTTAATTGGCTGCTCAGGGATGTCCTCCACTCTACTGTCTGCATGGATCATCCCCCTCCATCTCTCCCAAGAACTGGGAGGCTGGAAGCCCTCGCCTGGATGATCCACTCCCCTGGATTTATTAATCTTGCTCCGGGCCCCAGAAGCATCAGGCTTCACATTGCAGATCCAGCCTCTGTTCACAGCTGCTCATCTAAGTCCTACCAGAAATCCTACCAGAAATCAGAAACCCAACCAGAAATCAGAAATCCACTGGTACCCACTAAGCTTCACACAATGGGCAAAGCCGGACTTCTTGTCTGTCAGACTCTTTAACAAGTCACCCCTTACGTTGATGAGCATGGAGATGGGGTGGCCCAAAGGAGGACTTCAGGAAGGAAGACAGATAGCCACCTAGGGTCAAGTAGCACAGCAGGCAGGCGGTGACCTCGGGGGTCATTGTCCAGATCTGTTGGTCAGCCACCAAGCATCTGTACAGACCCAGGGCTGGTTCACACGCAGGCTTTCCCGTTTCTTAGCTGTATGACCTCGAACAAGCCACACAATCCCCTTGAGTCAGTCCGATTCTTGGTATCTCTGGAAATTAAGCAAAGCTATGATTTCACTTTCACTTTTCACTTTCATGCATTGGAGAAGGAAATGGCAACCCACTCCAGTGTTCTTGCCTGGAGAATCCCAGGGACCGGGAGCCTGCTGGGCTGCCGTCTATGGGGTCGCACAGAGTCGGACACGACTGAAGCGACTTAGCAGCAGCAGCACCATATATATATATATATGCATGCATGTGGCAAACTGCAAGAGATTGGAAAGTGTTGGTACAATGGCTGGTTTATTTTTATTCTTTTTAAAAATTTATTTATTTTTATTTGGAGGACAATCACTTTACAATATAGTGTTGATTTCTGCTATATAGCAACATGAATAACCATAGATATACATAGGTCCCCTCCCTCTTGAACCCCCCCTCCCACCCCCTTTCACCCCTCCAGGTTGTCCCAGCACGCTGGGTTTGAGCTCCCTGTGTCACACAGCAGACCCCGCTGGCTGGCTGTCCCATGACCCCCCACCCCTCCCACCCCTCCAGGTTGTCCCAGCGCGCTGGGTTTGAGCTCCCTGTGTCACACAGCGCACCCCGCTGGCTGTCTGTCCTGCACACCCCACTGGCTGGCTGTCCTGCAGATGGTGATGTGTATGTTTCCAAGCTCTTCTCTCCACTCGTCCCTTCCTCTCCTTCCCCTTCTGTGTCCACACATCTGCTCTCCACGGCTTATTAAATTGTCCAAATAGCATAACCTATTGCATCCTAAATCATTTTCAAGTCCATATTTAAGCTACTCAGAAAAGCAGGTTATTATTTTTAAAAGTCACTTAACGTTGACCAGACAGGACCTCTTAAAAGATGATGTCACCATCATGGCCAATACAACAGTTTTCCATGCTTCCTGAAACCCTTTTGCATATACTGATCTTGCTACTTCAGCACTTGCTCGCATGCAGACCAAATAAACACTCACACTTCTCATAGGGTGCGTGCGGGAGAGTAGCATCAACTTGATACAGCATCACACTCATTTCAAAGTCAAAAAATTGTACGAATAATAAAAGAGGTCCAAGACAAGAAGCTGTAACTGAGAGAGGGGCCTGAGGTAGGCGGTGCAGGGGCAATGAATGTAATGGGAAAAAAGTCCAGCAATCTGAAGATCTGCTGGGGATTGCACAGTGGCAATGGCTGCTTTAGAATACCAGTGCCCAGTCACTGGGAACAGGACACCTCATTTTTATTTACTGTTATTTGTCAGAATGTGTCGTCTCACCCAACCCCAAAATGCTACATGATGCAGACATGTGTGTGTTTGTATACACACTCAGTATAAACACACATGTACAATAAATGCATGTGTCTTTTACAAAGAGAGAGATATGGAAGTGACTGGAGATGTAGAGATAGAGACAGTGTATTTCTAGATACTTTCTTGAAGTCACTTCTAGATTCTGCTGCATACTTAGTGGCTCAGGCATGACCTTTGCAACACTTTGGACTGTAGCCCGCCAGGCCCCTCTGTTCATGGGATTTTTCAGGCAAGAATACTCGAGTGGGTTACCATTTTCCTCCTCCAGGGGCTCTTCCTGACCCAGGGATCGAACCTGCATCTCCTGTGTCTCCGGCATTGTGGGCAGATTCTTTACCTGCTGAGCCATCGGGGATGCCTGGAAAAGCCTTTGTTATATAACAGAAACTTACTGCATAGTTGATGAATGAATACATTTAAGAATCCAGGATTCGTGTATGTGTATGTGAGAAAGAGGATGTGAATGTGTTTCTATGTAGTTATAACAGTAACTCAAGGGACAATACCACATTTAATATAAGTTCCCAGCAAATAAAACTGCTAGAAAAAAAATACTGAATAAAATACTGGAACACATAGATATGAATTTTTAATCTCCCCCTTTTCTTTCTTTCTCTTCCTTTCCAATTAGGGTTGCCAGGTAAACAACAGGATATACATTTAAAACTGGATTTCAGACTTGAAAATTAAATAATAGTATGTCTCAAATGTTGCATGGTGAAATATTACATGGGATATTTGGAGCTAAAAAATTATTCATCCTGTAATTTTTATTTGTTAAATCTGATGACCCTACCTGACCATTCCAGACAACAAGTCTAAATTCTAACCTTTTTTTTTTTTTAAACGTCATTTCACTACTCAGAGGCTTTCAGAGGGTTTTATTCACCTATGAGATCAGGAAAAACAACCTCCTGGCATCTGACCCTGCCCCCTGTCTCCCGCCCAGGGTGGATGCCTGACCACTGCTGGGTAAGCCCTCCCTTGCTCAGACCTGGCCTGGCCGCTTAAATGCCTGCAGGCAGTCGGGGGCAGAGACCGAGTATGTTTTGGTTTGTAATTCACATTAGTCGATTCTCCCAGATAAAGTCACAAATCACCGGTCACGGAGTCCTGCTGTTTCATGCATACAGTAGTATCCTGCTCAGATTCAAGCCTCACGCCTACACAGAACCCTTTTCTCTACCTTTCCAGACACTAAAACTGCAATTAGCTTTTCTCTAGTCATGGAGGGGCTTGTAAAGAGCCTTACTGGAGATAAAGCCTCTGCTGTGGGTCAGCGGCTGTAACTCCTGACCTGGTGCGGGGGTGGAGCGTGTCACCCTGGCTCCAGGGATGGCGTGCAGGCTCTTTGGAGAGCATTCTCTCCCTACCAGACATCCCCAGGCTGCCTTGGGGGGTTTGGAAAGCACAGGGCTGAGAGTACATCAAGGAGAGGTAGGACTGGAAGAGGCAGAGAAAGGGAGGCCTTCAGGAAAGGGGCAGAGGCAAGGCGGCAGTTTGGTGGGACGGATGCAAGGTCCCCCTTGGGGACCACCCTCTGAGTATCAGCTCATCTGGAAAAATGGGATCCCAAGCCTGCTTCTCAGGGTGGTGGAGGGACATCGCGACGGTCTGTGGGAAATGCTCCTGGCAGTCTGCCCTCAATAGACGCTCACGTTCCTTTCCTTAATGCACAGCCTACAGGGGCACCTTGGCAGCCTCCTTCCAAGGCTGGCTTTCATCACGATGGCATGAAGCTGAAGCCACGATGAGCATGCGCTCAGCAGCTGTCTGAGGCTCAGCTGATGCGAAGATATGAGACCCTGCCTCCAACGCCCTCACCTGCAACGCATCCTGGAGACAACCTGAGGGCCTGACACCTCTGCTGGGTGGTCCACTCTGCCCTGGCCAGTCTCAGCAATGCCAGAAAGCCTAGGCTCAGCGTCCACCCTCCAAAAACCGCCTGTCACTCACCAGATTCTTTCCAGCTGCTGCATTTTCGGAAGAGCAAGAAGGCTGGCACCATGGCTGTGGCCTCATTTTACAGAAGGGGGATCAAAGCTCACAAATCTGATGTCACGAGAGCCGCTGGTCACCATGGTCACCAGGCTGAGCCGTTTGATTTCAGAGCTGGGATCTTCACCCTGGATCTCTGAAGAGGCTGGGGGTGGATTGTGGCTCCGAGAGCACAGGTTTCAAAGCGCCATTTTTTGTCTCCCTTTCACCCTGGGAATAGACTGCAGTCCCTAGCAGCCACACACCCCTGGGCCCCCGAGGCACCCAGATTTGCTTCGAAAGCAGCCCACAGCCGCTCTCAAAAGGAAGTCTCCCCACTCCCTCCCTCACAGCTACAGTTTTGTGTCTTTATTTTCCTGGGTGGGTTTTTCCTTTATTTCTCTCTGTAGCTCTGGTCCTCTTTCCCTGAAAATACAGTTAGCTGATATTAAAAAGAAACACACAATCACTAAACACATTTTATATCGTCTCTGAAGCCTAATGGCCTCCGGCTTCCAGACTGAGAAGTATGCAGTTGGAGTGCAGACCCAGATGAGCTGGGAAGAGGGGCTGCAGCGCTGCTCCCTGGAGCCCAGGGCAGGGGGAGGGCCCGTGGGGATCCTGGGCCCCTTGGAGTGGTGCTGAGTCCCAACAGGGAGGGGCGATGGCAGGGAGACATACACAGGGTCAGGAGGGAGGTGGTCCCCACAGGGCCCTCTGAAAAAGGGTTTGATCTCTCAGAGGCGGGGTAACTGGGGCTTCTTTCTCCAGACAGTCAGGCAGTTCAATTGCTCAGTTGTGTCCGACTCTTTGCGACCCCATAAACCGCAGCACACCAGGCCTCCCTGTCCATCACCAACTCCCGGAGCTTACTCAAACTCATGTCCATTGAGTCGGTGATGCCATCCAACCATGTCATACTCTTTCATCTGCTTCTCCTCCTGCCTTCAATCTTTCCCAGCATCAGGGTCTTTTCAAATGAGTCAGTTCTTCACATCAGGTGGCCAAAGTATTGGAGCTTCAGCTTCAACATCAGTCCTTCCAATGAATATTCAGGACTGATTTCCTTTAGGATAGACTGGTTGGATCTCCTTGCAGTCGAAGGGACTCTCAAGAGTCTTCTCCAACACCATAGTTCTGAAGCATCAATTCTTCAGCCCTCAGCTTTCTTTATAGTCCAACCCTCACATCCATACATGACCACTGGAAAAACCACAGCCTTGACGAGACGGACCTTTGTTGGCAAAGTAATGTCTCTGCTTTTCAATATGCTGTATAGGTTGGTCATAGCTTTTCTTCCAAGGAGCAAGGGTCTTTTAATTTCATGGCTGCAATCACCATCTGCAGTGATTTTGGAGCCCCCCAAAATAAAGTCTCACTGTTTCCACTGTTTCCCCATCTATTTGCCATGAAGTGATGGGACCAGATACCATGATCTTAGTTTTCTGAATGTTGAGCTTTAAGCCAACTTTTCCACTCTCCTCTTTCACTTTCATCAAGAGGGTCTTTAGTTTTTCTTCACTTTCTGCCATAAGAGTGGTGTCATCTGTGTATCTGAGGTTATTGATATTTCTTCCGGCAATCTTGATTCCAGCTTGTGCTTCATCTAGCCCAGCGTTTCTCATGATGTACTCTGCACATAAGTTAAATAAGCAGGGTGACAATATACAGCCTTGATGTACTCCTTTTCCTATTTGGAACCAGTCTGTTGTTCCTTAACTATTGCTTCTTGACCTGCATACAGATTTCTCGGGAGGCAGGTCAGGTGGTCTGGTATTCCCATCTCTTTCAGAATTTTCCACAGTTTGTTGTGATCCACACAGTCACAGGCTTTGGCGTAGTCAATGAAGCAGAAGTTGATGTTTTTCTGGAACTCTCTTGCTTTTTCTATGATCCAGTGGATGTTGGCAATTTGATCTCTGGTTCCTCTGCCTTTTCTAAATCCAGCTTGAACATCTGCAAGTTCATGGTTCACGTACTGTTGAAGCCTGGCTTGGAGAATTTTGAGCATTACTTTGCTAGCGTGTGAGATGAGTGCAATTGTGAGGCAGTTTGAACATTCCTTGTCATTGCCTTTCTTTGTGACTGGAATGAAAACTGACCTTTTCCAGTCCTGTGGCCATTGCTGAGTTTTCCAAATTTCTCAAGACAGGAAGGGGGGAAAGAAAGTTTTGTGCACCTCAAGGCTTCTGAGGTGGCACAGTGGTAAAGAACCCGCCTGCCAATGCAGGAGATGCAAGAAGTGCGGCTTCGATCCCTGGGTTGGGAAGATCCCCTGGAGCAGGAAATGGTAACCTACTGCAGTATTCTTGCCTGGAGAATCCCATGGATAGATGAACCTGGCGGGCTACAGTCACAGGGTCACAAAGAGTCGGACGCGACTGAGCACACACAAGGCTTCAGGGGGCATGTTTGTATCAGCAGAAGGACCCAGAGGGGGAGGTGCTGAGGTTCTGAGTTCACACGGACTTGGGAAGTGCAGGTACATATGTGCCGGCGGGGGACGGCGGTGGTGTGGCAGACGTTGGCTCCGTCAGCCCCCTCCTAGAGAGCCGCTGGGGTAGGGACAGCAGCCCACATGCAGACACTCAGCCAGAGCACTGGGGCCACGACGCCCTGTAGGTAGAGCAAAAGAGGCCCAGGCTGGTGGCGGAAGTTCCAGCCTACAGCAGACCCGCCTAAGCATGACCATCACTGACCCAGCAGACGTCCTCTGCAGCCTCAACTCCTCATCCTCCAAACTGGGCATTTAGCATCTAGCTCCCAAATTTCTGTGGAGGGTCCTCCTGGGAAAGAGATGCCCGCTCTACTTGCCAAATCCATGGAGCTGCTCCGACGTGGCCTCTAGAGCTCCAGATTTGGTCTCCCTCAAATCCACCGTTGAGCTTCCCAGGGGGCTCCGTGGTAAAGAATCCACCTTCCAATGCAGGAGACACAGGTTCGATCCCTGGGTCAGCAGGGTCCCTGGTCAAGGAAATGGTGACCCGCTCCAATATTCTTGCGTGGGAAATCCTGTGGACAGAGGAGACTAGCAGGTACCGTCCAGGGCGTCACCAAGAACTGGGCGCATCTTCGCAACAGAGCAGGCGCACACACACGCAAATCCTCTCTTGATTCTCTGGTTGCCCCTGGTCCCCCGACCCCATCTCATTTCCGCTTTAACCACCCCCATCTTCCCATCCATCTGCAGTTCCTCCCGCCCCATCAGCCCATAAGGTCTTTCGCTTGCTCCTGGCTTCCGGTAACAGAAGCCCCGCCTGTGTCCATGCCCCGCCCAGGGCAGGGCTCGAGTTCTGACATCCCCATCAGCGCTCCACACGGTGCTAGGAGCTCAGCTCTGTTACTAAACGTGCGCTCTGTTCCGAGCCCGTGTGTGCCGTTTCGTCCACAGATGGGAAACTGGGGCTCTGAGAAGCCTGGGGGCGTGCTGCCCCGTTGCCTGGGTGATTCTTGTTATCTTGGGTTCCCATCTAAACGGCCCTTCCTTAGGGCAGTCCTTTCTGACTCCACCACCCGCCCCACACACAGAGTCCTGGTAGCGCTAATCATGGGCCATTGAGTGAATCGGTTCTTTGCTGGTTCCCTCTCCCTGCTCGTCTGTGGGAAGGGGGGCATAACTACATCGCTGACCTCTTTGTCCTGAATGCTCAGCATGGACGCCAGTTCCGAGAAGACCCCAGGAGATGTTTGCTCTCTGAGGAGTGAATGGCTTCCTGATTTTGCGCACCTCGAGCTCTCTGGACTTTCAAATGCCTCACGTGTAGGTAGGTGGGAAATAGGTCCCCAGCATCAGCTTGCTGCAAAGGTGGCTTTCTATTCCTAGGCCCTAGAAAATACTTTTAAAAAATCCACTTTCCTTCCTCCAATTAAAATGACAACATTCATTTAAAAAGCTACAAATAACAAAAGCTAGAGAGGGTGTGAAGAAAAGGGAACCCTCCTACGCTGCTGGTGGGAATCTGAGCTGGTGCGGCTACTGTGGAGAACGGTATGGAGGTCCCTCAGAAAACTAAAAGTAGAGTTACCATGCGATCTAGCAATCCCACTCCTACACGTATTTCTCGACAAAACTATGATTCAGAAAGATGCTTGCGCCCGTATATTCACAGCAGCACTGGTCAAAATGGGCAAGCAAACAGCCTCAGTGCCCACCGGCAGGCGAATGGGTCCCGATGCGGCGCATGTACACGATGGAATACTACACAGACGTCACAAAGAATGAGGCCGCGCCATTCGCAGCAACACGGACGCAATCCGAGATTAGCACACCGAGTCAGAAAGGGAAGGACAAATACCGTACGAGAGTGCTTTATGCGGAACCGAAAATATGACACAAAGGAACGTGTCTGTGAGACAGAAACAGACGCGCGAACGTGCAGAACAGACATAGCTGCGGGAGAGGGGCTGGGGGAGGGACGCGCGGGAGGTCGGGGCTGGCGGACGCGAGGCCTCACAGACAGCGGGCGGGCAGCAAGGTCCCGCTGTGCAGCGTGGAGAGCTATGTTCAGTGGCCTGTGATAAACCATCATGGAAAAGGATACAAAAGGGAAAGTATATGTACAACTGAGTCACTTTGCTGCACAGAAGTAATGAACACAGCATTGTCAATCAACTCGACTCCAATAACAACAACAGGGACATCATAGCACTTCACAGCGATCGGATTGGAGAAAAGCTTTGAGTTGGTAATGCTGTGTATTGACAGCAGTGTGTGGAGCAGCGCGTTCTGGAAGGAACCTGGCAGCGTGAGGGGAAATGAACTGTCACACCCCTTCAGCCCACTCCTGGGCACTCCAGGGAAACCCTCTCACAAGTCCCTGGGGGGATCTGGTATCCACTCTTTGCCGAGCAGTTGTCTCTCTGGAAAGCTCTGCAGCAGTCAGAGGCATCGAACAAGGTTTACACACAGGAGCAGAGATAGATCTTAAAAACACAGCATTAAGAGCAAAAATTAAGCAACAGAATGAAATCTGCAGTCCAATACCATTCATGTAAATGAAAGCCCATTCACCAATCGATGACACCACGTGTTTTATGGGAAGCCTCATGTGTAAGACACACACTGGAGGGGTTAGACTGGGGTTCTGCGGTGGGGAGAGGGGAGAGAGGGGGCCAGGGTGGACACCCAACCAAGCAAAGCAATAAGGGGTGAGGCTGCAAAAGCACGAGGTGATACCGGGTGAGTGAGGGGTGTGGAGGGCTTGATGTTCTCTCCTTTCAAGGAAGAGGTAACCACTAACTCAGCAGCCTTTGACCTCCTCTTCCTCCTGTGGACCCCTGTGGGGTTAGAACAGATTTGGACAGGGTTTCTCAACTTCAGCACTACTGACATTTTGCCGGGGGAACCATCCTGCCCCTTGTGGGATGTTTGGCAGCAACCAACTCTCCCCACCAGCTGCTGACAGCACCCACTGAGTTGAGACAACCAAAGTGTCTCTAGACTTCGCCAGATATCCCCTGGGGGAGCCGCTCCTGGGTGGGAACCACTGGGGGAGAATTAAAGCCTGGAAACCAAATCTTCCAAGTTAAGTGGCCCACACTTGCTTTGCACAAACACACACACACACACACACACACACAGACACGCGCGCACGCAGAAGCTCAGGGTCTGGAGCTCCATCTTGAAAGCTGCCAGCTTTGCTCACACGTCTGAATCACGGCTCTAGAGATTCCAGTTACAGCCCATAACCGCGTCTGCCTTGGGCTTCCTCCTAATTTTAACCAGCAGCTGGATTTGCATAGGATATTTGCATCTGAGATTACCCATGGTTCTCTGGGAGACACAGTTGATAGCAGACGATGGCAAGAAATATATATAATTTCATTTCAGCTTGCAGGGGAGGAGGGGGAAAAGGAGACGTGTTTCAGGAAGGGAGGGGACGCGTAGGAAATTGCAACGCCTTGTGCATTTGAAGAGGGGACGCAAAGCGGCTGTTGCACTGGTTACTGGGCAGGAAGGGCCGTCTGCGCTGGGCTTGGGTATTTGGTGGGCAAATGAGTGAGTCTCACAGCAAATGGGTGGGGCTCCCTGTGGCTCCCTCAGGAGGGGACTGCTGGTCCCAGTGGAGGCAGACAGAGGGGAGGAGAGAGTGGCGTAGATGGTCTCCAGACCAGCACAGAGACCCAGGCCCTGCCCCAGGAGCTCAGCCGCCCACCAGCACTGCCTGACAGCCTACTGTGTGCTTCTCCTGCGCTTTCTCCACGTGGGGCCGTTTCAGCCCGTAGTCTGCCCCTCTCAAGGCGAAGTTACCTTCCTCTTTTACTTTATTTTTTATTGGAGGATAATTGCTTTACATTGTTGTGTTTCTTTCTGCCAGACAACCACGTGAATCAGTAGTAACTATGTACATCAGAGGAGGAAACAGAGGCACCTGGGTCTCACGGTTAGTACAGAACAAAGCTTGACTTAAAACCAAAACCTGCCAGATTTGAAAACCAGTCTTTTTCCCAACCCCTTGGTGAGCTATCGCTGACTTGCAAAGTGTATGTGCCACGTGGGCCAAGGCTTAACCGGTGAATTCCCTGCTCTCCTCACACCCATCTCCAGGCACCCAAGGTTGCTCACACTCTCCACTTGGCTGACCCCGTGCCTTGCAATCCTCTGCTGCTGCTGCTGCTGCTAAGTCGCTTCAGTCGTGTCCGACTCTGTGCGACCCCATAGATGGCAGCCCACCAGGCTTCCCCGTCCCTGGGATTCTCCAGGCAAGAACACTGGAGTAGGTTGCCATTTCCTTCTCCAATGCATGAAAGTGAAAAGTGAAAGTGAAGTCGCTCAGTTGTGTCCAACTCTAGCCACCCCACGGACTGCAGCCTACCAGGCTCCTCTGTCCATGGGATTTTCCAGGCAAGAGCACTGGAGTGGGGTGCCATTGCCTTCTCCTGCAATCCTCTACCATCACATATAATTTATTTTTTCTCTGTCTCTCTCCCCTGCTCTAGACCAGGAACGTCTTAGGAGCAGAGAACATAATTGGCTCATCTCTCTCTAGTGCTCAAGAAATAAACACGGTAAAATCTGAGCTAATTTTTGACTGGGAACAGGAGAGGAACCAATCCACATCGCTGCAGTGGAATACTACCTCGTTCGGGAAGCTTCCTGATTTTCCCAGAAGGGAGAGACCGTCAGATGCGATCTTTGCTCTAAGTCACCTGTGGCAAGAGGCAGCCGATATTCCTGACCACGTTTCACCGTGCATAGCTGATCTCTGTGAACCTGCTGATGACTCCTCAAGCCCAACTGCTTCTGCAGCCTCAGTGCCTAGAACATAGTCTTGTATACAGGAAATAGAATACAGAAGAATGGGTGGATGAGTGGATGGGTGGACGAGACGAGGGATGGATGGATGGATGGATGGATGCGTGGGTGGATGGGTGATGAAAAGGGAAGAAGGTAGACGGACATTATATGATGGGCATGTGTTTGGATGGTGGTTTAATAGTTAAGTCTGGATACATGGATGGTGAATTTATGGACGGTAGCTGGATAGATGGAGGAAGAGCGGATGGTGGGGTGCTGGGGTGAGAGAGTGAGCGGGTCAGTGAGTGGGTGGGTGGATGAAAATTTGGGTGAGTGGAATAACGGCTTGGAGGGTGAGTAACTGGGTGGTGGAGGCTGGATGGGTCTGTGGCATGGGAGGGTGGCTGGTTGGTGGGGTGATGGCTGCAGAGATGGAAAAGATGTCTTCCCGTCCCCCAACAGCACACTCAGCCGCCTTAAGTAAAACAGCCTGCCGCCCTCCTTTCCCAGGTGCCCCTGTTAGTCTCCCTGCCTCTCCTGCTCCCTTCCACCTTCTGAGCGGGGGCTCCGAGGTGCCAGGTGGACGCCTTCCCAGGCAGTGCAGCTCCAGTCTCTGCCTCTGTGCTGAGCCACTCTCGCTGCGCAGAGATTTAATGCTTAACTCCGGCTTCGTCCCGCTCCTCACCTGCCTGAGGAGGTAGAGGCAGCAATTTGCATATTTATTAAATATCTCTTAGCAGGATACACAAGCAGCATTGCTACATCCCGCTCCCAGAGTCGTCCTGCTGGCAGACAAGACCGAGTGTGATCAGCGTGGCATCACTGCCCATTAAATAGCTGTTTCAGGGCCCAGAGGGCTACGAGGGGAGCCAGGGGCCGCGGGGCGGGCAGGCAGACGAGGCCCTGGAGGCTGGTGCTCTGCTGTTTCCCAGCTCTTGGGCACTGGGGAGTTTTCTGTTCTCCACCCAGGAGGAAGGGCTCTGAGGGGCTCTCTTCCAGCCCCCTGCCTCCACGTGGCACCCCTGAAATCCAACACTTCCTTTAGAAATTTCCCAGAGGAGAGGATTTAGAAGCACCTCTGTGTTTCTTTCGCTGCTCAGTTTATGCAGAAGTCCTTCCTAAGGTCTAAACCAAAGTGAGCCTGTCTTTGCATAGGTGCTTTGCTGCAGTGTTATCTTTGGCCAAAACGGGACTGACATCAGCACGAGTTGGGATGTCCCCTCCCAAGCAGAGCCACCGCATGAGGTCCAGCCTTGGAGCTAAAGTGTCTGGGGCCTGGGACCACCCGCCCTCTGTTATCTGGAAAGGAGGCCTCGGGGTGGGGACTGGGTGTCTGACTGGGGACCGGATGCGCTCTGCTATAAGCCGGGATGAACCTCCCCCTACAGACAGGGCACCCCGTCCCTTCCTCCCCTTTCTTGTCACGATTCCGAGGATGTGGTTTGTGCAGCCAGACGTTCCAGGTGCTGACTGACCTGTCTCACCTCGTAGCTGGGTGACCTCGGGTAAGTGGCACACCCTCCCCGAGCCTCAGTTTGCTCATCTGAAAGTGAAGATGACAACGACACCCACCCCGTGAGGTGATCACAGCGAGTTCCGCGCCCCAGGACGTGAGCTGAGTAAGGAAGCTCCCCTGCCCTGAGCACCGTCCAGATGCCCTCCCCCAGGACAGCAGGAAAGGACCAGGCCCTGTACACCTGGATCTCCCACCCAGTGTCCCCCACGTGCAGTGAAGGACCTTCAGGGCTTAGCATAGAGTCTGACTTTGGACTGAACACCAATTGGTCGTTCCTGTTATGGAATCATGGAAAGTTAGAAGTCCCAAGTGAGGCTGGTTGCCTGCCTGCATTTCCCAGGGAGACGGGAAGAGCTCGGGGACGGGGATCTGTCCTGTGTCCTGTGCTGAGCGTGACTCCTCCCAACCACCCTCAGGCTGGTGCTGCAAACACAGCCGCTCGACAGACGGGGAGACTGAGTAGTGGAGGGAGGAGGAGACACCCAGGACAGGACCGTGGTGAGCTGGGGACCCACACCTCGTGTGGCGTTCTCTTCCCAGACAAGTCACCAGGGGTCCTTGACTCAGAAAGAGCCCAGCGCTCCAGGAAGAGGAGACAGAGACCCACCAACAGCTTTTCGAGCTCCTTCTGCCCCCACCTCCTGCCCCCCGGAATGGTCCGGGCTACAGCCTCATAAACCTTCCTGAAAGCGCTCGTAAACACAGAGCCGGGCGGGCTCCAAGTCTGCTGCTGCAAAAAAGCAAAATCTCTGCTCGTAAAGTAATCCCCATAAAAAAAAAGAAAGAAAGAAAGGAAAAAATCCAAAAGTAAAAACAGTAACATTCTCTGGGAGATAAGGAAGAAGAGGCTAAGCTTCCATGACCGGATGGTGAGGGGAGCCGGGGGCCCTGGCCCAGAGGCCCCACCTGAAAGGCCCCAAGCTCGGGGAGCCTGGTGCACCGTGGTCCAAGCTGGTAGAGGGGCTGGGGTGGCTGGGGACGGGAGACGGAGGTGTTGAAGACTGGTGGTGTTTCCGATGATGATTTTAGCACTGAAACGGCTTCTGTGAGAAGGATGTTCACGTCCGTCCCCTCGCTGGGCCACCAACAGTATCAGGGTTTCCAGGGCTGGGATACCCATCGCACAGATGCAGAAACTGGGCTCAAGGAACAGTAAGGACTCTCAGCCCGGGCTCTGGCCTGCGGACCCTGCAGGACTCCACACTGCTGCACTGGTGAGCCTAAGTCCCTGGAATAGATGGGGCCTGACTCCACCCAGCAAGAGGCACGCCAAGGCTTGGGAGGCACACAGCTGTGGGGTCCCAGGTGGGTGCGTCTGTCACCTATTACTCACGGAAAATGATCCTTCTTACCTCCCCTGGGGGATGAAACGATGCAAGAGAGGCACACACACAGGCTCTGGTGCCTGCTCAGGTGTACTGGGGCTCTGGGAACCCGGGTGGGTCAACTTGGCATCCTGGCAAAGCGACGTTTCCAGGCCCAGGGGCCAACATGACGCTTAGGGGTGGGGACAGACGGGCTTCCCAGGTGACGCAGGGGTGAAGAACCTGCCTGCCAGTGTGGGAGATGCAAGAGATGTGGGTTCAGTACATGGTCTGGAAGATCCTCCTGAGGACAAAATGGCAGCCCACTCCAGTATTCTTGCCTGGAGGATTACGTGGACAGAGGAGCATGGCGGGCTACAGTCCACGGGGCCGCAGAGTTGGACATGAATGAGCATGCATGCGCACACACACACATACACGTCACCAGCTCAGACTGGCATAAACCGCCTTTAGCCCTCTTCCACACCGACCCAGCCCCGGACAAAGCCGCCCCACTCAGCTCCGAGCCTCCCCACCCCGGCAGCTCCTGCTCTTCTCTCCTTCCCCAGCCTTTTCATTCCCGGCCTTATCTCTTGCCCAAGGCTCTCTCCTTCCCCGGCAGCCTTCTCTTGGCTGGCTTTTGTCTGCCAGCTTCGGCTGCCCCATCTTCCTGCTGTGCTGACAATCTCCTTTGCTCTCTCTCTCCAGGCCTGGGGGCTATTGTCCTCCTGCTGTGGGAGCGGGCTCTGCCTTCCTCTAGTGAAGACAACGTGGCCCAGCCTCCCCCTGGACCCTCCGGGGGCCCCTCCAGGACCCAGCCTCTGTCCCAAGTCCCGTCCCAGCCTTCGTCCCTCGGGGAAGCCTGACTTCGATCCTAGCCCGCAGCCCCAGGGAAGAGTCTTATCCTTCAGGACACAGAAGTTCCCCTCCCCGTCCCTGTTCCCAACCCAGCCACCCCAGCCCAGGGCGTGAGTTCAGTAAGGCAGCACCCTGGTCCGTGTACCTGTCCAGAGCATCTGTCCCCCCAGGACAGCAGGAAAGGACTCCCTGCACGTCTGCTTCTCCCGTCCAGGGTCCGGGGCCTGCAGCACAGGCAGAGCTGTTGTGAGTCAGACTCCCTGGTGGCTCAAACGGTAAAGAGTCTGCCTGCAATGTGGGAGACCCGGGTTCGATCCCTGGGTTGGGGAGATCCCCTGGAGAAGAGAATGGCAACCCACTCCAGTATTCTTGCCTGGAGAATTTCATAGACAGAGGAGTCTGACGGGTTACAGCCCACAAAGAGTCGGACACGACTGAGGGACTAACAGGAAGCACACAAGCAAGGCGAGGAGGGAATGGTCTCCCTGACTCTGACTCAGGGACCTCCTCATTAGAGAACCGGTCCCCGGCTCCCAAACTCACCACCCCCACTCCTCAGCTCCTGCTCGGGCAAAAAGCCAGTGCAAGCCGTGTCCCTGTAACCCTCCACCCCCGACTCAAAAATGCTTGGGGAGGGGAGGATCCTAGCCCCCTACTCTAATAACCTATAAGATGGGGTAACAGTAGCTACTTGCAGGGCTGTTGGGGGAGCCTTTGCATCTGTGCCTGGCATCTGGTAAACACACACGGAGTCGTGTTTGCCGCTGCCGTGGTTGGCGATGGCCGTAATGCCCCAGGCTCCCTTCTGCCTCCAGCCGCACTTCCAGCCTTAGCTGCTTCTTTCCAGCCCTGGGGAGGGAAATGAGTTCCAGGTGCAAGAAACGGCAGTCTTCACGGGCAGAGGGCTGATCTCTTTTAAGAGCTGAAACGGTAATAGTGATATCAATGACTGCGTGCCTCCCACAAATGGGCTCGTGTAACCTTTGGCAGAGCCAATAAAGCAGCCCTCATGCTCACTCCTCCCACACGACAGGCCCAGATTGGCACAGCAACTTTCCCAAGCCCACAGAGCCCCTTGGGGGCAGAGCACTGATCTGAATCTACAGCGGTGAGTCATCAGGCGGCACTGGGCAAGCCACTCATCCTTTCTGGGCCTTAGTTTTCTCATCGGTAACATGGATGCCAGTGCCTACACGTCTGGGATTTGATGAAGATGGTGCTCTGGTTAAGATCTGCCGAGGAGGCCAGGAGCTGCTAAACCTACCCCGCCTGCAGAGAATTGAAATGCCAGAGCCCCCGGGGCTGCCTGGACTTGTTCAGGGGCTGGTTCCTCCCCGCCCCGGGTCCATCCTGACTCTTGAGGGCAGACACGCCCTGACCCTTTGGCTCCGGTGTCACTGCACTTAGGAGCGACCAGCACATCAGCCAGGCCGAGGACAAGCAACCAGAGACTCAGGTGGTGCCTGCCTGGTTCCTGGGCTCCGCCACTGGGGCACCTCAGCGGGGCTCGGGAGGGTGGGGACTAAGGGACAACAAGGTCAGGGGCTCCAAGTCCAGCAAACACAACCCTTTTAAAACCCCGGACTTTGCAGGTGTGACGCCCAACGCGCCGGGGAGGGAGGGCGGAGCCCCTGACCTCCAGCCCCGCCTGTCGCCCCTGTGCCTCGCCCCCTCCCTCAGGGGCCCCTGCGGGTAACGACGTCACTCGCATCTCACGGGGAGCCCCCCAGCCCCTTCTCTATGCCAGATGCCTGCTGGCAGCTTACACCCCCACAGCAGCCCCCGGGAGGGGCTCATCTCACCAGCCTCACGGTACAGGGGAGGGGCACGCAGGTTCTCCCAGGCTCAACCCCTAGTGGGCGGCAGGTCTGGTTTTGAATTTGAATCTGACTCTCAAATCTATGCTTTTTTTTTTTTTTTTTAAATAGCTAACCCGCCCTCATACAGGACCCGTCATTCATTTTTCTCATGATTCTGTGTCCACTTCCAGGTTTGGCACAGACCCGGGCACACTTTGATGGGGGTCGCCATGAGCACTGGGGCTGGGCAGACCTGGGTTCACTGTCTGACGCCGTGTCAACGATACAGAGTGCTCTATACACGACGCCTGAGGATGCTCGTGGGCACGTGTGTACGTGGCTAGTTGGTTAAGAGGCTGGTGCAATCCCCAGCTCACTCCTGACACAGGGTGAGTGTTGACTGTTTTCTGTGGTCTTGGGAATCCCTTGCATTTACCCAGAGCCCATTTGCATCTTGGGCCTTCCCTGCTGCTTGGGATTGCCTCTTCTTCCAGTTGGCCTTTTTCTACTCCTCCTTCCAAATGGTTCCTCAGGAAACCTGTCTGATCCCCTAGGCTGAGTTAGACGTGTCTCCTCCCTTTCTGGGCTGCAAAGTACCTTTAACAGCTCTTTCTTCCTGGTAATTGCCAATTACAGGTCAGTCTGGAGTATGGTGAGGCCCCTGCGGGCAGGGATGGTGTCGGATTCACGGCAAGTCCCCAGCGCGGTGCAGCTCTTTAAAAGCGCTTGGATACGGTTGTAGAGCAAGTGAGCGAGCAGGCGCAAGAGTGAACAAGGAGCCGCGGCTGACGGGGAGTCTGCACGGGTGGCCGCCCTGCCGTATTTGGGGTCAGAGACGTGGGTAACAGGCCCCCCGTCCCCAGGCACCCCACCCTCTCCCCTACCAAGGCCCCTCTGCTTAGCCTGCAAATCTGCTTGTTGTCCTTGCAGAAGATGCCGCCTGGTCATGAGTATAGAAGGTCAAGACCACAGTGACCTCTGGACCCTGCAGCCACTGGCCAAGGGCACAGGAGGTCATGGGGTCAGTGTGACATGAGGTATCAGGGCTGAGCCTCCCTGAGAGACCAAGCCTTCCCTGAATTTGCCTGCATTTTCATTCCACTTTGCTCTTCTCTGAGAAAGGAGAACACGTGTACCACAGTCCTGACTTCAGAAGTACACGCGCTCCTTCCTTCAAGCATCCGTCCCCGGAAACACTCTTGTCAGGGGAAGAGCTAGATTTATCGTGAATTGTTGAACACTCCCTGACCCTGGCCCAAGTCCATTCTCTGTCGGAGAAGCAAAGTTCTACTTGCTTTGCTTTGGGCATCAGCAAGAAGGTTTCTGGGCTTTCAAATACTGTCTTCCAAGAAGTTGGAGTTTGAACACGATCCCTTGGGTGATGCGTCCAACGGAGAAGCTCTTGCTGCAATCCCCTGCATCGTAAAATGTCAGGATGTCTGTGGTCTTTATTTATAGACAGATTGCTTTTTCAACTTTTCCTCACTCCAACATTTCGATGTGTTATTCCTGAAGATAAATGCACATTATGATTTCATAATAGAAATTGCATCTCTCCCCCGTGTCACCTCTAAGCTTGTGTATACATAAATATGGCACATTGCCTCCGACAGTAATTTAAAAGGCACTTTGGAGAACATATTGATCATGACCAGAGACCGGGGCTGGCATGGGCTAGATTTCGTCAAAGTCTGCCTCCTCCCGGCCCCCCGCCCTCTCTCTTCGTCTTTGTTTGGATTCTGAAGCTTGGGAAGTTATGATTTCCATTTATCTTTGTATATCGAGATGTTTGTTTATAGGCACCCTGGGCTTTCGGAGGGAGGAAGAAGTGAATTTTTATAACTCTAAAGTATAAACAAGGAGTGAAAAATGTAGCCTTCCTCCTGGAGTGAGTTCCCTGGAGGCAGGAATCCTTCAACTGACTCTGGGATAGACTGAGATCCTGTGAGGTCGGCTCTACCCACGGCCGCCGCGGGGCCACCTTCATTCCCTTCCAGATCACCATCACATGCTCCTGGGGCTGAGTTCTGGATCCAACCAGAGCATCCTCCTCTCTGCTCACTTGTCTGCCTCCGAGGGAGCTCAGGACGTTGGCCTGCTCCCAGCCCTCTGAGCCACCCCTGGTCATTCCTGGACCCAACTAGCAGCTCACCTCTTCCAGGGAACATCCAGGATTGTTCAGAGCTGCATCTCAGCACTCCAGCAGCCCACTCTCTCTGGAACCCTCCATACTCTTCCCATTTTAAAAATGATTTCTCTTTGGGCTGCTTTTAAGATCGCATTGTTCTGGGCCAGGTAGCTCAGTGAGCTGGAGGAAACCAAATAGAAATTTGTTGAGCATTTGTGGTACATCAGGCAAGTTCTGGGAGCCTATCTCATTTAGCCCTGACAACTGTCTTTATGGGTTGGGTTTTATTCTCCCATTTTACAGAAGAGAAAACTGAGGTTCAAAAAGTCAAGCTGGCCATTTAAGGTCTTGAGCTGCTAAGAAGAGCCTTGATTCAAATCTCCAAAGACTCCATTCCCTCTGACACTTCTAAAGCTGATGGAGCTGGATCTGGTGGGTCAGTTTTTCAAGATGCAGATTAATGTTCCAGTCCAGAAGATTAGCCCCATAGCTGTCCACTGACAGCACCAGGCCTGGCTGAGTGTCCTGCAGACACCCATCTCTGGGCTCTCTGGCCCTCCTCCTCAGTCTACACTGGCCTCTTTCCTCTCTCTGCTCTTTCAACATCAGTATTCCCTCCACTTTGAACTGGGACCTCTTCTCTTCTTCCTTTAACTCTTCCTGGACTCTCACTTACCCCCCAACTGCCAGCTTCAGTGACCGCTTTTCTCTTGGTGACCTTCCAGTCCCCCTTCCAGTTCAGATCACTCTCCTGACTATCTCTCCATTGGACATCTCCGCTGGGATCTCTTGCAATCCCCTCAAATGTAATCTAGCTAAGCCTGAGCTACACATCCCATCTGTGAGGGTACCATCTCCCGCACAGGTTGCTCATGCCAGAAACCGTGGCCATCACACCTGACTCCTTCCGCGTTAGCACACCCATTCCTTCCCAGCCCCCGTGTCTTCCTCGTCTGAATACCTCGGGACCATCTCCTTTCTCTCTGTCTCCTCTTGTTCTGCTTTAATTCAGGCCGCCACTCATTCTGACCTAAGTCACGGCAGCGGTTGCCTAACTCATCTCCCAGTCCCCACTCTTGCCAATTCCAGTCCATTTTGCACATGAGAGCCAGGGTGAGAGTCCTCGAGCAGAAAACCAACCACATGGCTCTTTTGTCTGAGACCCGCCATGGTGCCCACTGACGGGCACTGGGCGTCCCCCTCTGTGTCCTCCTGCCTCGTGCCAGGCACGTGTGGCAGGCACTCAGTAAGCAGCTACCAAATGGATTCTCGGCCCTTTTCCTCGCGTCTGCTCCCTGGCTTTGTGTCTCTTTCCCTCCCAGCGTCACCCCTAAACTGCTTCAGCACCACGCTTTGCCGTGGGGCTAAGGCCGTGGGGCCTGAGTTGGCCTTTGCCTCTGCCATTAGCAGCCTTCCCCTCTCAATTACATGGTAATCCCTGTTAAAATTACAAATTTATTTATAGTTTTTTTCCTTTCTTTTTTCTCCCCCACTCGGCAATTTTTACGGCTCATCGGCCGTAACAAATTCTACTTCATAAGGCAGAGGCGCGCGTTATTATTACCTTATGGAAACAGACAGCGGCAGCTGACTCCCATCTCCAGCCGGCGTGCTGTCTCCACGGATCCATGATGGTTTCAATCAACACCCCTGTGGGATTTGTTCCGCTCTTTGAGGACGCAAGCTTGTGGATGTGGAAATGGTGTTTCTGTCTCCATGCCAGATGGCAGCAGAGGCCCCGCCCGGGGTCCCTGGAACTTGGTGGCTGTTCTTTTGAGAAGAACAAGGCGGAGCAGTCTTGGTGATTCTGTTTTGTCTAGGAATAAAGAGACCACACTCCTGCACAACAGTGACTGAATATTGTTCAGTCTGTACTGTGACGGTAACCATACGAAGTGGGTGACAAAGACGGCCTCATTTTATTGAGGAAAGTGGCTCAGGGACCACATGTAACTTACCCAAGAGATCAGAAGGGTCGGGGGTCTCCAGGCCCCCAGAAGTGGGGAGGAGGCTCTAAGGGTATCCTGAGCTCCCTTTCACCCATTCATCTTTCGTAGGATTCACTGTGAGGGCTTTAAATCATTCTCTCCTTCCTTCATTCATGAGTCCATCCATTCATCTTTCAATGCAAATGTACTAGCCCTGACTGTCTGTACTGCCCGTGTCAGATGCTTGGATCCCGGGATAATTCAGCCACAGGAGAATGGGGTGGATGCTATCCTCTTCCTCATCCAATTAGAGAGCATCTTTATCAATTATAAGAATGCTCAGGAGGAAGATAAGGCTTCAGAGAAGTCAAGGATGAACGCAAAGAGGAGAAAGAGCTAACCACAGGTTCCCTGGGGTTGATTCCAGGGTGTGATTTCACGTCATTCTCACAGATGGTGGGATCAGAGGTCTTAGGAACACAGACCTTGCACGCCTGACTCTGACTCTCAGCCCCTCCCTTCCAGCCCTGTGACCCCGGCCATGTGACTGACTCTCATGACCTTATCAGTGAATTGGGGATGCTACTAACTGTCGCTTTTAGCTTATCACGAGAAACAAAGACAGCATACTTGTGCCTGGTCTTTATTATTAATAAAAGCACTCAATGAATATTATTATCAGTAACCATATGAGGTTATCCCATTATTATCCCATTCAACAGGTGAGGGAAATGTGCCTAGAACTATCGTAACTCGCCCTAGAGAGCAGAGTCAACAGGAGAGTTAACCAGCAGAGTCTCAAGAAGAGGTGGACTTCTGGAGTCAGCTCCAAGGTCTGTCTTCTCACCCATCCTCCAAGACCCCGATCTTATCATCCTTCCACACATCTGTTTCGCTATTACTATTAGTTTTGCCGGAGCTGGGGCTGGACAAACGAAGAGGTAGTGTGGAGTCAAAGTATTAGTCACTCAGTTAGTTGCTTTGTGACCTCATGGATCCACCAGGCTCCTCTGTCCATGAGATTCTCCAGGCAAGACCACTGGAGTGGGTTCACATGCCATCCTCCAGGGGATCTTCCTGACCCAGGGATTGACTGAACTGGGTCTCCAGCATTGCAGGTAGATTCTTTACCGTCTGAGCCACTGGGGTCTGCCCTTAAGGAGCTTGCAGTCTTACAGAGTAGAAGGCTTTTAACAGGAGTTTGTCCACTTTCAGCACAGCCATGGAGACCTATGAGCTTGTTATAGTGGGTACAAGGAGGAGGGAGGGGTCTCCTCAGCCAGGTGACAGAGGGAAGGGCTGCCAGGAGAAAAGAATAATCACATCTGAGATGCGAGAAGGAAGGCTGGGAGAAAGATCGGGTCTGACCCCTCTCCTTTGTCGTCATATCGGCGTCTCCTTGCTCCTGACGCTGGGTGCCTCCTACACGCCGGTCAGGACTCCATTCTGGAGTCAGTGCCCTTCCTGACTTCCTGAGCCCTCGCCCCTCCCCGGGGACCTGCCTTCCTCTGTCCTCTGGACACTTGCCACCCTTGTCAGATCTTCAGATCGTCATTGTGAACGTTTACCTGCCTTTTCAGGACAGTAAACGTCCTCTTCTTCTCTTTCAGGGTCACTCCTGGTGTAAACACAAGTACCACCCAAACAAAAGCACCTGGTGTGTTAATTATCGGATTGTTTTCATAACGAAAGCAAGATGCTTTTTGCAAACACATCCATCTGCAGGTCTATTGGACCTGCCTATCTAGAGCTTACAACTGAAGGGCAGCCTGACATGTTCAGGGACTTCCCTGGGGTGACCCATAGGCTACCCTCTCCCACCTGGCAGGGTAGAGGAGGCTTAGGGGCTATGACAGGGGCTGTGAATGAATACTGGTAGGGATTTGGCTACTCTGTTGACTTCTTCCTGCCTCTGCTCCATTCTGGTCATATTTGGGAGGAAAAATCCATCATCAGGCATCCCACTGGTTGTGCGTGGAGTTGAAATTACTAGAAGGGCTTGCCTCTTTCTGCCTCACTTGAATGCCTGCAGAGACCGGGAGCTCACTACCTAAACAGCAAGCCCATTCCTGCGAAGCCTGGCTCTCACACCGTTTTCTTTCTGTAGAGACCAAATTGACAATTCTGCAACTGCTATCCATACGTCCTGGTTCAGCTTTAGGGAGCAGCACGAGTGAGGCTACTCCTTCCTGTCCACCTCAGCCGCATGGCCACCACAGGCAGAATACCTGTCCACCTCAGCCGCATGGCCACCACAGGCAGAATACCTGTCCACCTCAGCCGCATGGCCACCACAGGCAGAATACCAGAGCTGGAAGGGACTCGAGGAATTCACTCCTCCAGCCCCGCCTTGTGTTACGTGGGGCTGCGGTCACTGCACCTCTGAGCAGCTTGACGGCGTCTCGCTTTCCTCATCAGTGTGGCAAGGTCTGTCATGTACAGTGTCTGTCAGAGACCTAACCCCAGAGCTGGGGCTAGATCCTAGTCTCTAGCCTCCTCATTCACTGCCTTTGGTCACCACCATCGGACAGGATGGGTCTGCCTTCAGCTCTGTCCATAGCCCAGAAACCCCCTGCACATAGAGAGAAGCCCCAGCGTGGCCTGTGTGAGGTGCTGAGTGCTTTGTTTCAACCACATCTTCATCTTCATCCATCTGCCTAATTCGGCTCATGGGAGCTGTCCAGGGTGCTAGCTGGCAGCCTTGGGATCCAGGGAAGCTTTACCATCAAGTTAATTCTTGGGTTTACTCCCAAACCCAAGCATTAACCCACTTCAGTACTCTTGCCTGGAGAATCCCACAGACTGAGGAGCCTGGTGGGCTATGGTCCAGAGGGTCGCAAAGAGTCAGACATGAGTGAAGTGACGGAGCACACATCCGTGGAAGGGCTTGCTGACTCTTGGCTCCCATCACCCCTGAGCCAGGCTGGAAGCCCCGGGGTCCTTTCCCTGGCCCTCAGAGTCAACCCTCCCTGAGCCGTGGAGGCAGCCTGGCCAAGCAGAAAGAAAAGGCTGGGGCTCTAGAGACAAAATGCAGATTCCGTTTTCTGGCTCTTTCTCTCACCTGCTGTGGGAGCTGACTCAGAACTCTCCCTCCTCTTGGTCTCAGTGTCCTCATCTGTGAAGGAGTGATAAAAATATCTTACTCACAGGGCTGTGTCTGGGTTCCAAACAAAATAAGTGAAGGAGAGTCTGAGGTCTGGCACGTGCTCCCTGCTCAAGAGACCTGGCCTTCCCCACCCCAGCCCCCTGCACAGGCACCCCTGTCCTTGCCAAATCCCCCCAGACCTCAGCCACCATTGGCTCACACTTGGTAGAGCAGAGTTACCATGGCAACTCATGGGTTGTGCAGTTCCGGGTCCCTGTTCCCCCAGACTTGTCCCTCTCCATTCCTGTACCCAGCCCAGCCCAGCCCAGCTCGGAGAGCTGCCAAGGCAGCCAGATTGCACTGGGCTCCAGCAGCCCCATCCTCTGAGCCGACCCTCTGTTGCCGAGAGATTTCAAGGGGTTTAGAGCTCGGTGGACTCTATGGGCTTCTCTCAGCCAGCACAGGCCTCCTGCTCCCCTGCCAGCAGAAGCTTGGCCCTGCTGTGTCCCAGCTCCCCAGGACCCTCTGGATCCTCTTTGCTCTCTCATTAGGAAGACAGGCCGGGCTAAGACTGGTGTTTGGAGAACTCTTCCCTGCAGCAGCCCCCAGCCCCCACCGCTTCCTTCTATGGCCTGCCTCCTCCAACCACTGGCTCAGCAAAACCCCTCTCCACTCCCCCCAGCTGTGTCTGGGAGAGATGTCTCAGTGCATGGAGAGGTGGCCGGCATCGAGATCAAAGGACTCGGGTTCGAATCCTAGCTCCGCACTTCCCAGGTGCGTTAGTTGGCCAGAGCTGCCAGAACAAAGTACCACAAACTGGGTACAAGATGCCCTCCTTGTGGATGTGTCTGTCCAAATTTCCCCCTTTTATAAGGACGCCAGTTATAATGGATGAAGGGCCCACCCTCCTCCGATATGATTGCATCTTAACTAATTACATCTTAACTGATTACCAGGTAAGGTCAAGTTCTGAGGTTCTTGGGGTTAGGACTTCCACACTTGAACTTTGGAGAGAGATATGATCCAACCTGTAGCACTAGCTCTGTGGCTAAGGGCAAGCCACCACCTCTCAAAGACTTAGAAAGGCTCATTTTGAATGTGGGAGTGAAAATAGCAAAGTCCTATTGCAGATGTTGTAAAGATTAAACGGAACAAGCACGCACAGTGGTTAGCCTGGGGCTAGCAGATACTGGAGTCAATAACTGTAGCGGCTGTGAATTCCTGTTTGGAGGGCGATCCTTTTCCTTGGGGACCCTTTTCTTCTGGATGGGGGCAGTGAAAATACAGGTGAGTTCAAAGCCTTTGGGTCTCATTACTACAACCTCCCAGAAACCCTGGTAGGATCACGGATTAGGGATTCATTCATTGACCCCAGTTTATTCTACAGATGCTGGGTGCTTTATGCATTGCTATTTTATTTCATTCTTACAAATGTGTTAGTGTTTCCCTTTAACAGGTATGGAAATGGACAAGGGATGTGGCTTCCTCAAAGCCCAGTGGTGAAGCGGATGGTAGGGGCTGGGCTTGCAGTTTAGAGTGTAGCTGTGCCTGGCCTGGGGTGGGTACCTGCTTGGGAAAGTTGACCATTTCTGCCTGCAGTGAGCCACGCAAATCCTTCACTGACGCCCTGTAGCCCATTCCTAGAGGAGCTCTCAAGTCCTCCCATGCTGTTGGCACACGGCTTCTGCTTATAATTTTTTGTATTTATATCTTCTTTCCATTGCTTGTCATCAGGCTGTTTATCGGCATGCAGAGATGCACCCCTCGTACATGTTAAATATATATGCATCTCTTTGTATATGAGCATGCCTTCCCAGTTATATTTATGCAGTTCCTCAGAGGATTAATTTAGCCAAATAACTGAAGCTATTTAGGTAGCTGACATTCACACTGTGATGGGAATGCAGGAGCTAAGTCAGCAAGATGCTGGCTCCCACCCAGGCCTCCCCAGGACTCAGTTTCCTTAACTTGGGGCCCCATGTGGCAGAAAGTGCAGGAGCTCCGCTAGCCTGGATTTCAAGTCCAGGTTCAGTAATGGGGAGCCGTGAACTTTGGGGAAAAGTAATCACCAACTGAGCCTCATTTTTTTCTTTTCAGGTGAAAGGTCATTTTTCTTACAGAGCTGTTGCAGACTTAATTGACTTAATGTGTTTGAAACTCTTTGTTCATAGTAGTTGCTATGTGCTGGTGGCTGCTTTCATTCTCCTCTTTCACCTCTCTCTCCCTCCGTGTGGCTCCAAGAGTAACTTAAGATAAGGTTAAAATCCCCTGGTTTGGCTCTTAAGGTCCTCAACTCTGTGGTCTTGAATGACCTTCCTTCCTTCAGAAATTATCCTCGCACTGTGTTTGTATCATTGAGTTGGGATGGACATTGCTATTGCTGCCCACCATTCCTGTGCAAGCCAACCCAACAGCTTCAAACCAGCCAGCATGTGGTGGGCCAGAGCCCATTACCTGCCAGAGGGGCAGGCTCGGGGGGAGCAGCTCTCAACCAAAGTCTGAAGGGATGTGGGCGTAAGCACCCCAGCTGTGTTGCCCCGTGCTTGGACGAACTCACAGGTCTGTTTTAAACTCTCGTCCAATGTGCCCCAGTGGGGTGGAGTCCTGGTCGCCCAGAGTGGAAACCTTCTCCGTTGGCTTTCTTCTCTTTCTTTCCCTGTCTCACTCCCTCATGCTCCTGTAAGTGTGTTTAGGATCCCCTTCAAGATGAACTCTGCACTTGCAAATTCTTGTCTTAGGGTCTTTTTCTGGAAAAAACCCAGTTTAAGACCAGATGTGGTGGGGAGTGATGAGAATCTGGACTCTGGGGTCTCCCTCCCCCCACAGATATTTTAATCCTACCTGAAAAGGCAGTGATGAGTTAATTACTTAAGCTTTCTGAGCCTGTTTTCTCCTTTGTAAAGTCGGGATAGAGTTACAGTTCCTGCCCCCGAGGGGCATGAGGTCACTGACCTTGATAACCACCCATGTTTCTCCAGCCCCTTGTACTAGACTTCAACTTGTTCCATAGCCCTCTTTACCCTCTTATTTTGGAGGTTACCCTCTTACTATTATTACCCTCTTACTATGGAGAAAGCAACGGCACCCCACTCCAGCACTCTTGCCTGGAAAATCCCATGGACGGAGGAGCCTGGTAGGCTGCAGTCCATGGGGTCGCTGAGTCAGACACGACTGAGCGACTTCACTTTCACTTTTCACTTTCATGCACTGGAGAAGGAAATGGCAACCCACTCCAGTGTTCTTGCCTGGAGAATCCCAGGGATGGGGGAGCCTGGTGGGCTGCTGTCTATGGGGTCGCACAGAGTTGGACACAACTGAAGCGACTTAGCAGCAGCAGCAGCAGCATGGAGATTATATTATTTATTAAATTTAATTTTTTTCTACTGAGGTGTGGTTGACTTATAATGTGTTAGTTTCTGGTGTACAGCAAAGTGACTCAGTTCACTTCAGTTCAGTCACTCAGTCACGTCTGACTCTTTCCGACCCCATGGACTGCAGCACGCCAGGGCTCCCTGTCCATTACCGACTCCTGGAGTTCACTCAAACTCATGCCCATCGAGTCAGTGATGCCATCCAACCATCTCGTCCTCTGTCATCCCCTTCTCCTGCCTTTAATCTTTCCCAGCATCAGGGTCTTTTCCAGAGTCAGGTCTACACATCAGGTGGCCAAAGTACTAGAGTTTCAGCTTCAGCATCAGTCCTTCCAATGAATATTGTTATACATATACATATATGTGTGTGTGTGTATGTGGGTATATATATGTATTCACACCTGTATATATATTCTTTTCAGATTCTTTCCATTGTGGATTATTATAAGATGTTGAATACAGTTCCTTGTCTGTGCATGCATGCTCAGTCATCTCTGTCATGTCCAGCTCTTTGCAACCCTGTGAACCGTAGCCTGCCAGGCTCCTCTGTCCATCAGATTTTCCTGGCAAGAATACTGAGTGGGTTGCCATGCCTTCCTCCAGGGGATCTTCCCAACCAAGGGATCAAACCTACGTCTCCTGCGTCTCATGCACTGCAGGCGGATTCTCTCCCACTGAGCCACTGGGGATCTGCTCTACAGTGAATCCTTGTTGTTTATCTATTTCATATGTAGCAGCTTGTATATGCCAATCCCAAGCTCTGAACTCATTCCTCTCACACCCCCTTCCCCTTGTAACTATAAATTTGTTTTCTATGTCTGTGAATTAGTTTCCATTTTGTAAATAAGTTCATTTACACCATTTTTCAAGATTCAGCTTGTGACATCATACAATATTTGTCTTTCTCTGACTTCGTGTGATGACCTCTAGGTCCATGCATGTTGCTGCAGATGACATTATTTCACTCTTTTTATGGCTGAGTAGTATTCCATTGTGCACATGCGTGCGTGTGCGCGTGTGCGCGTGCGCGTGTGTGCGTGTGCGTGCGTGTGCGTATGCATGTGTGCGTGTATGTGCGCGTGTGTGTGCGTGTGTGTGTGCGCGTGTGTGCATGTGTGCGTGCGCGCACGTGTGTGTGTGCGTGTGCATGCGTGCGTGCGTGTGTGTGCATGTGCGTGTGTGTGTGCGCACACGTGTGTGCGTGTGTGTGTGCGCGTGTGTGTGCGTGCACGTGTGTGTGTGTGTGTGCGTGTGCATGTGTGCGTGTGTGTGTGTGTGTGCGTGTGTACTCATCTCATTTACCCATTCATCTGTCAGTGGACACTTACATTGCTTGCATGTCTTGGCTATTATAAATAGTGTTTGTATGAACATAGAGGTGTATGTATTTTTCAAATTAGACTCTTCTCCAGATATATGCCTGGGATGGGATTGCTGGATCATATGGTCACTCTATTTTTAGTTTTTTAAGAACTGGATATGGAACAACAGACTGGTTCCAAATAGGAAAAGGAGCACCTCAAGGCTGTATGTTGTCACCCTGCTTATTTAACTTCTATGCAGAGTACATCATGAGAAATGCTGGGCTGGAAGAAGCACAAGCTGGAATCAAGATTGCTGGGAGAAATATCAATAACCTCAGGTATGCAGATGACACCACCCTTATGGCAGAAAGTGAAGAGGAACTAAAAAGCCTCTTGATGAAAGTGAAAGTAGAGAGCGAAAAAGTTGGCTTAAAGCTCAACATTTAGAAAACTAAGATCATGGTGTCTGGTCCCATCACTTCATGGGAAATAGATGGGGAAACAGTGGAAACAGTGTCAGACTTTATTTTGGGGGGCTCCAAAAATCACTGCAGATGGTGATTGCAGCCATGAAATTAAAAGATGCTTACTCCTTGGAAGGAAAATTATAACCAACCTAGATAGCATACTGAAAAGCACAGACATTACTTTGCCAACAAAGGTCCATCTAGTCAAGGCTGTTGTTTTTCCAGTGGTCATGTATGGATGTGAGAGTTGGACTGTGAAGAAAGCTGAGCACGGAAGAATTGATGCTTTTGAACTGTGGTGTTGGAGAAGACTCTTGAGAGTCCCTTGGACTGCAAGGAGATCCAACCAGTCCATCCTAAAGGAGACCAGTCCTGGGTGTTCATTGGAAAGACTGATGCTGAGGCTGAAACTCCAATACTTTGGCCACCTGATGCGAAGAGCTGACTCATTGGAAAAGACTCTGATGCTGGGAGGGATTGAGGGCAGGAGGAGAAGGGGATGACAGAGGATGAGATGGCTGGATAGCATCACCAACTTGATGCACATGAGTTTGGGTGAACTCCGGGAGTTGGTGATGGACAGGGAGGCCTGGCATGCAGCGATACATAGGGTCGCAAAGAGCGACACGACTGAGCGACTGAACTGAACTGAACTGAAGTGAAGGAACTCTACACTCTTCTCCATAGTGGCTGCACCAATGTACACATGGAGTTTTTTTTTAATAGACTTGTATATGGTCTTTTTTCACATAGACTGCCCTATGCCATCTAGAAGATCATCTCCATAAGCAGAGTCTCTGTTATTAATACTTAACTCGTTGCTGATTTTCAACACCCTGGACAGCACCAAGCTCATTCTACTTCTTAAAAATTACTAATATCATTGCTTTGCTCCTTCCTGCCTCTGATTTTGCTATAGCTGTTCCTATCACCTTGTATTTCTGTTCTATCTGAAGCTTTATTCATCCATTACAGCCCAGGAGGCTTCTCAGGTCAACTCTGACCCCTAATGAACCCTACTTCCTCTGAGATTCCCCACTGAGGCCCTTCCTTGGGGACACAGACTGAGGTCTTGGGCCTCAAGATAACACTGACTTGGTGCCTTTCCCGTCTCACCCTCCTTCCCAGGTTCTGGCTGGATGTACCCGAGGCCTCTGCAGCTTGCTCCTTTCCTTGGCCATCAGCAGCAGACAGAGGGGCTTGCTGACAACCTCTCCAGCTCCTGCCACGTTTGCAAGGCCCCATCAGTCTAGTGTGGAACCGCAAGGCTACAGAGTCTCTTCTGTTTCCCCTGGGTCCCCTGCCACACATTCAGCCTGTCCTCAGACTCCTCCTCACACAGACACCAGCTGCCCACTGAGCGCCTGCCACGCACCTGGCTCAAGGGGCTGCACTTACATGGGTCACTGAGCTTTGAGGCATATGGCCCCACACTTGCTCACGCTGACTGGATCCAGGATCAAGGCCTGAACCAGAGGCAAACACCCTGTGGACAGGCCGATGGGGAGCCTGTGAGGCAGCCTGGGAATACCAGCAGACTTGTGTTGAACATGTCCTGGGTACCAAGAACTCCCCTACACATGTCTTTGATCCTCACAGCCATCCTTTGAGGCCAGAGCTGTTATTATCATGTCCATTTCAAAGATCCAGAAACTGACTCAGGAACTTGCCTGGCATTATGATTTGAGCCAGCTCTACCAGACTCCAGAGCAGGTACTGGGAATAACGTACCACCCTTTCTTCTCCTTTTGGGTGGTGATTAACTGAAGAGCACAAATCCTCCTGATGAAACTGTGCAGCTCTAGGTGTCCTGCCTGCCACGAATGACTATGCATGTGTGTGTGTGCGTGTATGTGTGTGCGTGTGTGTGTGTGTGTGTGCATGCTGAGAGACATACAGACAGACACTCAGGGAATCGGAGAAGTGGAGACATGGCCAAAAAAATGTGGAAGGGGGCTGGCAGCCAAAGCCAGGAGATGATAGAAGACTTGAGGGCAGAGATCAGGAGCAGCGAGCTAATCATCAGCTCCTGAACGGAGCCCCATTCTCCTTGAGGCCTGGCCCAGCAGTAGCTGGAGGGCTCCCCATCCCCTGGGGAGAACCCCAAGCCCACCTGAGTCCCTGGTAACCCAAGGTTCCTACGACAGTGTTGCTACCAAGTCCAGCCTCACACTCCGCCTGTGAATGCATCATCCCAGCCGTCGTCTCCTCTGCCACCATCCTTGTTATCACTGGCGTAGGTGTCTTCTCCACGCCACTCACACCTTGCCTGTCCTTACCACCCCACCACCCACAGCACCTCCTTCATTCACTCACTCAGCAAGTATTTACGGAGCACCCTTTACATGCCAAGTGCCCTTGTAGCCACTGGGAGTGCAGCAGAAAGCAAAACCAAGTGTCAGCCCTCAGGGACCTCCATCCACTGTCCTCGCTCCCTCCCTCCCTGCAAGACCTCGAGCATGAGCGTCAGCCCCTCTGCTGCAACAGCATCGGTCATTACTCACCGAGCCCCTGCTCTGCGCAGCACCCCAGGCTGGGAACTGAGTGCATAAGAGGCACCCACCCTTACAGCACGTGTGCTGCTTCCTCCTCTGTCATCTGCACGAAGGGAAAGCCCTCCTTGCAGGGACACCCCTCCAGTTTTCCCCCAGATGGTACCCCTCAAAGCCTGCTGCCGGCTGTTAGGCTGTCTGACCTACTTGGAAATCCTTTCATGCAAAAAAAAAAAAAAAAAGGAGCTGACACTTCATCTCAGAGGCAGCTGCTGCATTTCTCCAGAGCAGGAAAGGAAATAAGACAAAGACTGGGCTCTCCTAAATTAAAAACATGCCCATGAGAAGCCAGAGAGGGGCTGAGGAGGACCCTGGGGATTGCAGAGGGCTCTGGCAGCCTCTGCTTGCAGCAACGCCTTGGCAAGATCACCTTAAGGCAAAACTGATGGGGCAGTAAGGACACATGGGTGGGGGCAGAGGAGCCCTTCTTCTCTGGCTGCAAATGAGCCCAGCCGTTCACCCAGGTGGCTCCCCCTGCCCAGCATCCCAGCTTCCCTCTAAGCCAGCTCTCCATCCATCTGTCCATATCACCGAGGGCCCATCAGCCCCCAGGGCTGGAATTCATTTAAATGGTATGTGAGCCGTGTGGCTAAAGCGCGTGTTAAGCAATGTTTATTACAATCAATAAATCATGGTCCCGTATCTGATTCAGAGACGGAAATAGCTCATGAGCCCGGGCCGCTGAGGAGAGAGAGGTGACCGCAGGCCCGGAGATAAGACAAACTCGATGAGGTCAGCCTCTCCATATCAGCTGCGAGGAGCTGGTATCCTGAGCCCTGATTCCATTTCTCCCGACAGTTCCTCCTCCCCGTCCTTCTCGGGGGAGCCTCAGGAGAGCCCAGATGGTCTGTGTTTCCCTCCTCTGGAGAGAAGGCTGGCCTGGGAGCAGGGGAGCGGCTTAGCTGGCCAGGTAGGTGCCTCACTAAGAGCAGGGCATGGAGGAAAGGTTGTTGGGCCGCCTTTGGCGACTTCTTTCTGATTGTGGGAGGAAGTCTGGCTCCATTCCCTGCAAGCTGGGAAGGGAGGCGGGGTAAGAGAAGAGGAGATGCCTTGAAATGCCATGACTGGAAAGTCTGCAGCTTTGAGTGAGGGGTGAGAAGTGCTGTGGGCAAGAGGCACCATATGGATTCAGAGCACAGTATTGTCATCACAAAAACTGGAGCTCACATTCCAGCTTTGGTACTTCCTTGAATGAGTTCCCTAACCTCTTTGAGCGTCCCTTCCCTGTGTGTAAAGCAGGGGAAATACTATCACCTGCCTCACAGGAAGGTTGGGGAAACACAGTGAGTTAATGTCTATAGAAGCGCTCAGCACAAGGGCTACAATATGTGTTGTTGTTGTTGTTGAGTCACTAAGTCGTGTCCGACTTTTTGTGGCCCCATGGACTGCAGCAGGCCAGGCTTCCCTGTCCTTCACCAACTCCCGGAGTTTGCTCAACTTCATGTCCATTGAGTCAGAGATGCCATCCAACCGTCTCATCCTCTGTCGTCCCCTTCTCCTCCTGCCCTTAATCTTTCCCAGCATCAGGGTCTTTTTCAATGAGTCAGTTCTTCCCATGAGGTGGCCAAAGTATTGGAGCTTCAGCTTCAGCGTCAGTCCTTCCAATGAATATTCATGACTGATTTCCTTTACGATGGACAGGTTTGATCCCCTTGCTATCCAAGGGACTCTCAAGAGCCTTCTCCAACACCACAATTTGAAAACATCAGTTCTTCAACACAACCTTCTTTATGGTCCAACTCTCACATTCCTACATGACTACTGGAAAAACCATAGCTTTGACTAGATGGACCTTTGCCAGCAAGGAAATGTCTCTGCAATATGTTTAGTGCCCATGAGTGGCATTTACCGTGGGAGGCCTGCTGCGGCCCGTGGAGTTGCAAAGAGTGAGGCATAATTTAGTGACTGAACAACAACTGTGGGAGGCTGGATAATGGCCCCAAAGATGTCCTCATCCTAATTCCCAGAATCTGTGAATGTTTTGCATATGGAAAAGGGATTCTGCAGATGCAAGTAGCTAAAGGAGCTAGAGATGAGGAGATTATCCTGGATTATCCAGTGGACCCAGTGCAATCACAAGGATCCTATTAGAGGGAGGAAGGGGAAGTTGGAGTGAGACGGCCATGTGACCACAGACGCGATGGGAAGCAGAGCCAGAGGGGAAACTGCACTGACCACAATGGAGACGGAGCAGGGGCCGCAAGCCAAGGAATGCTGGCAGCTCCAGACGCCGCAAGAGGCAAGGGAATAAACTCTCTTCCAGAACCTCCAGAGAGAACCAGCCCTTCCAACAGCTTGATTTTGGCCCTGTAAGGCTCATTTCAAACTTCTGACCTCCAGAACTGTAAGAGAACAAACCTGTGTGATTTTAAGCTACTGGTTTGTGATTATTTGTCACAGCAACAACAAGAAAACTAACACTTGTGAAGTGTACAGGGGACCCCTTCCCTGATAAGAGATCAGAGCAACAGCAAGAAAACTAACACTCGTCACAAAACTAACGATTTGTGAAGACGATGATGTTGGTGACGCTATACAAACATCTGAGATGCCTCCCAGGGTCCCTGGCTGGTACAAGCAGCTGCCATCAATCCCCTTGTAAGGTGAAACCTGGCGAGAGAAGACTCTGCTTGTGCCCATTTGGCATGACCAGTACAGACCAGGTGGGAGGTTGGAGTGTCTCTTGGACTTCTGATCCCCTGAAGGTGGCAGCCAAAACCGCGGTGGTCCCGGGCTTGTGGGCTGATACGTGGACCATCTGAAACATTGAGCGGAACGGATTCATAGGACTCTGAGCTGTTGGTCAGAACTTGTACACTGGCTAGGGTGGCCACTGTTTGGAGCTTGGAGAAGGAAGAGATGGCAGGAGCAAGTTCTGGGGGAATCCAAATGCTGTGTGGGCAATTAAAAGTAAGGATTTGAGAGAATAGCCCGGAAACACATACATTACCATATGTAAAATAGACAGCCAGCGGGAGTTCGCGGGATGCACAGAGAACCCAAAGCCGGTGCTGTGTGACCACCTGAAGGACTGGGATGGGGAGGGGTTCAAAAGGGAGAGGACATGTGTTTCCCTATGGCCGGTTCATGTTGATGTGTGGCAAAAACCATCACAATATTGTAAAGCGAGTGGCTTCTAATTAAAAATAAAATTTAAAAACTCAACATTAAAAGACTAACATCAAAATAAAAAAAAAGTAAGGACTTGGCAGAACCAGTTGTCAACATGGAGAGCTGGACAGAGGCTTGATCACAGAGCCGAGGCAGGGGACCCCTCCCTGGTAAGAGAGCAGAGCAAACTGTCTCTGATAGAGACACCTGACCCTGTTCCAGGGCTACTCACAAGCCCCCTGGCTAAGATGAGTCCCAAGCCTCAGAGTCAGGGGCGCCTACCATGCTGTCCATGAACTGCAGCTCCAGGAGAGAAAGACCAAGGGACTGTCAGAATGAGGAGTTTCATGTTCTTTTGAATTATCTTCTCTCCTGGATGAATGCATGAACCCAGTACCAGGTTCTCCTCTGACGAAGGCAGGGTTTTTGCTCCAAAATTAGACAGCCGAGCCATGCTCTGCAGAATGGCTTGGCTGGTGGGAAGCAGTGGATGGCACTTTCCTTTTCCTTAGGTGGAGCTGCCAGCTCTCCTGGAAGCTCCTTGTCTGTCCCATGAAGGACTTCGGTGGGCGAGGGAGATGGTGGGTGATGGTGGAGCATCATGCATGCTACGTGATGGACACTGGTGCCGTCTCGGGGGGAGATGCCCAAGAAGAGAGGGACGAGGTGTCAGTGGCCTGGGTGAGTCCAGGGTCTACACTGGTGGTTCCCAAGTGCTGATGCCTGGATGAGCCTCAACTGAATCACCCAGCGAGGGGAGGGGGTGTGGGTCTAAAGTATGGGCTTCAGGGACCTGCTCCCGGAGGAGACGCCTACTCAGGCATCTGGGGTAGGACATCTGCAACTTTGTTGCCGCCCTCTCTACAGTGACACCCAGAACCTGCCCCCAGCCCCCTCTCGCATGGTCTGGACCAGTTCCTGCTACGAGCCAGCCTCCCTTGGCTTCAGAGCTCAGTTACGACCCTGGGCCCCGGACCTGGCACGGGGCATGGCTCTTCCCCACACGCCTCGGGCCCCTTCCCCAAGGACTGAGGGAGTGGGTTTGTCCTTCAAATGGCATCCCCAAGCAGCTTCTTTTCTGCCTCCCAGTTCAGAACAGCATTGCGGATGGGTCCCCGGAGACTGGGTTATTTTGCCTGCAGTGCCTGTACCCAGGGGTTGGTACGGGAACTTGGGAGATGGGGAAACCGGTTTTGTCCTGTTGGTTCTTATCTTGTGATCAAACTCATCTCTAGCCTGGCATCCCCAGAGTGTGGCAGGCAGGGCCAGAGCCCATCCAGAAGAGGTGCGATTATAACCTCATCAGGAGAAGACTGTGAATGAGGGGGAGGAAAGGGGCAGGGGAGGGGAGGGGAGACCAGAAAGAGGAGGAAATAATGGCAACCTCCTTCTTCCCCCACCTCCATGCAAACCACCCCGCCAACCACCGCCCAAGCACAGCAGCTGGAAACGTGACTCTGATGCATAAATATAAAGATCTTCCTCTATTGCGGGGCTTCCCACTGGCATTTAGGACTGGGCAGTTCTTTGCTGTGGGCACTGTTCTGTGCGTGGAAGGATGTCTGGCAGCATCTCTGGCCTCTGTTCACGAGATTCGAGCAGCATCCACCTCCAGTTAAGACAACCGAAAACACCTCCAGATACTGCCAAGCATCCTCTTAGGGGCAAAGCTGCCCTTAGTGGAGAGCCACTGCCAAACTGCCGAAAACCCGCCGGTGGCCTCTCTGCTGGAGTGCGTTCTTGCTCCTAATTCCTCATCCATGCTTTAGCCACACGGCTTTGTAGTCCCTTCCATTAGAGGCTGAGCACACTTCCCCAACCCAGTGACGCTGGGGTCCAGCCAGAGGCTTGCTCGCACCTGAACAAGAGCGGGAGACACGGAGTGGCCGTGCCGAGACCAGGCATTTAGAGCCGCCGCCTGCTGGAGCTGAGACCTCACGCGTGTGCCACCCAGCCTCTCAGGAACATCAGACCTGGAGGTGCCCACTGGCTCCAGGAAGAGGAGGCGCGTGTGGGGCAAGTCTGCACCCCATCCGTGGCTGGTGGCAGGCCCCGCCAAGCCCAGGCTAGACGAGGCTGCCCCCAGACACCCCGCAGGTGAGTGAGTGAGGATACACGGTTGCTGTGCTAAGGCACTGGGTGGTTTGCTATGCAGTGTTATTGGCAATAGCTGACTATTACAGCTTCCTGTTGAAATCGGGAGAATCCTGAACTACTTACTCTGACTCATGAGGCTCTACATGACCTGGCCACTGCCTAACTCTCTTGGGGGTGGACAGGGGTGGAGTAAGCTCACCAGGGTGAAGGAAAAGCAAGAAAAAAGACCCTGACATTGAGTGGTACGAGCTGTTTGTATTATATATTTGGGGACCTAGAGATTATCATTACTGAATGAAGTAAGTCAGATGGAGAGAGGCAAATATATATCACTGATATGTGAAGTCTAATAAACAGAAATGAACTTGTTTCCAAAACAGTAACAGACTCACAGACATAGAAAACAAACTTACGGTTACCAAAAGGGAAAGGGAGGGAGGGGTGAGTTAGGAGAAGGGATTAACATATAAAATAAACAGCAAAGTGTTCAGTATCTTGCAATCGTCTGTGGTGGAGTCTTAAAAGACACATGTATGTTTGTATAACCAAATCGTGTTTTGCTATCCACCTGAAGCTATTAATAACGCAATATTATAAATCAGTTGCAAAAAGAAGGTCCTGGAGCAGGACCGAGATGGGGCCTTCAAGGGACAGAAACATGCTCAGTGTTAGGCAGCGAACAGACCTCCTTTTGGAGACCTGGCGGGCTATGGTCCACAGGGTCGCAAAGACTCAGACACGACTGAAACAATTTAGCATGTATGGAGACCCGTCTTAACCAGGTTTTCCAGGGACAGAGGAGTGTGGTGGGCTGCAATCCATGGGGTCTGTCCCTGGGATTCTCCAGGCAAGAATTCTGCAGTGGGTGGCCTTGCCCTCCTCCAGGGGCTCTTCCCAGCACAGGAATCAAGCCTGCATCCCTTACATCTCCTGCATTGGCAGCTGGGTCTAGTCAGAGTTAAAATCCAGGCCATTATGATGATAGATTCCGGGCGTGTCCTTGTCGCCCCCACCACAGATGACGATATTATTGAGTAAGCACTTCTTCTGGACCAGACGCTAGGCTAAGTACTTAGCATCCAGAATCAATCTTCCCATGCTAATGAGGGTAGTTCGATTATGCCCATTTTGCAGATGGGGAAATCAAGTTCTTACTTGCCTGAGCTCACACTAATAGTGGTAATAGAGAGAGAATTCAAACTCAGGTCCGCCTGACCCCAGAGCTCCAGCTCTCCAGCCACTGCCTGGTCTCCCCCTGACTAGTACTACACACCCAGCCATTTTCCAGAACAAATTTTCCCTTCAGGGAGCAGGAGAGACGAGCTGCCTTTCAAGTGCATGACACCTTCCGGAGACAAGTGTCACTGCGCTGCCATCAGAGTCTTCGGTGACTCTCAAAGGCCTGCTACGCGCTCTCCAGGTTCACAGCGCCAGCACCCTCTCCTTCAGCAGGGTGGGGTGAGTTGCTGGCTTATCTGAGGACAGGTCTCCGGGTGCACGTTATGGACAGACTCCAGGGGGACGTTCAGGCTCTGTAGTCTGGTCCCACGGTTAACAGGCAACACCAGTAGAGTGAGGCAACAGATAGGGCAAGGTAAAAGACTGGTTTTGCAGGAGACTGGCCAGGGCAAAAGGGTCTCCGGGAGGGCCTTTGGGGCTTAGGGGAGCTTTAAAGGATACATAAGTCTGGACTCCACCCCAACCTGGGATTTGGAGCTTAGGGCTGTATTTCTTTTAAGGTTTCTTCCATCCCCAGCTGGTTCCGATTTGCACCCCTGCTTAAGAATTTCCATCCAGGAGGCAGTGCTCCATGGAATATATTCTGCCTGTGCCACTCTGTTCCCATCACGTTTCATGGCCAGGGTCTTTGCTGTCACCTCCTCTTCCATGATGCCTTCCTGGGTTTATCATTCAAAGGCAGAAGCCTTTCCTGAACTCCTTTCTCCGTACCTGATGTTTGACCCTTCTCAAAGCACACCCATAGGGAACTCAGTCAGCTTTGTCCCTAAACTTTCTTCCCTTTCTTGGGTTCTCTGCCTCAATAAGGCCTACCTCCATTCCTCCAAAAAGCCAGAAAAGGTGGGTACCACAGATGATTAAGGGTTGAGGCCTGAAACTGTGCAGTCAGTCCCCCGAGTTTGCGGCATGGCTGCATTGCTCTGGCTGTGTGACTATCAGCCAGTTATTTAACCTCTCTGAGCCTCAGTTTCCTAATCTGTAAGATGGGGCAGCAATATGCATGTACCCTAAGGATATGGTTACTGCTGCTACTGCTAAGTCGCTTCAGTCATGTCCAACTCTGTGCGACCCCATAGACGGCAGCCTACCAGGCTCCCCAGTCCCTGGGATTCTCCAGGCAAGAACACTGGAGTGGGTTGCCATTTCCTTCTCCAATGCATGAAAGTGAAAAGTGAAAGTGAAGTCGCTCAGTTGTGTCTGACTCGTAGTGACCCCACGGACTGCAGCCTACCAGGCTCCTCCGTCCATGGGATTTTCCAGGCAAGAGTACTGGAGTGGGGTGCCATCGCCTTCTCCAGGATATGGTTAGGAGTCAATGCGATGACACACACAGGGTGCTGGGGCAGCACTCGGCACGCAGCGCGGCTCAGCCCGTGTGCAGTCATCCTCCTTGGGGCCTCGCTCTGCACTCCTTGTATCCAATTCACCCCGAGCCCTGTCATTCCTGTCTCCCAAACATCAACTCCATCCTCTTTACTCATCTCCATGGCAACCCCCTGAGCGCAGGTCACTCTGTGCAGGACAAGCACACTGCCTCATCCCTGGTCCCCTGCTTCCCTCCTACCCGCCTCTGACCTGTTCTCCACACAGTGGCAGGGGAAACGAACCTTTAAAAACACGGATGGGGTCGTGGGATCCTGCCCCTTTGCTGATAAAACCTTCAGGCTGTCACAGTGCGCGTCTTCTGCCTGGCCCTCTGTCCACCCCTCCCATCTTCCCCCGGCTCCCCGCACATCCTCAAAGCTGAGCCAAGACGTCGTCGTCTGAGGGGAGCCTGATTCCCAGGTCAGATCCCGGGCTCTGTGCCTCCAGGGCCCGTCTCACGCGTCCCCTGTTACAGCACTTTGTGTGCGGCGTTACCGTGACTGTCTCTGGTCCAGTCTGCTCTCTGGGCTTGAACACAAACACCCCTCACTTGACACAAAGCAAACAGGGGATCGAAGCTCCCGCCGTCTTTGTGATCAGCAACGCCCGCGTCACCTCTCTGGTCAGCTCCTACCGTCACCTCCTGCTATGACTGATGTCTGATACGGGAGCCGCCTAAGGCAAGGGCAAGTTAAGGCCTCAAGAAAGATGTTTCAATGCCTTACATCTTCTCTGCCACCCTCTCTTCTAAATCTAGGGACCAGCTGGAGCATTTCAGCCCATCTGTATGTGGTCTCCCCTCCCTTCCTCCCAAACTGTGATCTGAACTTGAAGAGCATCTCTGAAATCCCCTAGGGCAAAACCCTCTGCAGGAATGAGGGGGCGAGGCTCCTGAACAGCCTGGTGCAACAGGGCTGGGGCCATCAAATGACTCCCCAAATCCCAGCGCCCGCCCACACCCCCACACCTGAGGCTCATCTGCCCTGGTTGAGGCTCTCAGTACTCCCTGGAAAGGGCCTCCCAGGCTTCTTGTGGATTCTTACGGCTCACCCCTGGCTTTGTCTCTCAGGATTGTGCAGTAAGCACTTCTCTTGGGTGTAGAGTGAGCAGTGACTGGGATGCTATTTTTGGCCTACCCCGTCATCTCTTGGTTACCATCTGTGCCCAGCCAGCATTTGGATCCAGGTCTAGCAGAATCCCATGCACAGAGGAGCCTGGTGGGCTACAGTTCATGGGGTCGCAAGAGTCGGACATGACTTAGTGACTAAACCACCACCAAGAGAAAATGGGAGAGAGGCTTTGAGAACTCAACACTTAATTCGATGTCTTCCTTTTTTTCTTTGAGAGAGGTAGTGAACAAGGCGATTTTACATGGAGTAAATTTTTGCATCTGTCTGAATCCAGTCTGGAAAACTCGCCATCCCCAAGCATTGTGATGGGAATGGGTAAATTCCTATTGCCTTGAGGCTACCAACTTAGCTTCCTTTCATTTGCACTGAATCAGCCAAAACAGCAGACATCCCCAATATTAGGTGCCTTCCAGCCCAACGTTAGACCCGAAGCACATTCAAAACCAAAGAGATGTTTCTGAGTATTCTAAAATTGTTCGGACCACTCTCGGATTCCCAAGGGATGTAGGAAGTGCCATCTGCTCCATGACGGCCCCCGGGAAGATCACTTCCTTCCCCAAGGCTGGTACCGAAGGCTGTTTCTCTCTAAGCGGGGGAGTGGGCTCCATCAGCCTCAGAAAAGCTCCACAGCCATCTTTCCAAAAGGTGCATCCTCCACAGGACTCAGCAAGTCCACTCCCGCATGTGCACCCAAAGGAACGGAAACCTGGATCTCTAAGAAGAGTTTGCACATCTCTGTTCATGGCAGCGTGCTCACACCAGCCAAAAAGTGGAAGCAGCCCCAAGAACCAACCCATTCATGGATGAATGGATAAGCAAACTGTGGCATATACACTCGGTGGAATATTACTCCGTGGGATACTGAAAAAGGAGGAAATGTTGACGCAGGCTCCAACACGGACGCAGCCTGTGAGGACACTGTATGCTTGGCTGCTCAGCTGTGTCTGACTCTTTGTGATCTGACGAATTGTAGCCTTGGAGAAGCGCACGGCATCCCACTCCAATATTCTTGCCTGAGAATCCTGTGGACAGAGGAGCCCGGCGGGCTACAGTCTGTAGGGTCGCAAAGAGTCAGACATGACTTTGCACGCACACATGGAGTATAGCCTGCCAGGCTCCTCTGTCCATGGAATTCTCCAGGCAAGAGTACTGGAGTGGGTTGGCATTTCCTACTCCAGGGGATCTTCCTGACCCAAGGATTGAACCCCCAGCTCCTGTATCTCCTGCATTGGCAGGAGATTCTTTACCATTGTGCCACCTGGGAGGCCGGGGAGGACAGTAAGCTCAGGAAATAAGCCAGTCACCAAAGGCAGTGTTGTGTGATTCTAATATATGAAGTACCTGAAGTAGGACAATTCACAAAGACAGAAAGCAGAAGGGCGGTTACCAGGGCGGGTGGGGAGGGTGGGAAATGGGGAGTTCTTGTTCAATAACTCCAGAAAGAAAGAAGACACAGAGCCAAAGCACAAACAACACCCAATTGTGGGTGTGACCGGTAATGGAAGCAAGGTCCGATGCTGTAAAGAGCAATATTGCACAGGAACGTGGAATGTTAGGTCCATGAATCAAGGCAAATTGAAAGTGGTCAAACAGGAGATGGCAAGAGTGTACGTCAACATTCTAGGAATCAGTGAACTAAAGTGGACTGGAATGGGTGAATTTAACTCAGATGACCATAATATCTACTACTGCGGGCAGGAATCCCTTAGAAGAAATGGAGTAGCCATCACGGTCAACAAAAGAGTCCGAAATGCAGTACTTGGATGCAATCTCAAAAACGACAGAAGGATCTCTGTTCGTTTCCAAGGCAAACCATTCAATATCACGGTAATCCAAGTCTATGCCCTGACCAGTAATGGTGAAGAAGCTGAAGTTGAACGGTTCTATGAAGACCTACAAGACCTTCTAGAACTAACACCCAAAAAAGATGTCCTTTTCATTATAGGGGACTGGAATGCAAAAGTAGGAAGTCCAGAAACACCTGGAATAACAGGCAAATTTGGCCTTGGCGTACCGAATGAATCAGGGCAAAGGCCAAAAGTTTTGCCAAGAGAACACACTGGTCATAGCAAACACCCTCTTCCAACAACACAAGAGAAGACTCTATACATGAACATCACCAGATGGTTAATACCGATATCAGATTGATTATGTTCTTTGCAGGCAAAGATGGAGAAGCCCTATACAGTCAGCAAAAACAAGACCGGAAGCTGATTGTGGCTCAGATCATGAACTCCTTATTGCCAAACTCAGACTGAAATTGGAGAAAGTAGGGAAAACCACTAGACCATTCAGGTATCACCTTAATCAAATCCCTTATAATTATACAGTGGAAGTGACAAATAGATTCAAGGGATTAGATCTGATAGACAGAATGCCTGAAGAACTATGAATGGAGGTTCGTGACACTGTACAGGAGACAGGGATCAAGACCATCCCCAAGAAAAAGAAATGCAAAAAAGCGAAATGGTTGTCCGAGAAGGCCTTACAAATAGCTGTGAAAAGAAGAGAAGCAAAAGGCAAAGGAGAAAAGGAAAGATAAACCAATTTGAATGCAGAAATCAAAAGAATAGCAAGGAGAGATAAGAAAGTCTTCCTCAGCAATCAATGCAAAGAAATAGAGGAAAACAACAGAATGAAAAAGACTAGAGATCTCTTCAAGAAAATTAGAGATACCAAGGGAACATTTCATGCAAAGATGGGCTTGACAAAGGACAGAAATGGTAGGGACCTAACAGAAGCAGAGGATATTAAGAAGAGGGGGCAAGAATACACAGAAGAACTGTATAAAAAAGATCTTCACAACCCAGATAATCACGATGGTGTGATCACTCACCTAGAGCCAGACATCCTGGAATGTGAAGTCAAGTGGGCCTTAGGAAGCATCACTATGAACAAAGCTAGTGGAGGTGATGGAATTCCAGTTGAGCTATTCCAAATCCTGAAAGATGATGCTGTGAAAGTGCTGCACTCAATATGCCAGCAAATTTGAAAAACTCAGCAGTGGCCACAGGACTGGAAAAGGTCAGTTTTCATTCCAATCCCAAAGAAATGCAAAGCCAAAGAATGCTCAAACTACCTCATAATTTCACTCATCTCACACACTAGCAAAGTAATGCTCAAAATTCTTCAAGCCAGGCTTCAGCAGTATGTGAACTGTGAAATTCCAGATGTTCAAGCTGGATTTAGAAAAGGCAGAGGAACCAGAGATCAAATTGCCAACATCCACTGGATCATCGAAAGAGCAAGAGTTCCAGAAAAACATCTATTTCTGCTTTATTGACTATGCCAAAGCCTTTGACCGTGTGGATCACAATAAACTGTGGAAAATTCTGAAAGAGATGGGAATACCAGACCACCTGACCTGCTTCTTGAGAAACCTGTATGTGGGTCAGGAAGCAACAGTTAGAATTGGACATGGAAAAACTGGCTCCAAATCGGGAAAGAAGTACGTCAAGGCTGTATATTGTCACCCTGCTTATTTAACTTATATGCAGAGGACATCATGAGAAATGCTGGACTAGATTAAGCATAAGCTAGAATCAAAATTGCAGGGAGAAATATCAATAACCTCAGATATGCATATGACACCACCCTTATGACAGAAAGTGAAGAACTAAAAGGCCTCTTGATGAAAGTGAAAGAGGAGAGTGAAAAAGTTGGCTTAAAGCTCAACATTCAGAAAACTAAGATCATGGCATCTGGCCCCATCACTTCATGGCAAATAGATGGGGAAACAGTGGAAACAGTGGCTGACTTTATTTTTGGGGGTCCAAAATCACTGCAGATGGTGACTGCAGCCATGAAATTAAAAGATGCTTGCTCCTTGGAAGGAAAGTTATGACCAACCTGCTGCTGCTGCTGCTAAGTCGCTTCAGTCATGTCTGACTCTGTGCGACCCCATAGACGGCAGCCCACCAGGCTCCCTCGTCCCCTGGGATTCTCCAGGCAAGAACACTGGAGTGTTCTATGACCAACCTAGATAGCATATTAAAAAAGCAGAGACATTACTTGGCCAACAAAGGTCCATCTGGTCAAAGCTATGGTTTTTCCAGTAGTCATGTATGGATGTGAGAGTTGGACTGTAAAGAAAGCTGAGCACTGAAGAACTGATGCTTCTGAACTGTGTTGTTGGAGAAGACTCTTCGAGTCTCTTGGATAGTAAGGAGATCCTAAAGGAAATCAGTCATGAATATTCATTGGAAGGACTGACGCTGAAGCTGAAACTCCAATACTTTGGCCACCTGATGTGAAGAACTGACTCATTGAAAAAGACCCCGATGCTGGGAAACATTGAAGGTGCGAGGAGAAGGGGACAACAGAGGATGAGATGGTTGGATGGCATCACTGACTCAGTGGACACGAGTTTGAGGAAGCTCCAGGAATTGGTGATGGACAGGGAGACCCGGTGTGCTGCAGTCCATGTGGTGGCAGAGAGTCGGACATGACTGAGCGAGTGAACTCACTCACTCACAATGGACGCAGAGCCCTAGTTTTGCAAATGAGAAAATTCTAGGGATCCGTTGCACAATAGTGTGAATATACTTAATACTCCAGAACTGTGCCCTTAGGTGGCTTCCTAGGTGGCATTAGTGGTAAAGACCCCACCTGTCAATGCAGGAGACATAAGAGTCATAGGTTCGATTCCTGGGTTGGGAAGATCCCCTGGAGAAGGAAAAGGCAGCCCACTCCAGTATTCTTCCCTGGAGAATCGCATGGACAGAGGAGCCTGGCGGGCTACAGTCCATGGGGTCGCAAAGAGTCGGACGTGACTGCATCAACTTTGCACACGTACACTTAGAAATGGTTAACATGGTCGAGTTCATGTTAGGCGGTTTTTACTGTAATTACAATTTTTAAAGTATACATTGTACATGTATTTGATTTTTTAACACAAAAGCAGAAGAGGCTCTTAATTCCTATGGCCTGGATACTGTTTTTTGAACATTCCCCCAAAAGTAAGGTAATATGCACAATGATTAGAATACCTAAACTTTACAGAAAAGCATAAATTAGATCTATTTTTAAAAAATTCACACTAAAAGGATAATTTACACCATTCTGGATCTTGCTTTTTTCACTTAACAATGGCTTGGAGATCTTTCTTAATCAACGCACGCAGCCCCATCATTCTTTTCAACAGTCCCACAATCATCAGAAGAGTGTCCATTATTTGAGCCCTTATTGTAGGTCACGTGTTATTCAAGCAACCAACATGCACTGACTGATTGAGTCTCCCCAGACTTTCCGAAGCAGGTCCTACAATCACTGCCTTTTATACAGAGACGGGTCCAGGGAGGGTCACTAGCTTGTCCAAGTCCACGGGGACGGGGGTGACAGGGCGGACGCTGAGACCCAGAGGCCTGGGCTCCAGGTGTGGCAGCTTGACCCAAGAGCAGGTTCTTATACCAACGAACGAGACCTTCCTACCAGTTCCTTTTTCATGGCAATTCTGGCTGTTTTCACTCTTTTGCTGTTGTAAATAATGCTGAGTAAATATTTTTGCCTGTGTGCAGCATACATGTGTGTGTGGGTGTGGGTGTTTATCTTAAACACAAATACAAGAAAAAGTCTACGGGGTCAATTCCCAGCTCTGGAATGGACGGGTTGAAAGATCTGTGCGTTTCAAGCTCTGATATTAGTGTGAAACCACCTTCCAAAGCAGGAGCATCTATTCACCCTCTCACCGCTAATGGATGAGCGGGCTGGGGGCGTCTCCTCTGAAGTGCGCACTGAGAATGTTCCAGGAATACCTGAGCAGGCACATCGCTTTCTTTCTAAGAGCTGGCTTTTCGCACTTCACCAGTATCCTGGCTGGCTTGGACCAGCACCTAAGGGAGATCGAGGGCTGGACTTGGGGTGGGGTGTCACCCCAAAACCAGGACGGAGGAGAAGCAGCATGAATGACAGTGATGTCGCGACTCAGCCCTTGAATGCTGACGGGCCAGGGTCTGTGCGAAGCAGAGGCCACGCCGATTTCTGGTTCTCCTAGAAGACGGCAGCTTGCCTTAGGGTACCCGCACCCCGAGAGGACCCTGGTGACACTGCCCAAGGCTGCAACCCTGCTGCCTGGGAGGAGGCCTGGACTGGGGTCCCGGCTCTCCAGTTAACTTGCTGTGGGACCTGAGTCAGGTTACCTTCCCCTGGGCCTCAGTCTCCCCATCTGTAATATGAGAAGGAAGTACTCAGGGCCCTGTAACCCCTCTCCAGCCGCACCATCATGCGATTCTGTGATTCTCCACATGGGCCGGCATTCCCGGAGACCTCCTTCAGGCTCGCGTGTCTCTGTGGAGCGCGGTGAACTCCATGCGGCCTGTAGCTGGGCCGCCTGGGGACAAAGCCCAGCTTGGAGTCGTACTAGCTGCGCTGTCATTGTTCAGCATCTAAGTCGTGCCCACCTCTTTGCAACTCCAAAGACTGCAGCGCACCAGCCTCCTCTGCCCTCCACTGTCTCCCAGAGTTTGCTCAAATTCAGGTCCATTGGGTCGGTGATGCTATCTATTAGCTGTGTGTCCTCCAGCAAATAACCTAATCTCTCTGACCATTGGTTCCTTCATCTGAAAGAAAGAATAAAATAGTTATGTGTTAGAGGTTTGGGGAGAACAGAGATAATCCGTGTGAGTGTCTGGCATGTAGCAAGCTTTGCCGTTGCTCCTACTAGTGCCTTCTTTCCACTGGCACCCGGGGCAAGGAGACGCTGGTAAAGGCTGCTTCTTCTTGGCCTTCGGCTGCCTGGCTGAACAAGGCCCCCCACGCCTTGAAAGTCACCCATCACCCAGCCTCTGTGTGCCTGCCAGAGGTGGAGAGACACGTTTACAATTGCAAGTAACATTGGTAGAGGGGTCAGGGGCTCGCCAGGGAGTGGATGCTGTAGGAAGTAAAGAGGCCGGTGGTTCCTGCCTCGATGTCCCCATCTCTGGTCTGGGAAGGCGGCTGCTGACAGAGAGGTGGAGAGGATCCCTTGGGGCGCCTCTGCCCTCCTCTGTGGGAAAGCAGGACTGGGGAGACCCGCACACCTGGGAGCAAGGTCTGGGGCTGGCACCACGCAGCCAGCTGTCTGTGGGCAAACAGCTGTGCTCTCTGAGCCTCAGTTTCTTCATCTCTAGAATGAGCACAGCAGTGGCATCGCCAACTATTGTAAGTGCTACTACAGCACTTACGCAAAAGCGCTCTGCACACAGTAGGTGCTCGTGACCGTTAGTGCGCCTCGCTCCCCTGCTCTGCACACAGTAGGTGCTCGTGACCGTTAGTGCGCCTCGCTCCCCTGCTCTGCACACAGTAGGTGCTCGTGACCGTTAGTGCGCCTCGCTCCCCTGCTCTGCACACAGTAGGTGCTCGTGACCGTTGGTGGGCCTCGCTCCCCTTCTTGGAGTCCAGGAAGCCCTGTGAGCAGAGCCCCAGCTTGCACGCCAAGAGGAGGCAGGCAACGGGGAGCGGCAGGCTCTGCCCCTTGCCCTAGCAGAGCTCTCGATCCCAGGGCCACCCCAAACCCTGTGCACAGCGAGCTGCACGCGTTGGCCCTCAAGGTCATTCCTTTGTGTCCATTCCTGAGAGGCACCTGGGGCCTCACTTCTCAGAGAGTGGCTGTGGACCAGGAGCCCCAGCACCCCTGGGATCCTGTAAGAAATGCGCATCAGTGTCTGCCCTTTAACAAGGTCCCAGGGGGTTCACGTCCACAGCCAAGTTTGAGAAGTGCTGGATGGATCCTCATCCCCATGGTCCCAGCTCACCTTTGCTGCTGTCTCCTGGGCCCAGAGGTCAATGACGAAGGAACGGATGTGGTCATTTCAGACCCGCAGAGGAGGGAGGAGATGCTCTGGAAGGGCGCATCACTTGGGATGCAGGTACTTCTTCTGGGATGGCAGCCTGCCTGTGCCCCCACCCCCACTTGCCCGGTCCAGGGGGCCGCAGGTATAGGGGACTGTGTCATCACCCAGCGAGCAGCCCTGGGAGGTCAGACTGCAGGACAGAGCCTTTGCCTTCCCACCAGCCTCCTCCCACTCCCCTGGCCCCATGTCTGAGGGGGCGAGCGGCGGAAACTGACGCAGCTGGGGCCAGCCAGCCGGTAATGAGGCAGATCCACCAAGCAGCTGCTGCAGAAGGCGCATTAAAGATGCTTGATCCCACTTTAATAACCTGCCAGCCTGAGCGGCCAAACGTGGCTCAGAAGTTGTGGAACAAGAGGGCCATTTCTTATTATTTTTAATAAAGAGCTTTTCATAACTGACTTCATAGGTGCTATTAACATGCCGCATGTTTAATAAGATGACATGGTAACAAGGGGGCTTCCTCGTTCCTCACGTGCCAAAGAGGCAGGAGCATCTGTGGGCACGTCCACAGTCACATGCCAGCATGCACCACGCAGCTGGAGCGGTCCACAGGCCTATACGCAGGGCTGCCTGGGCACCTGTGGACACACGCGTGAGCGCATGCGTGCTCTCACAGGTGTATGCATGCCACACACGTGCAAGTGCACGAGCCTGCAGCGGGAGCATGTGGGCCTGGTCGTGGGAACTGCACAAACACGCCCCTGTGACAAGAAAAGTGCATGTCCGTGCACACATGTGGCTTTCCAGTCCAGGACACAGAAGGGAAAAACGTGTTTGAGCTGTGTCTCCACGGACACACAGGAGTCCCCTCCCACGCGCCTCGCAGGGCAGCAGGGTGGGGGATGGGGTGCTGGGATCCCCTCCTCCCGCATGTGTGCCAAGCAGCCGCGGGAGAGTGGATCAGACCCGAGAAGGGTGATTAGGACAGAGGGCCAGGCTGGCAGGAGACGGGAGGTAACCAGCCCCTGACGTCAAAAACACAGAGGCTGTGCTCCCGCAATGTCCCCCCAGGCCAGCCATTTTTTCAGTCCAGTGCAGGCATTAGCTGATTCCCCATCCTTGGGATGGAGTCGAGGACACGGTGAGGGGTGCAGGGCTCCATGACCAGCTCTACAGTCAAGGAAAATGCTCCACGGAGAGGACGGGTGAGTGACGGGGAGTCAGGGCTGGGGACTGTGTGTCCACCCCTCTAAGAGCAGAGGTGGGGGCAGACGTGGGGCGGGAGGGCTCAGGGTTCGCGGTGGAGAGGGAAGGAGAAGAAAAGGGGAAAAGAGGTGCTGTGTGCCCCGCGCGGGGTGGGGCTGAGCCCGAGGGTCGTGTGGGAGGCGGCGAGCTCCTGGGGCTTGGGGGGCGGGGTTCACACCCACTCTCGAGCCTGATGCCCACTCACTCTGGGAGGAAGGGAGGGGTCGGGGGCCCATTTTCTCCACCGAGGTCTGGGAGGTTGCGCCCCAGGTGATGCTGCGGAGCCGGCCCCCTCCCGGGCCTGCGGGCTCCAGGGGAGGTGTGAGCCCTCTGGGGCCCGCAGGGCAGCCCCACGCCTTCCGGCCGCTGCCCTCGCTCCTCTCGCCCCTTTGCGGGCAGAGCCCGAGAGCCATGGGTCAGCAGCTTGCTTACAATGCCCCCGTGCCTGGCGACTGGCAACGAGACACCTGTCAGCCCTTTCATCCCCAGGCCTCTGTGCAGAAAAGATGAGAGGAGCTCTTGGCAGCATCGCGCGAGTGCGGATAAAGAAGAGGAGACGGGCGGGGGCGAGATGCGGGCGGAGGACGATGAATAAATCCACCGACGTCTGCAGAACAGACGAGCTTTTCTGCTTTCTGATCCACATGCCTCTGAACACTGGGCGTCTGCAGGGGTCCCTCTGCACGGCCGTTTTAATTCTGGCCTCTCTGCTCCGTGAGGCTTTCTGGAGCCGTCATCGAGCGAGCTCCCCGAAGGAGAGACATCGACAGAGCCGGGAAAGACAAAACTACGGATCCACGGCCTTCTTGGGGCTGGGAGGGGGTGGCAGGCGGCTGGGGAGCGATCGACATTCTAGCAGCTGCAGCCAGTGGGGCACTGGGCAGCCCAGGTCCAGACAAAGAGCCCAGATCTCTCTTCCCACCCCATCCTGGCCTCCTCCCCAGAGGCGGGTGGGAGGCTTTCTTGGGCCTTATTCAAAGTCGGCCTCATACCTGCTGAGCCCTCCGAAAGGTCAGAGGCTCCTTCCCGCCGGGGTGAGCTTGGGCCTTGAAATTTAAAGGGGAGAGCAAGAGGCTCCTGGGGGCTGTGTGGAGCTGAGGAAGATCAGGGAGGGGGTTTGGTTGGGACTATGGTGCTTGGGGACAGCAGGGGGCCCAGGCCTGCCTACAGAGATGAGCTACGCAAGCAGAGCACCGTGGTTACCAGCTGCGGCCTCAGCCGCCGCGGCTCGCACACTGACCTACTTTCCCAGCCCTTCATCGCCCACATCGAGTGGCCGCCCCTCCGTGGACTGAGACCAGTGGTGACCATGGACTCGTCTTAAGCGCTGCCCCTGGGCCCCTGCTGCTGCCCGCTGCTCTGCTCTGCGCCCCTCCCCCCAGGTTGCAGAGGAAGTGAAACAATGGTCAGAGAGGGTTTGTCCACTGCAGAGGGGCCGCACAATGTGATTACTTTAATTACTACTAGGAGGGAAGTACTTTTGTTACCATCACGACTGAGACTTAAGTACCTGGTTTGAGTATGTAATTTCTGCCAGGTTTGCATAGGTTAAGTCATTTGCGTAAAAACTTTATGTCATCTACACAAGAACCCTAAAGGGGAAACGTTATGATCTTCCTTTTATAGATGGGGAAGCTGAGTCTCAGTTAAGTGACTTGCTCAAAGTCACCCACAGTAAGTGGCTGGTCTGGATGGGAGCTATGGCTACCTGACCCCGGCTACACATTCCTTGTCTTCCCTCGGTGTGGGGAGTATTTAACCCTCTTCGTATCCCCCTTTCCCTGTCTCCCTGTGAAAGTCCTTTCTGCTGGTCATCTGTTCCCAGTTTTGCACCAGCGCAGGGACCTCTGAGTGTTCCTAGACCTTCGGTCACTTGCTATGACACCACTTTCCCCAGGGACTCTGAAATTCTCTCTGTAGGGCACTGGAAGTCGGACAACAGCTGATGACCATGTCTCAACTGGCCCCAGAGAGGGGGACCTCAGGGTCTGCATCCAGAGACCCTGCCAGAAACACCGAGTGTGGATTTATAAGCTCAACTGAGTGCACTGAGATGCTAGCCCAGGAGACCGCTGGGAGCTGGGGTGTGGAGAGGGCAGGGTCTTTTCTGGGTGTTTGAGGCCGACGGGAGGAAGGGCCTATGACACAGCCCCTGGAAAGTGGGCGAGGCCCTTGCCACAGCAGGGACCCCATTTCCTGCTCTGTTGTCAGCCCGCAGTCTGGGAAGTGGGCCCCCCCCCAGCCCCCTCCAAACATGGAATCAGCCTCCATCATCCATCCCTGGAGGTTGAAGGCAACATGAGAGACAGCATGGGAGACTCCCCAGAACCCGCACGTGGGAGTCAGCCACACACAGGAGGCCAGCCCCCACCCTATCACCTATCACTGCTGGGATTCTGGTGGGCACTTTCCTCAGACTGAGCCCATCTGGGGCCGGATTTTCCCTATCTGTAAAATAGGGATAGTAAGATCTATCCCATAGATATTACAAAGATTAAACATGCACAGTCAGACACAGATATGAAGTAAGTGATACCGCCTGATATAGGTAGAGAGTTAGGTTCAACTGAGGTCCCCGGACACATGCCTGCAAGTCACCATGATATCTTTGAGAACAGGGTGACGAAGAAGAGGGGGACATTTGGGGCCACCAAGAATGGGATGAACTAACTTGGGTCACAAGCAGTGGGCAGGCAGCGGACAGAGGCTGGCCGACCACTTGGTAAGGACACTTTGGAGGGATTCTTTGTGGGCAGGGAGGTGAATTGGATGGCTTCTGAAATCCCATTCTATCTTCACAACTCTGTCTTACCTGGGTCACTCTGCTCTTCCCTGACTCTTAGCTAGACAAATGTCAGTGCTTGCTCAGCTGACTTGGGTTGGATCAAATTGAGGACTGGGCCGCTCTGCGAGGCTCCATGGTGCAGCTGCGTCATAGCAGGGGCCCAGCAAAGACTCTGAATAGTGATGATGAGGACAGACCGGCAGAAAAGCCCAAGGATGAGCAGCGAAGAACTGCCAGGGACAAGAAACAGCTCTTCCAGGTTAGTGTGAGAGTGACGCACTGAGCACTCTGCCACGCTGCTGGCACTGGGCTGAGGGCCGGGGGCTCCAAGGTGAGCTCCGCTGAGTTCCTGCCTGGGCCACTGGGAGCCAATTCAAGGTGGCAAGGCTGTCAGAGGTGGATATGGGACACTGCAGGAGCCAGAAGAGGGGCCAGCCCGGAGGAGATGAGCCCTGAGACAATCCTCCCAAATAAAGTTAGAAAGAGTGATGGCTGAGAGAGATAAGATATTCCAAGTAGAGAGAAGGAGGTGGGGGGGGGGATATATATATGTATATATGTGAAGAGTTGACTCATTGGAAAAGACTCTGATGCTGGGAGGGATTGGGGGTAGGAGGAGAAGGGGACGACAGAGGATGAGATGGCTGGATGGCATCACTGACTCAAATGACTTGAGTTTGAGTGAACTTCGGGAGTTGGCAATTGACAGGGAGGCCTGGTGTGCTGTGATTCATGGGGTCACAAAGAGTCAGACACGACTGAGTGACTGATCTGATCTGATCTGATATATATATATATGTGATATGCAGCACTGAGTACAATGCCTGGAAATAGCGGGTCCTCAGTAGACACTCTTCAGATGAATGATAAAGCCAGTGCTCACATATCACTTACTAATCTAACTTACACGTAGCCCTATGAGGTGGGCACTGTTATTGCTTCATAGATGGGAAATAGAGGCAGAGAGACACTAGCAACTTGCTCAAGGTCAAGTGACTTGAAGGAGCTAATAATCAGCAGAGCTGGGATTCAAACCTGAAAGATCCTACTGGAGTGAAGCCCTACTATGCTCCCTGACTGCTGAGCAGCACACTCTGTGCAGGGACTACACGTAGGCGTATGTTAGTTTCCTGCTGCTGCTGCTAAGTCGCTGCAGTCGCGTCCGACTCTGTGCGACCCCGTAGACAGCAGCCCACCAGGCTCCCCCGTCCCTGGGATTCTCCAGGCAAGAACATTGGAGTGGGTTGCCATTGCCTTCTCCGGCTAGTTTGCTTGGACTGCCCTAAAAGAGTACCACAGATTGAGTGGCTTAAAGGACAGAAATGTATCTTCTCACAATTGTGGAGACTAGAAGCCTGAGATCAGGGTGCTGGCAAGTGCGGCTTCTTCTGAGGCCTCTCTTCTTGGCTCGAGGATGGTCACCTGCTTCCTGCGTCTTCGCATGGTCTTCCCCCGCTGTGTGTCTGTGTTCAAGCTTTCTCTTCCTACAAGGACACCGGTTGTGTTGGATTAGAGTTCACCCTCATGATCTCATTGTAACTTTCCTGCCTCTTTAAAGACCTTGTCTTCAAGTGAAGTCACATTCCGAGGCACTGGGGTTGTTAGGATTTCAACACGTGAATTTGGTTGGAGGGAACAATACAACCCCTAAGGGGTTCATGGCATAGGTGGGGGATGAAGCTAGAGTTAGAAGAATGGGAAGGACTCAAACCCTGTTGAGTCTTTGCAGGAAAATATACATCCAATTTCATCTGGAGACATGGGCCAGAACCTAAGCAGGACAACTAAGCCATTACGTGCCCTCAGATTCTTTGGCACAAGGATTACTTCAGTGGGACAAAAGCCATAGGACCAAAGGTTCCGCTTTGCAACTTAAAAACATGAAGAAGCGGTAACAGTAAAACATCACCGTCTTGCAATTCTGTACACTTGCTTTGGTCAGGGACGCGTGGATGGCTCCTTTTTAACTGCAACACATTCACATTTGAACATCTAGCAGGGTTAACTAGAACATTGTAAAATTAACCAAACCACTCCCCCCACCAAACTAAATTGATAAATGGTGCAGTTAAACTGGAAGGCGCCACTAATTACAAAGCAAGGAGAGAAGCAATTGAAAATCACAGCGTACTCAGGACCACCCTGCTGACTCGCTGATGACAGGGCGCCCCTCCGCTCTGACGCGGGGGACGGACCCCGTCTGCTTGAGCGTGCAAGAGGGGAGCTGCGTGAAGGCGTCAAGTGTGTGAGGCAGCCAGGCCCCTTCAGAGACAGACGAGTCTCGGGCCTGAGTTGGTGATCTCTGTTAATCACTCACTGCGTAGGTTAATAATGAATAGGTCTCAGCCTGAAGTCTAAACAAAAGCTCCTGGAAACCCGAGCCACTCGCCTGGAAGGATGAAAGGGAAAATCTGCATTATGAATTTGTTCCTGGCCCATCAACTGACCCTCAAGGTCCCCCAGTGAGCTATGAACAGGACTTTGAAAATTTCCTCTTGTAGAGAAATAGCTCAGATTCACCACTCGCTGACCTGCATCCCAGGGCTGTACAATGTAATATGGGTCCGGATACAAATGAAACATATTTAAACACATCCTCAGTGAGAGATATAAGTGCTTTCTAAATCCATACTTTAAATCCCAAAGAAATTGAGTGACAACCTTCAACAGTCTGTATGTCTGCAGAAAGAGTTCTAGACAGAGAGAAAGAAGGCCTGAGGTCTGTTTATCTGTCCAGACCCAGCTCACTGACAAATGAATATTTTAATCTTCTCTTACCTATAAATGTGCCCATTTATACAAGGCATGGCTAAGATTCTTCAAGGTCTGTGCTCCTGTGGATATCTTCTGTTACTTGTTCTGATTCCTTTCCCCATCCCCTCCCTGCGTTCGCTATTTACTGCTATATAACAAGTTATCTCAAAACGTGGAAGCTTCAGACCGCATGTTTTCAATACATCAGTTTCTGTGGGTCAGGAATCCAGGTGCCACTTAGACAGGGCCCCTGGCTGAGAAGGTCAGCTGGGGCTGTGGTGTCACCTTAAGGCTCAGCGGGGGATGGATCTGTTTCGAAGTTGACACCAGCGGTCACGGGCAGGATTCAGTTCCTCACAGATCTGTGGACTGAGAGTCTCAGTGTCTCAGGAGCTATTGTCTGGGGGCCTCCCTCACTTCCTTGCCACGTGGGCCTCTCTTTAGGGCAGCTCACGACAGAGCAGCTGGCCCCATCAGAGTGAGCAGGGAGGGGGCCAGAGAAAGTGCTTGCAAGACAGAGGTCACAGTCTTTTGTAACCTAACCTCAGAAACGACATCTCTTCACGTTTGCTCTGGTCTACCCCTAAGAAGCGGGCACTGGGTCCAGTCCACAGTCAAGGGGAGGACATTACACCAGGTTGTGGAAGCAGGAGACGGGGGCCACTGGGGGGGGACCGTTTTAACCACCCTGACTTTTTAAATGAAATTTTATTTATTCATTTATTTTGGCTGCATGTGGGATGTTAGTCCCTGGACCAGGGGTTGAACCCATCACTACTCCTGCAGTGAAAGCATGGAGTCTTTACCGCTGGACTGCAAGGGAAGTCCCTCACTGGGAACCGTTTTAGAAGCAACTCACCATACCTCCCCTCTCCACTGAACTCTTGGCCCCATGGGTCACCGGAGACCACAGTTCTCCTTCCCGGACTTTTGCAAGAAAGGGCTCGAGAAGTGGGAAGCAGAGACGTGGACGAATGTGATGTAGGTCAGCCAAGCAAACCGCCTGGGATGGGTGCCCTAGGAGGAGGAGGAGGGAACGGACACAGATGGAGCCCCCCTACTATTACCGGGACTGCGACAGCCAGTTACCCAATGGGCGCTGCATCTTCACCCCACAGAGAAGCTGGGAGAGGTGCCAGGGTTTGACGCACATTCGACGGGACTCTTTCCAACGCTTCACGAGGTCTCTCGGCCCCAAGTCCTCCAACTCCAAACAACAACTTGGGGGAGAGAAAAGACAAAAAAAGAAGGAACTCCTAAAGCCTCTTTAAGAAGTTAACGGGGGATTCTCTCCATCCCATGGGAGTACCACTTTCTTGCTGTGGCAAGCTGGGGATACGGTGGATGCTTTCTGACACGTGGAAGAGAAAAGCGGTGCACGTCTCAGTGGTCTTGCCTCTTCTCTTGCCTTGGACCAGCGGCATGAAGAAGCAGGCAGCCCAGAGGGCGGAAGGCGAGATGCGGCGCGGTGCCTGAGGCCCACTTGGCCCGTGTAAATATTTAGTTAGTGTTGAACTTCAGCTCGGAGTTTGGCCTCAGGGATGCGGTTTCAACACCCTACAGCTCCCGGGGGTCGAGCCAGGGGGCTGTGGCCAGGTTGAGGCATTTGGGGCACAGTTTTAAAGAGGGCCTCATTTCTCAAGAGTGCAGGACAACCCTAGACCTGGCCCTGGGGTAGGCTAATTGGTTATGTGATTATTTATCCAGTGTCAGCCTCTCCGTCTACACGGAGGTTCCGTGTCTGATTTTGTCCGCCACTGTGTTTGCTGTGTTCCCTGTGGGGTCTGGCACTTATTTGTGGGATGAATGAATGAATAAGTCAAAGATTCAATCAATAACTCTCCACCGAGTGAGATTCTGCTTATCTGTCAAGGCCCAACTCAAAGGCTCTTTCCCCTGCAACCTTGCAGTGTTGCGGGCCCCTTCTTGTCTTCTCAACACACTCCATACGCCCCATGCCAGCCAACAGTGTACCCATCAGCAAGATCCAGGATGGTGCTTAAAAGCTTGGGCACCAGTTCGTACAACTGGGGTTCACATCCCCTCTCCATCTCATTAGCTCTGTGACCTTAGCCAACTTGCTTAACTTCTCCAGATCTCAGTTTCCTCATCTGCAAATTGGAGACCATCATAGCTGTGTCATAAGGATTAAAGACACGGATACATGTTAACCGCTTAGGATGCTGCCAAATGCATAGTAAGTGCTTCGTAACAGCCGGCTGTTCCCTGCATCAGCTCGCGTATCATCCCGCACTGTAATTATCTGCTTGATTGGGTTGTGAACTCCTCAAAAGCAAGGACTGCAACTTACAATAGTATCTGTTCTCCTGGAACCCCACGGGCTGTATCTCCTGATTTATTTGTGGGCGGCTTAGCCTAAAGCAGACAGAAGGGAGCCTTGAACTCTGAGACTAGCTCTGTGACCTCTTGTCTCTCCACTCCCATTCCCCAATACCCCCATGTGGCACAGACCCCTCGGCCCTTGGAGATGCTTGGAACATTCTAGGCCCCTGGTTCCTACCTCCCCACCCCCTCATTAATCTTGATTAGGGAGTCCTTGCACCGGAGTTAATTTTCTTGTAGACGCCTATCAGTCATGTAGCAAGGACTCTCTCCCAAGCTAATGAGGAATCATAGGCTTGCCATGTTATTACTTATCTAATTAGCACACAGGCTTCTTTGGGGGTGGGGATGGGGGAAGGTCAGGGAAGATACCAGGAAAAAGGGAGAAAGTTGAGATTTCCAGGGAGATGGGATGTCGGTGGTGCGCCTCACAGGAGCGGAGGGAAAAGCCCAGCTCCTGGCTTCTCCTCCCCCTGGACTGGCCCCTGGAACTCAGGCTGGGCCATCGGGGGCTGCCCAAACTTGAGCCCAGGGCCCCATGGGGTGGGGGTCAGGCCACACCACCTCCTCCCCCGCCCCTGCCCAGGTAGTGAGAGCCCTGGCTTGCAGCTGGAAAGTCCTGGTGAGGAAGGCAGAGGCCAACTGGGCTGTTCTCAGGGGTCCGGGGATGTGGGGAGGCCTATTTGGCTGCAAGCAGGGAGGACTGTCAGGGCCAGGCTGGGTGACCAGGAAGCCAGGGCAGAGCATCTGCCTTCTCTAGGCAGCCTGCTCTTCTGCTCAATATTCCAATTCTAAAGAAGGAGAGGGATTCCCTGCCTGCCCCTTGGGGAATGGAAAGTGGGGTGATTGGGATGGTCCCATAGACTGACATTACAGGAGGACAGATCTGTCCCAAAGGATGGAGCCTCGCCTGGAGGGGAGAAGGCAGGCACGGTGTCATGCCCTCTCTGCCTGCCTCATGAGCGATTTTCTTTCGTTCGTCCAACAGAGAAAGCTGTGTTAGGAGCCCTGGAGATGCTGCACCTTGGAAAGGTCGGCGAGACCCCCCTCCCACCGTGCGTCTCCCGGGCATGGCACACTCTGGAGGGCGCACGGGTCACAAGGTTCCACCAGGGACGCAAGTGACCTGCAGATCGGGGGCTGTGACATCCAAGGCAATTTCAAACCCGGGCGGGCTCAGGACCAGGGAGGTGGCACAGCCCAGCGGGTCAGGTGGGCTTTGACCACTGGCCATGTGACACGGAAGTTCACGTCTCTGGGTCTTACCTACGCACTTTTACAGTGACTGCTTCTTCAGTGGACTGACGTGTATCATATTTAGCAAGGACCTGGCACACAGTGGGTTCAGGATCCAGAATTAGGCCCAAGACGTTTGAGACTCTATCAGGGAATGGCGCAAAAGGTCAGGCTTGAAGGAGGAAACCAAGCCAAAGACAGGACAAGGTAGGATGGTTCTGGAAGGCCCTTTGGGTTGGAAGACATGAGGGTGCACGCGCTGATTTAAAGGCGGATGCAAAGCGAGCGGCAGAGCCATCTCCTGACTGGCGAGGCCCGTGGAGTCAGTGGGTCCTTCCTCCATCGGACTAGGCACTGCCCAGGGAGGGTGTGTATCTCTCCCATCAGTGTGGTGTTTACCATCAGACTCCGGAGCCGACTGCTTCTGTTCGATTTTTTTTTTTTCCCCAGTCACTTCTTAGCTGCATGGCCTTGGGTGAACTTGTGAACCTCTTTGAGCCTCAGTTTTCATATCTATAAAATGGGGTAATGGCACCTACCCTGTAAGACATGTGCGTGTAAATCCTTCCTTGCGTCTAAAGTGTTCACCAGTGCATTCACCATCCTCTGCTGCATAACCAATTACCCCAAAACTTAAGAGCTTCAAACAGAAGCATTTACTGTTGAATCAGGGGTCTGGACTCCAGGCATGGCTGAGCTGAGCCTCTGGCTCAGGGTGTCCCCCCAAGTTGATAGGCCAAGGCTGCAGTCACATCCGACTCAACTGAAAGAGGAGCCTGGGCCTCTCCAAGCTCTCTCCCACGGTGGCTGGCGGCTTCAGCGCCTCACGGGTTGTTGGATCAAGACCTCAGCCCCTCATGCTGTGGTGGGCCTCCCTTGGTTCCTTCCCACATGGGCTTCTCCAACGGGCAGCAGACAACATGGCAGCTGGCATCATCAGGGCGGGCGAGGGAGGGGCCGGTGGAAGCACCACCCAGACCAAAGCCACAGTTCTTCTGTGGCCCAGTCTCAGGAGTGGGTTTCCCAGGTGGCTCAGTGGTAAGGAATCCGCCTGTGAAAGGAGGAGATGCAGCAGACGGGAGTTTGACCCCTGGGTTGGGAAGATCCCTTGCAGGAGGAAATGGCAACCCACTCCAGTAGTCTTGTCTGGAAAATTCCACGGACAGGGAAGCCACGTGGCCCACAGTCCATGGGGTCACAAAGGATTTGGAAACGGCTGAGCACGCACGCATCTCAGGAGTGGAACCCTGTCCCGTTTGCCTGTTCTGTCCCGGAGAAGCCAGTTTCTCGGTCCAGTTCATGTTGAGGGGAGATTACGAGGTGCAGACACGGGAGGTGGCCCCCTGCCACTGGGACCCGCATGCCTGATGGGCTGTGTGGAGGGCTGGGTGAGAGGCACACCCTCTTCCTTCACGGCACCTCGCTAGCACCTGGAGAAACGCCTGGCATTTTTGTCCAGAACATGAGTAGGGCTCCCCTCGGGGCAGGAGCTGCAGGGAGGGAGTCCTCTCTCCCCACTGTCCTCCTCTGAGCACCCAGACAGGGCTTTGCTGAGCCCAGAATAAGCCCTCCGGAGAGCCTCCCCCCACCCCCTTGAGAAGCCTGTGGTTGCATTGCAGTTGTTCACTCTGACCTCCCAGTGGGAGAGAAGGCAAATTCTACCCAGAAGGAGATGTGTGAAAATTGGATTTGCTGCCAGGGTCAAACTTTGCAGGGCTTTATCCCCGGCTGTCACTCTCCTTTGAAACAGAGAGCTTTCCTCCTGGTGGGACCGCTCGCTCGTGGCCGCTCCCCCAGAATTAGAGCCCATCAGCTTCCATCAGCCCCCATCCCCTGACCCCAGACGTTTCTAGGCCTCTCTCTCCAGCCCTGGTGGTGGCTCCTAACCAATGTCATCATCCCCCCTGGACCCTCCTCCTTCCCATTTTTCACGCAGCCGCCAGAAAGATTTCTCAACACGCAAGTCAGGTGGCGTCATCCTCCCGCTGAGCGTCCTTCAGTGGCCTCCGTTGCCCTGGAATAAAATCTCGGCTCCTACCCATTCCCCCGCCCTGTCTCCTCTCCTCTGGGAGTTCATCTAACACTCACCCCGGGCACCGCCAGCCATTTCCTGAAACACCTGAAATTCTTCCTCCCTCAAGGCTTCTCTCCCGTTTCTTCCTCTGCTCTTGGCAGTGCCGGCTTCTTCTGATCCTTCTTATCCAGCCAGATTGCCACCTCTTCAAGGAAGCCTTCCCTGACTGCACCACGCTCCCATTATTACTGTTCACATCCTCCTGTTTCATTGCATCCTGGCACCGATCGCAACCTGTCATCATTTTGGCTTAGTTGCTAACCTGTTTACTGCCTGTCTTCCCCCATGATGGTCAGCTCCATGAGGGCCAGGAGGATGCTGGACTGGCCACAGTTTTGTCCCCAGAGATCAGCATGCCATGGGACAAACCAATTCCCCTTCTGAGGATTACAGCACGGTCTCGGCTCCCTTTCTGTCTGCGGGCTCACCTCCCCCAGCCCCCCTGTCCACAGCCTCCGGATGAATTCAGGTAAAGCACAGCTCTGAGCACTCCCATCTCTAGCCCTGACTGCCCAACGGTATCTGGGACACTTGGCTTCAGGTTCAAGGTCTGGCCCAATCATTTCCCTTACACCCTGCTCTGTTCAACTGGAATAAATATTTGCTGATTTCCTGAATGTCCCTTGCCTTTTTCTATCTCTGGGCTTAACCTGGTATTTCTCCCTCTACCTGGAAAGCATTTTTCTCCTTTAGAGACAGATGTGCATACTCATCGTGGCTCAAGTCACCTCCCCCAGGAAGCCCTCCCTGGCCGCCTTTTTGTGAAAATGGAGGAACTTGGTATCTGGGGCCAGGCCTGGATTCATGCCCTCTCTTCTGCCTTTTGCAGTGTGGCCTTGGGCAGGTCACCTCGAGGGTCTGGACCCGTGCAGTGGGAATAGTCAACAGTCCTGGCTGTCAGGGTTGCTGAATGAAATCCTTGTACAAAAGCACCTGGCCAGGGGCTGCTGCAGAAGAGGTGTCAGTGGCCATCGCCACACTTACTGGCGACCCCTGGCTCTCCCTCACACTTAATCCTTCCCGCGATGCACTCGGTGGTGGGCTCTCCCTCACACTTAATCCTTCCCGCGATGCACTCGGTGGTGGGCTCGTCTCCCTCACACTTAATCCTTCCCGCGATGCACTCGGTGGTGGGCTCGTCTCCCTCTGTCCTTCCCACGATGCACTCGGTGGTGGGCCTGCCTCCTCACACTTAATCCTTCCCGCGATGCACTCGGTGGTGGGCTCGTCTCCCTCACACTTAATCCTTCCCGCGATGCACTCGGTGGTGGGCTCGTCTCCCTCACACTTAATCCTTCCCGCGATGCACTCGGTGGTGGGCTCGTCTCCCTCACACTTAATCCTTCCCGCGATGCACTCGGTGGTGGGCCTGCCTCCCTCACACTTAATCCTTCCCGCGATGCACTCGGTGGTGGGCCTGCCTCTCTCACACTTAATCCTTCCCGCGATGCACTCGGTGGTGGGCTCGTCTCCCTCACACTTAATCCTTCCCGCGATGCACTCGGTGGTGGGCTCTCCCTCACACTTAATCCTTCCCGCGATGCACTCGGTGGTGGGCTCGTCTCCCTCACACTTAATCCTTCCCGCGATGCACTCGGTGGTGGGCTCGTCTCCCTCACACTTAATCCTTCCCACGATGCACTCGGTGGTGGGCTTGTCTCCCTCACACTTAATCCTTCCCGCGATGCACTCGGTGGTGGGCTCGTCTCCCTCTGTCCTTCCCACGATGCACTCGGTGGTGCGCTTGTCTCCCTCTGTCCTCCCTGGGCAGGACCATGCCTGCTGCCCCTCCGTCCCCTAACTGCCGACAAGGAGCTTGCTTTGCACCGTGCAGCATCCGTGCAGAGTCTGTTGAGTGTTCCTGACCTTTCTTTTCCTCCGGATATTCTTCCTTTACAGAGAAAGCAGCCTGATGCCGTTGTGCACTCATTCACGCACAGAGTGTCCATCACATAAACGCATGAGCTTCTCATTTGACGGCTCCGTGGAACCTGCTTTCTAGAGTTTCGGAACTGCCTTTGTTTATTCAGCCAGCAAACATCTACCAGGGCTTAGTGTGTGGACCCCACTCCCCTCACTGAAGTCTCCAGCCTCCTAGCAGTCGTCAGCAGTTGCCAAGGACACGTGGTCCCCCTTTCCTGTGTCTGCAAGTTTTCTGGGCATGGTTCTTTCCAGCTCCACTCTGCATCTGCAAGGAGGCCCACGAGACACAGGACCCACGTGGGCAGAGGACTGTGAACCTGCCACAGTCACTGCCAGCGTGAGGGTGTCGAGCCCCCTGCCTCCCAGGCTCCCGGTGCCTTCCAGCCTCTCTGGCCATGCTCACGCCTTTAGAGGCAGTCGGGAGTGCCTGGCAGACAACATCCCACGGAGCCTCCCTCCTTAAAGAGAACCGACCATGCAATCCATTGATTCTGCTTCTGGGTATGTATCCAAAAGAATGGAAAGCATCTTCACAGTGGAATATTCACAATAGCCAAAAGATGGAAGTTGTGTAAGTGCCTACCGACAGACGGCTGGACACATAAAACGTGGTCTGTCCATACAAAGGAATATTATCCACTTTGAAAAGGAAGGAAAGTGTACTGTATTCTACAGCATGGATGAATCCTAGAGACATTACGCTGGGTGCAACAAGGCAGTCGCTAATGGACAAATACTGTATGTCTATTACGTGTGAAGGACTTAGTCAAAGTCATAGATGCAGAAAGTACAGTGGTGATTGCCATGGGCTGGAGAGTGAAGGGAGAATGAGGAATTACTGATAATGGGGATAAAGTCTCAGTTTTGCAAGATGAGAAAGCTCTGCAGATAGGTTGTTCAACAATATGAATATACTCACTACTGGACCAAACAGTTAAAAACAGTTAAGATGGCACATTTTATGTTGTGTGTACTGTACTGTAATTTAAAATGTTTTGAAAGCGAGACTGAGGCGAACAGAGAAGCCTTCCTGGGAAACAACCCCTGAACAGGTAGGGACAGCCCTGTGAGAGCTGACCCTGGCCTCTGAGAGCCGCCTCCTCCCGAGAGTCCTCCAGCTTTCACTTCTATTACCACCAAGTTGGCCAACCATCTCCTCTTTCTTAGTAGCCCACGTATGGAGGCACCTCCTTTCTACAGCTGACTGAGGCTGGTGCGTCCAGCTTTCTTGTAAACAGAAATAAATTAGAAAGAAAATAGAGAAAAAATCGAACTGGAAAGAACAGGTTTCTGATCCAACAATTGCCAACCAGCTCCTCCAGATTCTGAGCCCTGTGATTCCACACGGGCTTCCTCTGATGGCCTCCCTTAATTGTCCATTTGCAAATCAAGATGACTTTTCCTATCAGTTATGTCATGCTGGGCCCTCACCAAGTCCCTCTCCTTCTCACAGCCATGGCTCCCCTCGTCCGGGGACCACCGCAGCCTCAGAGGTCCGCCCCACTGTCCCTGCCATGGGTGGGGGGCTCCCTCTCATCAGTGGGTGAGGGTGTTAGTCACCCAGTCATGTCCGACTCTTTGCGACCCCATGGACTGTAACCCACTAGGCTCCTCTGGAGCTCCATGGAATTCTCCAGGCAAGAATACCAGAGTGGGTTGCCATTCCCTTCTCCAGAGGAACCTTCCTGACCCAGAGATCAAACCTGGGTCTCACACATTGCAGGCTGATTCTTTACCATCTGAACCATGAGGGAAGCCCAACGTTGGTGGTGTTGGGTAACTTCCTTGTCCCATGCCAGCCTGGCCTCCGGGCCCTAAACTTGGCACTTGCCCTCCTGGGTTGTACCTCTTCTGACCTTCAAGATCCAGTCACGGGCATCTCTTCATCAGCAGCATACAGTCACGGGCATCTCTTCATCAGCGGCTGCGCCTCCCTACCCAGGGCAGTCACGGGCATCTCTTCATCAGCGGCTGCGCCTCCCTACCCAGGGCTGTGGGGCCCTCTGGGGAGATGAAAGCAGCAGAACCGAGATCCCGAGCCCTTGACTTTCTAGCAGCTCCGAGACAACTTGGCCCCTGGGGGGAGAGCAGCCTGCATCCCTTCCTGATCCTCCCACAGGCTGAGATGTGAGTTCAAGAGACGAGAGGCCAGAGCTCAGCATCCTTTGCCCCACTGTGGCCCCGACCATGACCCTTAGAGAGCTCTCAGTGCTCCAAAATCCACTCTCTACCTGGGCACGTCCCCCAAGCCTTTGATTTCTCTCTCTGACTCTGGGGACCCGGCAGATGAAAGTCATTCTCTGCTTCCGTCTCCACCTAATGAAGGAAGGCTGAACCCAGCTTTCAGAGGTGGAGACAGCCTCACAGCCCCCTTGAGGACCCCAGGCTCACTCCCACCAGCGTCACCACAGGGCTGCTTAGAGGCCCACCCCGTGGGCTGGTGGCACATCCCCCAGCCCCGTGTCCCGGCCATCCCTAGTGGCCGGCGGTCAACCCACAGACTGTGGTTCCCTTGTGGCCACGAGAAGAAAGGTGAGTCTTGCCCCTGATTCAAAGCCGGGCTCCTCTGCTCCCTATGGCCACACACACATTCCTCAACCGTTATGAGCATTAGCTTCTCATCAGTAAACAGGGACGGCACACTGCCTCTGAAAGTGTCACTGTCATGTCCAAATGCCAAAATACATGTGAAGCATCCAGCCCTGTAGCAGGTCAGCAAGTGCTGTTTCCCTCCTCCTCTCCACGATGACTGAGGCTGCCTGTGATGCCCACAGCATCCGATGCCTGTGTTACACCAGCCACGGTCTGTACCTTCACTAACCTGCTCCAAATGAACGGCTGGGGAGGAATAATGATCAGCTTCCTACAGTTGTATATTACAGTTCTCCAAGCCCATTGCAAATTCTTCATGGTTTTTGTTCTTTCAAAAAGACCGGGGAGGCTGACAGGGCAGGCATGATTAACCCCACTTTTATAGACCTCGACGCTGAGACCCAGAAGAAGCAAGAAGGGTCTTTGGTCAAGGTCACACCAGCTGGTAAACAGCGGGGTTAAGGAGAGATCTTAGATCTGTTCTTGTTTTAAAAATTTTTATTCTGAAAAGTTTGCCAAGGCGCCCCCTGGTTCTCAGGAGCCCACGAGGGCCCCGTTCTAAGGAGAACGGGCCCAGCGGCGCCGGCGAGAGCGGCAGCTTCGGGTCTCGTGGAGCCTGTGCCCCGGCTGAGCTAATTGCCATGCTCCCTCACACTCACACTGAGCCTGCCTTCCAGAGAGACCCTAAAGTGCTTCTGAGCTCCTCGTACATATTTATATGCCTGCGTGTGCGATAAAAATAAAACCACTTCACCCAGCGCTGAAATACAGCCACTCGCGGTGTGAAATATGGGGCTTATGGAACAGCGGCAAGCAAAGCTCTCTGGAAGAGGCTCCTGTCCCTCCTGACATTGCAAGGGGGCAGCTGGAAGGGGGTGGGATTTAATTATCTTGATAAGTAAGTGTTAGACTTGGAAGCAGGGAGACAAGTGGTCCCCAGGTGCCCAGGACACCTTCGATCCTCTCTGGGATGGAGAACTCCTCCTGCCCGAGGAGACAGAACTCTCTAAACAGCAGTGTGGGCCCCTTCACACACACCCCTGAACCTCACTCCCTGAGAGCCAGCCTGCAGGTCTCATGGACTTACTCATCTCCTCCTGGGCCCCGTAGTCCACCATGCACCACTTCTGCCCTTAAGGGAAGGTGTCAGGGGTCTTCAGTGATCTCACATGTCTTGGAACAGGAGCCAGCACCTCTGTCTGGGGTCCATTCAAGGCAGCCCTAAATTACGGCCGTCATTCTGGAGGGGCTGAGCACCCTTTCTGGACGTTCCACCTTTTCAGTGATACCTTGACTCTGTTCTGATTGCTGATGCTGAGCCTTACTCTGATGTCTGCCTCTCTCATCCCTGTCTCCCTCCTTCCTTCCTTTCCTTCGCCTCCCTGTGCTTTGCCCATCTCAACACCATACTCTTAACCCCCCGGGGCAAACAGAGAAAGCATCCAAGGCAGACTCCCAGAACTAAAGACAGCTAAAGCTGAGCCCTGGGGTCTGAGTAAAAGCCAGCCAGCCTAAAGGATGCGCGTGGCACGTGGGGCCAGGGTAAGGCAGAGGGAGTGAGCAAGACGGGAGGCTGGAGGGGCATTTCAGGCAGAGGGAACAGCATGTATAAACGCCTAGAATCAAGACAGCTCTTACCGGCACAGCAGCCCCAGACGTGGGTCCAGTGCGGCGATAAGACCCGCGTCAGCTGTTCCCAGGGTGGTGGCTCTGGTCTTCTGGCCGTGGAGTCAGCGGAGGGTTTTGAGGAGGTCGTCCTGACCAGGCTGTGGCCCCTGGTGTGCCCAGGGGACCTGAAGAGTGGGTGAGCGGAGGCCGTGCTTCATGCAGGATCCGGTCCGCGGAGCTGTCCAGGGGACAGTTCTGAGACGCTCCTTCCTTCCGTGAGAGCTTGAAGGGGTGAGGACTGCGGGCACCGCAGGAGCCGGGGGCCCGGGGAGCCATCTTGGAAGGAGGAGCTAAGTGAGCAGGCGGGCGGGGGCAGGACCCTGACAGCGAAGAGGCCAGGCGGGCAGACGCAGGTGGGCAGCCCTGACGTTGGCATTCGGGCCTCCTGCTGGGGATCCAAAGCCCGCTGACTGTGAGCCCCTCAAGGGCATGAACTCGCTCCTCCTGCCTCTGCTCCCCTGGTACCCAGATCAGCGCCTGATCCAGGGGCGAAGGCCTCCTCAACGCCCTTAGAGGAGGTGGGCACCTGTTGGAAGCCTTTATTTGGGGATGGGGCATCCGCTTTGCCCGTGGCACAGGAAGGGAGAGAGAAAGACAAGGAAGGTGGAAGGGAGAGAGAAAGACAAGGGAGGTGGAAGTAGCCTCAGGCCCGGGTGAGACATCATCTGTCAGGGAACTAGCCTGGCCTTCTGCCTCTTAGAAACGGGAACTCCGAAGCCCAGAGAAATGGAATCATCTCCCTGTAGTATAAGCTGAATTGAGATTTTCCTCAAATGTTTCAAGGACCTAGAAACTCAAGAGAGAAAGCAGACTGCCAGTGAGAGGAGGGAATTGTCAGGTCTCACCAGATGACTTTTGTAATTAACTAGAGCATTTCCATTACTGACACCGTTTTACTTCTGACTGAACAACTGATCTGGTTAGCTGGACCTTCCTCTTTTGTTTCCTGGCCCCTGCAGTAACTGTGACTCCGGCTTTCAGCAGAGTGGTCCTGGAGGTGCCAAGGAGCAATGTGAAATGTGCCCAGAGCTTCCATTATGACCTGGGGAGACAAGACACCCAGGTGAACTGACTGAAGAGAAGATTGCTTCACTGTGTTGTGAAGACTACATACACCTCAAATAGTGAGCATGCGGTGAGCTGACAATCTTGCTTTGGGTCTCAGTTTTCTCATCTATAGTATTATGGACCCATCACAGTATTGTGACTAAGGACTTTATGTACATATGTTTGTGACATCATGCTTCATTGTGAATATGCTAAAGCTTAATGGACTCTTGAAATAGGAAGCTGGTTTGTTTTACATAATGTAGACCCTCACACCTAAAAGGTTGTAAAAATAGAACAAATCACATATTGGATGTCGCCACCTGTTGTCTCTGGGTGGTATTGCAGTTTGGCGAGGAAAGCAGGAAATTCTGCCCTTAAGATCCCAGGCGGGACTTGACAATCATGGAGACAAGAGCGCAAAGCCAGGAATAAACTAATGTTGGAGAGTGCCATAAAAGATAAGTGAATTACAGATCCTGCTCACATTGACCTTTTCCTTTGGTTTGTGGTCAGGGCAACTGTCTGCTGAGTCCCTTGAGACCATGACCCTGGAGTCTCAGACCCTGCCCCTCTGCCCGGCAAAGTGAAGGAAGCTAAGGATGAAAAGAAGGAAACAGACCACTGGGGTAATGATAGTATCCTGTTGCTTCTTACAGAGGATAATTGCTACGGTTACTGTCTAGTCAGTGCTTACATCATGTGAAACTCTGTCTCATTTAATCAGCGCGAGAGGTAACTTTCTCCTGCCCCCATTCTGCAGATGAGGAAACGCAAGCACAGGGAGGTGAAATAATTCGGGTTCTCAGGCTCCTCTCTTCCTTCCTTCCAGCTCGCTTCTTCCCTCCCTCCCTCCCTCCCTCCCTGCCTTCCCTCTCTCCAGCAGTTTTTCTCCTGAGCGCTATAGACAGGATTTGGGTCCAGGCAGGCCAGTTCCAGAGCTCATGCTTTCCCTCCTGTTCCTGTTACCTCTGTTGCCACCTTCTAACTATGACTAATACCTGTTAGCCCAAGCCTCTTATTTTTAGCAAATCCGATGATATAGGAGCAAGTGCAAATCTTTCTGATGCTTTCTAATCTTGACTCATATCCACTCCTCCATCCGCGTGCTTATCCACCCATCAACCCTTTCTCTAATCCATCTGTCCGCACACCCACCCACCATTGCCCACCCACCCTTCTTTCCATCTTTCCGTCTGTTCCTCCACCCGCATCATCCCCCGCAGCCTACTGGCCCACTCATCCATCTATCCAGCCTGTATGCTCACATCCATACGTCTGTCCATCAACCATCCATCCATCCTTCTCCCACCCATCCATCTTTCTGTCCATCCATTCTTCCGTCCATCCAACACTTTCTTGAGCAGCTACTACCTGCCTGGCACCAGTAATAAAGAAATAAGTCAGATGTGGTTCTTCTTTTCGTGTTGCCTCTTACAGTCTCAGAAATATATAAAAGCAATGTGACCTCAGGTAAAGGGCCTCACCTGTCTCTGTCTCAGTTTCTTTGTCTATTCTATGGAGTTGAAAACAGAGCCTTCCTCTTAGGGTATTGAAGAGGATTCAATGAGTTAGTACAAGCTAAATATTTCAGAAAGTGCCTCGTACGTGGTAAGCACTCAAAGTGTCATCAGCTGTCAGGGGCTATTGCTCTTATCATGGTCGCTGTCATCTCCATTATCCCTATTGCAACTACCATGATAATTCAGGAAGAGATCAGGGGACATGCCCATGGTCAGAGCAGCATCTTCCAACCATCCCATAATCTACAAAACTCTTGACGTGAAATATGTCTAGGTATTTATGAAAAGAAGGCTCTGAAGCTAAACAAATCTGAATTTCAAACAAATAAAACCAAAAACTCTGTAGGATTTCTCATAGCCTTTAAAGGCTCCTGTGAATTGTAAATCTCCAAGATGTGGAGGATGAACTAATACGCAGCATTTCTCAAATATACTGAACCTCTGAACCCTCTTTCAAGGCATCTTTATTACAAACTTGCAAAACAAGTGGTTAGTGGGACCCAGTTTAGGGAGTCCTGGTCTCCAGGGTCAGTCTGCTTGTCTCCCCCTCCCCACCTCCACACTGGTCCCCAGGACTTAACTTCCTGTCCTGACTCCTTCACACATTGTCCAGGTTATTTCTCCAGACCTGTGATGCTGAGGTTCATTCAGCACCCACAGCCTTAGAATCCCCATGGAAAGCCTGCCAGGCTCTCCCTGGGGAAAGACCTGCTGGAGCTGGAGGTGGAGTTCAGGTGGGGTAGAGGTCCATTAAGGACATAGCTTTGGACTTAATTCCAAGCAGCCAACTCTGTATCGATTTGGGTCACTGATGTTAAGGCATCACTTTCAGTTGCTTTTAATTTAAACAAACAATAAAAAAAACTCAGTCTTGTCTGGGATGCAGCCTGGGGGATGTTTAATTCCCAGCATGGACAGGCAGAGAGCAAGATAAGAAGGAGCCAGAGGACTGCGTGAGTGAGTGTGTGAGTGTGTGAGTGTGTGTGTGTGTGTGTATGTGTTAGAGAGACAGAGATAGGGAGAAAAAGCATGTGTGGCTCTCTGGGACAGAGCCAGGGAAAAGCTCACACTGGATTCCTGTCCTCTGAATCCAACATTCCTCTGCCTTTGTCACTCTGGGTAATTCTTTTCACTTCTTTGAGACTCAGTTTGCTTATCTGTAAATTGGGCTTAGATCAAGCCGCCACAGGGGGCTGTTATGAGAACTGAACGTGATGAGAAATGCAGAGCACATTGTGCTTATGAAAGTTTTATTTTTATATCACTTTCCATGGGAATAGTGGCTTCCAGGTTCTGTGTGACCTGTGTGACAGTGTGTGTGTGTAAATGTATGCACACATCATGTGTGCATGTGTGTATCTTAGCCTGGAAGAGTATTCAAGAGCTCTGGCTCTGCACTTTGTGTGGGTTCAAATCTGGTCCTGTTATCATGTGGTACTGGGCAAGTTGCTTAGCCTCTCTGCCTCGTATTCTCATCTGTAAAACAGGAACAACGATAATACTCACACCATACACTATTGTGTAGATTCATTGAGTTTATACACATTGCTTGGCATAAAAGGAGCAATTTCACAAAGGCTTACTACTCTTAGCATTATTATCCAACCCCACAGGAGGGCCTACCCCAACCAACAGAGCCCAACCCTTTGGAAGCCAGGCTGTGGGAGGTAATAATAACCCTTATCCTTTCTCTCTCAGGGGACTGAACAAACTAGAGGTCACAGAGGACCCCAGGGCCCCTTTGACCTCTGGGGGTGTTCCCTAGGGTCAGGAGAGGAGAAATTTGCTTTGTGCTGTAGTGCCCTCTGTTGGGAGATCCAAGCTCAGCACCATGGACAGAGGGAGGCTGGGGGCAGACAGCCACACCGCCAGCCGCCAGCCGCCAGCCACAGGGAGGTCCAGGGCTCCCACTCTGCCGGTGCCCCTGGAAGAGGCATGTCCCACTGTGACTCACGGATCTCGGTGCCAAGACTGCAGAGTGGAGGCCCCGCTGCAGGTGGCCCATCCATTAGGAGACAGGAGCCGAGAGACGTCAAGCGAATTAAAAGCCTGTGGCTGCCCTGAGTGACTTTTCCCTTGGCTAAGTCACCCTGTGCCCTCCCTCTGCTCATCACGCCTCTCAGTGTCGTGGGTATACCTTTCTCTGGGGCAAGAGAATAGCATCCAAAGCTGTGTTTTGTGAAACAGGAGCTGAAGGAGTGTGTGCCCCCAGGAAAGGGTGTGCAGAGGTAGCAGAATTACCATGAACAATTGCCATATGGTAGTAAACACGCGCTTCACAGTCGAGCCCCTTAACTGTGCGCCTGGGTGGGATGTCCTTTATCTGAATGTGTGATCGAGGGGGCTGTTGACTCTCTGAAAAGGTTCACGGCCACAGGATTCATGCTAGCACTAGTCAGGTGCTGTCTTTGTTCAGTCGCTCGGTCGTATCTGACTGTTTGTGACCCCATGGACTGCAGCACGCCAGGCTTCCCTGTCCTTCACTATCTCCTAGAGTTTGCTCAAACTCACGTCCATTGAGTGGGTGATGCCGTCCAACCATCTCGTCCTCTGTCGTCCCCTTCTCCTCCTGCCCTCAATCTTTCCCAGCATCAGAGTCTTTTCCAATGAGTCTTCTTCAGGTGCTAGCCCTGTGCTGAGAGCTGAGGAATGGAATGAATATAACACAGTGCCCTGCCCTCATTCATTCATTCATTCATCCACCCAACAAGTATTTGTTGAGGGCCTACTATGTGCCAGGCATTGGCTAGGAAGACCGATAATCTTAATTATTCCCAGGTGGCGCTGTGGTAAAGAGTCAGCCTGCCAATGCAGAAGATGAAAGAGACATTGGTTCCATCTCTGGGTCAAGAAGAACCCCTAGAGTAAGAAATGGCAACCCACTCCAGTATTCTTGCTTGGAAAATTCCATGGACAGAGGAGCCTGGTGGGCTACAGTTCATGGGGTTGCAAAGCCTGAGCAGCTGAGCACACACAGGGTGGTGTTAAAAGAGAGATTCAGAAGGTTGGGGATGAAGAAGGGTTAGCTGAGGTCTCCAATCCCCCACCTGACTCCCCAGCTCAAGCTTTGGCGCTAGGGGGCAACCTTTTCGATATCACACCTCCCTTTCTCCTTGCTGGCTTCTCACCAGATGTCATTTGCAGCTGACTGACACCTTTGCAGTGCTCCTGCGGAGGTCTTTTTCTCAGCTGGTATGGAACTGGACTGGGAGGAAGTGTCACCAAGGAGGGTCCTGAAATCCCACAGATTCCTGGCTCTAATGGCAGACAATAGGGCTTCCGTGAGTACAGTCAGTAAGCCTCGCCTCTGCAGGGCTTCATCTGGCAAACTCTTGCCTGTCCACTGCACTCAGATTTGCAGCTGGGCCTACAGAGCAGGAATGCCCACGCAGGGATACCTGGCATTTACCTGAAGAACTCAGACCAACATGGGGGTCTTCCCAGCTGGATGCTGCCCCCCAGCCAGGAAGGCCCTTCCACAGGGGAGCTTAGCACCTACAATGGATCTGGATTCTGTTGGCCTTTTTCTGGGCAGAACTGGGGAGGGGGTGGGGCAGAGAAGAGGCAGTCAAGGACTGCACCTCATGGCATGGCTGGGGCAGCCCAGAAAGAAGGTTCAGGGGCAGAGGTGACCTCAAGCTGACCCTCAGCAGCTGGGACAAGGCGGGACCTAGGTGGGTGGGGGTGAGAGGGAGCAAAGAACAGCCAGGCAAGGGGAGAAGAAAGGGCCTAAGACGCCAGTGTTCAAGCCATATCCAGCCCAATCAGCCCGGCAGCCAATTAGTCTGATTCAAAAAAAACCCCACGTAGGGACAAACGGTAATCAAACACCTATTTATAAGGGTTTATTACGATCATCATTATTATTTTACCAAGAGGATCATTCTAAAGCCTGTCAGGTGAATGTACGCTTTCAGATCTTCATAAATGCAAATCCCTCCTTCCCCAGGGGTGGAGGGTGTGGGCTGCAGCCCCAGGAAGTGCCTTGGTGAGGCTTGTAGAGGGCATGTGGAGGGACCAGCTCCCTGCCCTGGGGCATCGCTGCACAGGGCTCTACCCACAGCTCACTGCACTCCCAACACACCGTCAAAGGGCTGCTGGAGATGGAACTGGCTTCATACCCGTTGTCCACCTAGGTAAACAGACTCACGGTCTGATACGGCAACCTGGCAGAGATAGAGAGGCTGGGAATTCACCACAGAATGCCGGGAGTACAATTCCATGCTGTAAGCTCCCCCATCTAACCTCACCCCCTACCACTCTGACCTCTCCCAGGACTGGGACTTCTCCCCTCTCAGGAGACCACAAGACCACAACCAGGCCTGAGGCTCAATAGCTGGGGCGTACCCATGTGTGTGTGTGAGAGCATGTGTGTGCGTGTGCATGTGTATGCATGTGAGCATGTGTGTGTGCACGTGAGCACATGTATGTGCACGTGAACATGTGTGTATGTGCTCGTGTGTGTGCACGTGAGCGTGTGTGCGTGTGAGCATGTGTGCACGTGAGCATGTGTGCGTGTGAGCATGTGTGTGTGCACGTGAGCATGTGTGCGTGCACGTGCGCATGTGTGTGTGCGTGAGCATGTGTGTGTGTGTGTGTAGTGGGAGGAAAAGGGTAGATACAAGTCCCAAACCCCCATTTTCAGGCCCAGGGAGAAAAGAAATGAGGTCTGCCAAAAAGGTGAAACTGGTCTCTGCCAGGAGGAAACACCTTCCTTACCCACTTCTGGCTGGATCCAAGAAAGTGGCTCTTCTCGAAAGAAAGGACAAAACGCACCCCAATCCACGAGTGCCTGGGGGGAGGGCAGCCATCATTCGGGAAGTTTCCGAACACCCGATGCCCCTCACCCTTAGTTAATAGGTGGCGGCGAGACCAGTACTCCGGGCCACACCCTGCCTGCTCGACTCCCCGGACCGACGGCCTCTCTCTCAAGGGGCAGGCGGCCTCGCTCTCCAACCTGGGGACGAGCGCGGGGAGGGTGTCCCGGGATGGGACTCGGTGGAGCAGGATCGGACGGAGCTTGGTCTGGAGGGCAGGGCACTCAGTCAGCTCGGGGAGGGTTACCGAGCGACCGGGGCTGCGAGCGCGTAGAGTGAGGAGGGGAGCCTGGGGAGAGGGGGTGGGCGACCTGGAGGAGGCGAGGGGGGCGGGAGATGGGGAGCTCGCCTTGTCCCTGCAATAAATCGGCTTAGTGGCCGAGAGCCGAACGGCCCAGAAAGGATTAAAGAGAAGTCTGTATAATACAGCCGAGAGCGCGGCGAGGGGAGGGCAGGAGGGCGGGGGGCGGGGAGAGGGGGAGAGGGGGAGGGGCGGAGGGCGGGCGCGGGGAGGGGGCGCTCGCGCAGCCGGGAGAGGCGGGCGCCAGGCAGAGAGAGCGCGGTTCGGCTGCAAACTCCGGCGCTGCCGCCTAGCTGACTCCGGGCAGCGCTGGGCACCGCGCGCTGCCGGGGAGCCGAGAGCCGCGGCGCGCCCGAGGTCGTCCCGAGAGCAGGGGTCGCGGCGTCCCGCAGAGCCCGAGCCGAGCCCGGCGCCCCGGCGGCCCAGCCGCGGCGGCATGGGGGCGCCCCCGCGGCGCCCCACGCGGCCCGCCACCGTCTCGGCCGGAGGCCGGAGGCAGGAGCGCGCCTGAGCCCATGGCGAGGGGCCCCGCCGCTGCCGCCGCCGCCGCCGCCGCCGCCGCCGCCACCGCCCCGCCAGCGCCGCCAGCTCCCGGGCACCATGCGAGCCGCCCCGAGCCTCCGCGGCTGCGTGTGCCTGCTGCTCGCCGCGATCCTGGACCGGGCGCGGGGTGAGTGCGAGGGCGCCGGCCGGAGCCGGGGCCCGGGGCGCGCGGGGGCGGGCAGCGGGGGAGGGCGCCGGCCAGGGGCTCCCCGGGGACGCTTCGGGTCTGAAACCCGCGCTCGGCGCAGGGGCTGCAGAGCTGGTGGGTTTGACGAGGGAGGGTGGACGTCTCCTCTGGAGAGAACGCTCGCGGGTCTGTGCCAGGGTGTGTGCGCGCGTGTGTGTATGAGCGTGTGTCTTTGTGGCGTCCGTGTGAGGGTGTCCGGGAAGGCGCTGTGCGTGGAGAGGGTGCCGAAGTGTATCTGGAGATGTGAGTGTGTGTGATGGTGTGTGAGCGAGCGAGTGTCTGGAGGGGTGTTTGAGTGTCTGTGTCAATTACACAGAAAAGGTGTGTGTGTGAGAGAGAAGGAGTGTGAGCCAGAGTATTTGGGGGTGTGAGCGGGCGCCCAGCTTCTCGGTGAGGGTGTGAAGTGGGTGAGCCTGTGTCATCGTATGTGGGAGCGTGTTGAAGGGTGGGTGAGTGTGTGAGGTGTGGCGTGGCACGCGTGTCCCAAGTGTACGGGTCTCTTTAGGGATACATGGCAGCGGGTGACTGTATTTCCATGGGGGGGCGGGGCGCGTGTGCAGAGGAGGCGGGATATGACCCTCTGGCCAGACTGTACATTTCTCGGATGTGGAGGTGCAGGCGCGCGGGCCAAGAGTGTGTGAGCGTGCTGTGGAGCGTGTGGATCCAGTGTGGAGGGAGGCACCGACGCGTCCGGGGACGGGGGAGGTGTGAGCCGCGGTGTGTGTGTGTCCCGCATGGACTTGGTCCCGATTGGGCTAAACCCGTTGGAAGGAGGGTTCCCGGAGCGAGTGACCGGTGCCTCCGCGGCTCCAGGGTCCAGGGTTCGCGGAAGCCTCGGGGCCTCCCGGCCGGCGCCGCCACCTGGCGGGTCTAGAGTGCTGCGGCCGCCCAACCTGGCGACCCGGCGCCTTTCGGGCAGAGCCAACGCGTCCGCTCAGAGCCGGCGGGAGCGAGGCTGCACCGGCGGAGAGCGGTGGCCCAGAGACTGGAGGTCCGCGCCCGCGGTTCGCCCCAAGCCTAGTCCCGAACCTGGACTCCCAGAACCAGGGCGTCTGGAGTCACATCCAGGCTCTGCCGCGGAGGGGCGGGGGATGCGCGCTGCCCAAAAGTAGCCGTTATGACCGGTGGGGTCTCAGCCCCCAGCCCAGCGGGTGATGGATATGGGAGGATCTGTTCTTTTCCGTGTGCCTTGCACTCCCGGGAGGTGCCAAGCCGGACTCTGAGAATGCCTGCCAGCAAGCTGTGCGCCCTAAAATAACCCCACCCTCTTCCACCCCGAGGTCCTTATAGAGTGCTTGATCCGCTGACGGGAGAAACTGCAGGATTTGAGCCTGAATGGTGGTCCTGCTGGCAGAGGAGGGGGAGGGGTCGGCGTAAATCAGGAGGAGTGCAAGCCCCGTACTTGGTCTGCCTACCCTTGGAACAACAGACTTTCCAAAGTGCATGGAAATCCGCTCCTTCCCCTCCAACTTCGAGGCGATGGCTCCCTCCCTCGGAAGCCTCCGGAGGGAAAGGTTATATGGGGGCGGGGACGGGGTGGTGCCCGGGTGCCAGAGCCACGGCGAGGACGCTGGGCTTTGTCGAAAGGCACTCGGAGCCTCACCTGGACACCGCAGGGAGCGGGGGTGGGGTGGGGTGGGGTTGGTTAGAGGGTGGGGGCAGGAGTGGGGCACCCCTTTCTCCAGATACGCAGAACCGTAAAGACTGGTCAGGGGTAAGGATGGCGACTAGAAGCAGAAGGGTTTAGTGGGGAAAGCCCGCTGCGTCAGGATCCCACCGCGCGAGTTCCCAGAACCTGCGAGCCGCGGTTCTTGGGGCTGCGGAGACCTGAGCGGGTGTACTGGCTCCTCCGCCCGCCGCCCACCTCTGCAGCTGGCAGGAGGCTGGGGCGAGCGCCTCTGGGCGAAGGGAGCCGGCCTGGCCTCTGAGCTCCGCTGCCCGGCGAGAGGGGAGAGCGCCGACTCGGATCGCAGACGGGCAACTTTCCGAGCGTGGGGCGCGGGCGGAGCCATCCCTTCGCTGCAGAGGAGATGATGAGAGCGCGCGGGGCGCGATCAGTCCTTTGGTTCTCGGAGTCAGCGCCCGCCCACGGCGGGGGTACCAGAAGGGTTGGTACGCGCTGTAACAGGCCGTCTGGCCGGAGGAGGGCGCCCTTCCAGGACGTGACGGAGAGCCGCGCACCTGGCCCTTGGCAGGGCCGGGCCGCCTGCCAGCGCCTGCGTCGGAGGACGGGCGGGCGCGGAGGGTAGGGTCCAGGGCAAGCACTCGGAGACACGCCTGCCCAGTGCGGGGGCGACGGCGGTCACCGCTAGGGAAGGCACGGCTGTGCGCCGGGGCCGGTGCTGCACCGACAGCTCGCGGCGCACAGGGACTCCACTTTGGAGAGGTGGGCCTGCGCCTCGGGAGGGGAAGGCAGCCGGCGGTACACAGGACCGGCCGGGCTGAGGGCTCCTGCCCCTGCCCACCACTCCCCGATATCTGCCTTTCCAAGAGGAAGAACCCACACGGATTCTAACTCCTCAGACCCCGTTTAACCTGGCCTGGGCACTTCTGGGAGGGCAATCCAGCACTCGTGCCCGGGCGCTGGCCCAGGATACAGAGGGCCCCGGGGACTGGGAGCGCAGGGAGGACAGCGGTTCATAGACCTGCCTCCGAAGGGCAGCGGGGGGCAGGCCGAGGTAGGTAGGGCGCGCTAGAGGCCCCAGCCCTTCCACTTCCACTGGACGCCCTTCCACTTCTCTCTCGGCAGCAGCGTGTCAAGGGCTAGGTGGGATGCGGGGGCTGAGCGGCTGGGCCGGAGCTGCCGCCGCACCGGGACTGCGGGGGCTGCGCGCGCGCAAGCTGGTGTGACGCCTTCGTATATTTATCCGCTTCGCCATCTCCACCCCACGCCCGGCGGGCACCACTGGACCGCTGCCTGGCGCTCGGCGGGGAGTTAAGGGCCCGGCCTGGACTAGGTCGCTCCGCCCCTCCTCGCCCTGCCGCCCCGCCCCCAGCCGTAAGCCCCACCCCTTCCCTCTCAAGATGCAAACTGAAATTTCTCCTGAGAGGCTGAAGGAGTTCTTGCTTTTTAAGTGGAGAGAATGTTCGAGCTGGAAGCGACCTCCGAGATCACTTACTGCGGTGGTTCTGAAACGAGTAATTTTTAGCAGGAGAACCCTTTTAGAGTAGGAACTGATTACGGCCCCCTAAAATCCTAATGCCTTGGGCAAGATGGTAAGCGCCAAAGGACAGCGGCCCTGATGGAAGCAGTTAATGAGACCCAGCATCGAGCGATCTTTCCTCAACAGTCCCCTTAAACAATCTTAAGATTGCTGCTCTTCTAATCTCAGAGCTGGGTTTCTGTTTTTTTTCAATAGCCAAGATTACATGGATCAGCTGCTGTGTGGCCAGCACGCGCTGGCTGCTTCGCGGTGCTCATGCAGGGCAAGATGGGTTTAAGCGCCTCTTTTCACAGATTAGGAAACTGAGGCCCAGAATTTCAAAGTTTGCTCGTGACAGGCTGTCAGTGTCTTCCAGGTCTCGCCTGGTCCGGCCCCTGGCTCCCTCTTTCCTTCCAGTGTTCCTTGGACAGGGCGTGTGGGCAAGGGCTGGCAAGGTGCCATGGTGCGTTAGATCCGCCTGCCCACCCCAGCTTGTCAGAACATTGTCTCACACAGACCTGATCTTGCTACCGTTGGGGGCTGGGGGAGGGGTGGGGGAGGAGACGAGGAGACTTGTTGCGGTTCCTGGGTGTTAGCAGTTCTGACTTCAAAACCAAACGAGGGCTGAGCAAAGAGGAGGCTGGTTGGTTCTGTTCACTGGGTTTCCTGGGACCCAGGGAGGCATCTAACCTGGCTTACCGCCCTGTCCACCTCTACTCCATCCCCGGGCCACTTGAAATCCATCCATTCAGCCCTGACTGTGCAGCTCTGGGCCGTATGTGCTTTGTTCTTCTTATCTTCGTTAATCCTTGTAACCATCCTGAGAGTTAAGGTTATTTTCCAGATGAGGAAGCTGAGGTTCAGAGAGGTTAAGTGGTTTGTCCGAGGTCACCCAGTCAGTACGTGGCAAGCTGAGATTCAGACCCAGGACCGTCTGTCTCTTTCCCCCTGGGCTCTGCTGCCTCCTGTGAGAATGGGTCCCGGTCACTTCCTCAGCTCCAGCCACATGGACAGTTGCCATGTGTCCAGTGCCCTGTCTGGCTGCCTTTCTCCTTCCCAAACCCCACTGAAGTCAAATTATCCAGTGTGTTCATCTGCACAGATGGGAGAGGGGACACCCCTCAAAGCCCTTGTCATCATCAAGAGAATGAGTGGGCATCTGTTGTGGGCAGGGTGCATCTGAAAAGAGAAAGACCTATGACCGTGACCATCGTTCCAGTGGGGTGAGAGGTCAGGCCCGAACCCGTAAAGATAAAAGACAATCCAAGTGGAAATCTGTTGATACCTGCAGGATGCCAAGTGGATTGACGTCTCCCAGAGGAGGTTTGTGGGGGTAGAGTGATTTCTTTGGGGGTGTTAGGGGAAGGCTTCAAAGGGGAGGGAGGACTTGAACTAGACCTTGAAGCAAAGGGAGGAGGTTAATAGGCCAAGGGCTCATGTCCCAGGGAGGGAACCCAGGTGAGCCAAGAGCCAGAGGCAGGATTGTGCTTGGTGGGGCCAGCTCAACCTCAAGGCTGTTACTTCTTGAGTCTAATTGAGGACAGGGAGAAAGAAGACTGATATTACTGGTAGCTTCCATTTATCGCACACCTATTAGATGTTCCTTATGCATTAAATGCCCTCAACAATTCATGAGGCAGTCTCAGTAGGCGTGTTTTACAGATGAGGACAAGAGCCCCCAGGATACCCCCCAGCGCCCTCTTGCCATCTCTCTCTCCCTCTCTCTTTCCCTTCCTCTCTTCCCACTTCCTTCTTTTCTTTCTCAAACAATGAATGAGGCTCAACATCTTGTATCAGGGTAAGAACTGGGAGTTTCAAACCCAGGTCTAAAGCAATCCAAGGACAATGCTGCTTCCAGAGGACAGGGGAAACTTTATTTTTTCATCACAGAAGGAGGAATGCAGCAGCCTCTACCCTTCGCAAGAGGAGGCAAAGTCCCCCATTTTAAACAATGAATGTCAGTCCAAGTGAAACGTGTGATACCTCCTAAGAAGTATCTGTCCTCAGGATGAAGTTTCCGGGAAGGAATCAGGGGGATGAGACCCTGGAGCCCACCTTTACACTCGCAGTAGGGTTCCCTAGCAGAGTGGGCTCAGGACCTACTGGCCAAGACTCCATGGATGCAGCAAACGAGTACAACGTGCATGGAGCTAGAGGTGCGCAGAGTAGCAGCCCAAAGGAGTGGGAAGGACACTGACACCCAGGAAGGGAGCCTGGGGTTTGTGGATCCGCCGGCCATTCCCACACCTCCTGGCAACACACCAGAGTTGCTTTGGGAGAGTATGCGCCCCCTCTCGTTTGCACGCCATCTTGGTAGGTGACGCAATCAGCCGTGGCCCCACTAAGGCGAGTCCGTCTGACACACGATCCCTAGAATCTGGATACTGAGCAGACGAAGGCTGAAACCCATCGGAAGGTCCCCCTGATCAACAGGAGCCCCAGAGACACTGCACTTCTCTGGTTTCCCAAGGCTAATGACGACGGGATCTTCCTCCCAGGGTGCTATGAGCAGGACGCAATGAGTCATGACACACAGAGCTCTTAGCTCGATCCTGGGGGCTCAGATGACTGTCATCAGCGTTAACTGTGATTATGCCAGAGCTGCTCTGGCTCTAGTGAAGCGGGCTCCTGACACCTGCGGCTCCAGCTTGTTCCTGCATTCCATGACTTTCCCCATAATGTTCCACCAGTTACTTTTTTGTTTTTTTGGCTTGGGTTATCTGGAGTTGATTTCTGCCCTTTATAAGAAAAGGACCCCGCTTGATACCCTCCCTAGGCATGATAAGCCTTAGAGTTGCTGATTAGCTGGGCTTGGTAACTCCTGGAGGATGGTTCAGTTTGCTGAATGGGGGTGATCAATTCCCCTACCTGCTCCCTGACTTCCCCTGGAGTTCTGAGGCAGTGTCCCCTGCCCACACCCACATGAGTGCACTTAAGACTCAAGACGCAAGTTGTTGCTCCCAGTGGAATGTGGGAGAGGCAGTTTCACTGTGACCCTCCCATCCCCTAACCTAGTAAAAAGTTCTGCAAAAGCAGAGACCTGTCCGGTTCTTCTCACTATTGAATCTTCCTCACAAACACACGATGGATACTTAATAAAGGCTGGTTGTGTGGATGAATAAGGCATCCTTGGCCTTTGGACATGTCCTGGTGCTGGGGCACGTGGGGAGGGTTTGGGTATGTTGCTTTCTACAGAAAGTGTATGCAAAGGCTTATGGCTTGTGGAATTCAGGCTGGATTCACAGATGAACTTCCTGTTGGTAAAGTTCTGCTCCTGGAACTGCCTTCTGTCTTTCTTGAAGACTCTCAGATAATCAATGTGATGGAGACTCTGATTCCAGACATCCTGACTATGCCTGCTGGCGGTACTTGAGCATTGACGAGATGCTCTGACCCCCATCCTTCCATTCAGATCTCATGTCAGATGTGAAGGAGGCTACTCTTGTGCCCATTGAACCAACTAGGGAAACTGAGCCTCAGGAAAATGAAAAGACGGTGGTAGGAAGTAGCTGGACTGGAATCCGGGTTTGTGGCTGCAGACTCAGCCTTCTTCCCTCCCCAATCCATTGTGGTGCTTCCTTCAGCCCTCAGGGGTCTGCAATGAAACAGGCCAGCTCCGCATGAGCCCATAGGCCCCTAAACTAACCAGAGAGCTTGCACCGTGAGCTGGGTGCTGACGTAGCCACTTTGCTGATGTGACTCCTTCATCCTCCACCGCTATCCACGGGGAGGACACTGACGGAGCTGTGCTCACACCGCATGGGGCCCGGAGCTCGCTGTCTCTCCACCCTGTGGACCTGGCCTGCCCAGAGATGTCTTCCCCTCCTCCCCTACTTCCACCCTTTCTTGGCTCAAAGAGCAGACACCTGCCCTCAGCCGGTACAGCCCTGACTCCACATAAACCTCCCTCCCAGGCTCTGCTTGCCCACTTCTCGCCCTCCACAGCCCTGCCAGCCCCTGCCAGCAGAGGCCACCTGTGCCTGCTGGCAGCGGTACTTTGGGCAACACATTGTTTAAATAACTCTCCTCTGGGGCTGGACCTGGTCACAGGCTCGACTCCCTATTGAACAGAGAGCTGTTGAGGGCAGGCATCCCTGTCCCACTGGCTCTGGCATGAAGCCTGGCTCCGAGCAGATGTGGCTTCAAGATGTGTTTGTTGAATGACTCACTGATGGACTGAATGAATGATGTCTCCCCTGAGCCTGGGGTTTGGTCCAGATGCTGAGCCTGGGGCCTGTTTCCTGGCCCTGCTCAGTCACCTCTAGAAGTCCCTTCTGGTGTGAGAATGTGTCTACTGTCCAGCTCTGCCCGCCATAGCTCACCCTGGCATCATGGCTGGTGTCTGGGGGATGAGCCAACAGTGGAGGGGGAAGACCAAAGGGCTTCCTGTTCCTTCTGGGTTCTCCTTGGTTGGAGGGGCTGTTCTTCATTGCTGGTGGGTGGGAGGTTGGGGGAAGGAAAGCAATGGTAACTGTTATGTGGCAAGCCCCATACTAGCTGTGTGCACACACAGTCATAGGAAATACTCCCAGAAACTCCCATTTGGGAGTTAACAGTCTCCTATTTTACAGAAGAGCAATGCAACTTGGAAAGATTATGTGATCTGCCTAAGGTCCCACTGCAAGTGGGGGGCAGAGCTGGATTCTTAAGCCAGGCGTTGATTTACACATCTCCCCCAAAGCCCAAGTTGGTCTTACTGGTAGCTTGCAGCTGACCACGGCGATTTACACCGTGGAGGTGGGCAAGCCCTGCAGCTTAGTGCTCTCCCCAGCCCAGAGCTGGCTGCTAAGCATTTCCCAGCCTGCCCCGGGCCTGCCCACCCTTCCCCAATCCCTGTCTCTGTGTGGTCCAGATACTTTGGTTTCCATCTGAACTGGGTGCAAAGCCTGGCCTGGCCACTCCCTCGCAGAGTAGACACTTGGGCAAATCAGTGCCTCTCTAGGTCACGGTGTCCCCATCTTTTGAAGATAGAGTGTAGCGTGGAGACGAATGGAACGACCCAGGAAAGCAGGCGTGTGATGGGCCCTCGGTCACCGGCCAGTCCCTTTCTCCTGGCCCCCAGGCTGGAGTCAGACGGCCACGGGGTCACTCTGAAAGGCTGGGGAAGCTCCTGTTTTCTCCTTCCTGTCCTGGAAGCTGCCTTTGCAGCCACGTCAAGGGATCCAGTCACTTCTGTTCATTGAGCAGCTGTCCCAGCCTTGTTCTGGATCAGCAGAGATATCCCCTAAGGAGTTCTGGCTGTTGGCAAACCCCATAGAGCATGGGCTCATTTGAGAATGATGAAAGATTATCTCTAATAAATGGCCGGTACTAGGGCACCGAGAGTAAACCCTTGGAAACTAAGGGGAGTGGCCCCGGAAGGCTCTGCGGGATTGGAACAAGCTTGACGGGTGGGGAGGGAACCCCAGGCCGGGTGGAGGGGCAGAGGTGTGTGCAAGGCCTGGAGAAGGGAACGAGCACCCTGTTGGGCTGGGAGGCTGGGAGGCAGCTGGCCTCGCTTGAGCAGAAGGTGCTTGTTGAGAAGCTGGAAATGAGGTTAGAGCTGTTGGCAGAGGCCTGAGAGCTGGAGCGAGGGGTCTGGACTTGAGCCCAGGGGCTACGGGGGGCAGTTGAAGAAAAATGAGTGACATTCTCAGAGCAGGACTCTAGGAAGATTAATTTGGCTTTTCTGGGCCACCTGAAGCTGGACATCCTTTGGAATGCCTTTGTGTTATAAATGATGGCTCTGGGGTACCCAAAGAGACAATGGCCTCGAGGCAGAAATGCCATCGTTTGGACATTGTTCACCTCTCCCAGTGTCCACACCTGGCAAGGTGGGAAGACAAGGCCTCTGCCTAGAATATGACTGTTCCAGCTTCGGCTTGAGCCAAGAGCGGCAGGGACGGCTTTTCCTGGGGAGAAGCTTCTAGATGCCCAGCAGGCGTGAGCTCTGCGGTCTGGCACGGGTTCAGATCCCATCTCCCCCATGCATCCAGTGTGTGAACTCAGAGAGCCTCTCTGTTGCTTCCAGCCTTGACTTCTCCAACTGAACAGGTGGCTCATCGTGGCGGCTTTGCGGGGTGCGGGCTGCTAGGAAGGGGACATTTACATAATTTGGGGAGGATCTGTATACAGGGTACCGAGCACAGAGTAGGCATGTGAAAAGCCGTTGCTGTTGTTATAATGATGTTTGGAACGTCCACAGGTTTGAAGAGGAAGAAGCATTTATAAGCCCCAGTGCCCAGGAGGAGGGGTACGTTGTAGGTTTCCCACACAGAGTCCTAAGCGAGTTCTTGGGTTTAGGACTGCAGAGCACCGGGCCAGGAGGGAACTGGAGAATTAAATGCACTGTCTCCGGTCTCCCATTTTAAAGCTGAGAAAACTGAGGCCAGAGAGGACCTCACACTGTGCATGACGTGTGTGTGTGTGCATGTGAGTGTGTGTGAGTGTGTGAGTGCGTGTGTGTGTGTGCCTGTATGAGTGTGTGTGTGTGAGTGCCTGTGAGTGCCTGTGTGCGTGCGTGTGTGTGAGTGCGTGAGTGTGGGTGAGTGCATGTGTGTGAGAGTGTGTGTGTGTGAGTGTGTGTGTGTGTGTGTAGGCGGGATGGGGAGGTAGTGCTGGAAGCCAGGTCTTCTCCCTGGAGGTCCTAGGGGCGATCCTGGGGGCTCAATTGGGCAGACCCTCCACCTCAGAGCCTTGCGTAGGGAGCATCGGGGTCCCCAGGCTTGAGTGCGGATCTTGGCGGCACTCCAGCGGGGAGCACCCACCAGCCTCCGACATCACAGGAGCGGCTCGGGAGTCACCAGGGAGAGAGACAGCTGAGCCACTGGGCTTTTTTGTTGCTTTGCCAAGCTGTTCCTTCTGCCCTTTTGTTTCTCTTTCTACAGAGACACTCAGCGCGCCTCCGACGGGGCTGTTTGTCACCAATCACTGGCGCGTCCATTATCCTCCCGGCTCCTTAATGCTGCCCCAAAGGAAGGCGTCCATCGCCGGCTGCCCTGGCGTCATGCAGGGCTGGGCGGGGGAGGCAGCCCTGGCAGGGTGGAGACAGAGGCTGGCATGGCCAGAGGGTGGGTGGCAGTTGTGTCTCGAGCTGGTGCTCACTGCCCGAGTGTGCAGGTTTTTGTCAAGTGGGTATTCAGGCCACACAATAACCCAAGGCCAGGTGCCTGGTTCTACAGAAGCAGGTGATACATTGCTAATTGTCACCAGGCACCTAATGTCCCAGGCAGGGGCTAGGGAGTGAGGTGGGGGTGGCGGAAGCAACCACATCATAAAGACTTCTTTGTTTGCTCGGGCAGCAGAGAAGTGGGCCTGAGCTCAGCTTGGAGAGGAAAAGGCACCATCAGAAGGCGAATTCCTAGGGCCTGTGGCCTGACTGTGGAGCCTGGTGGGAGGAGAGGGGCAAGCAACCTGGTGGGGGAGGAATAAGGTTACTTGGCTTCCCAGGTGGCTCGGTGATAGACAGTCTGCCTGTCAATGCTGGAGACGCAAGAGACACGGGTTCGATCCCTGGGTCGGGAAGATCCCTGAGTAGGAAATGGCAACCCACACCAGTGTTTTGACCTGGAGAATCCCGTGGACAGAGGAGCCCGGCGGGCTACAGTCCAAAGGGTAGCAGAGAGTCGGACACAACTGAGCGACTGAGCATCACAAACAAGGAAGAGCTGGTGGTTTCTGGGACAGTCCGAACGCAGAGAGCAAAGTGCTGTTGCAAGAAGCAGGGCAGCTCGTTCGTTCATTCTCTGGCTCACCCACCGGTGCTCTGCTGCTGGCAGTCAAGCATCGTGCTGTTCTAGAGATCCGGACGAGAAGGAATAGACGAATTCTCGCCCTCGTGGGGCTTGCGGAGCTGTGTTCAACATGGAGCCATGTGTGACAACCCACATTTACATTAAAACGCAGCAGTGTCTTGGCTTTTGTTTAACCGAATTAAAACACATTTTAATTCTTCCGCCACATTTCAAAGGCGCAACAGCCACACGTGGCTGGTGGCTCTTGCGTTGGAAAGCACAGATGTGGATAAGATGCCTCCATCATTGCGTGAGGCTCCGCTGGACATCACGGGTCTAGGGGAGTGTCCCTCCCACTGCCAGTAAGTGACAGGAATCCCAGAGGGGGAGGGTCTTCCCGCTTCCTTCCCCATGCCATCTTCCTCCTTGTGCCGAGGAGAAAGCCTCAGGCTGATGCCGTCAAGCTCTGACACCCTCTTGCTTGCTAATCTCATTTTCCAACAAAACAGGTGTGGGGCAGCACGCCTGCAGTGAGCCAGAGGAAGTCAAAGTTTTAATAACAGTGTTTTGTTTTCATTATGATTCTTTTCCAGTCATCCTCTGTTTAAGGCAAGTGAGACTGGTTTGCCATTTGGGGCAGTGATTTAAATTCTCTTTCCCTTTTTAAAAATGGCTTATTTAAGTTTTTTTAAAAAAAGAGTCAAGTTTAAGAAAAATGTTAAGTGCATCGTGGAGCAGGTGGCACGCGAACGTGGCCAATCTGGGAGGTGTGAACGTCTGCGGTTGGGAAACCGCGGCTCCGATGGGATGACACAGGCTTTGGAGGCAGACACAGGAGGGCTGGGGCTTCGGTGCCGCTGTTGGTAAGCTCTGTAATTTGGGGACAATTTATTTCCCTCCTTATCAACCAGGTTCCAGAAGGAAACACCAAGCTCAGCCTGGGGGGTCCGTGGAGGGCTTCTTTAAAGGACTACCAGGTTCAATCCCTGGGTCGGGAACATCCCCTGGAGGAGGGCATGGCAACCCCCTCCAGTTCCTGCCTGGAGAATCCCATGGACGGAGGAGTTTGGCGGGCACAGTCCATGGGATCCCAAAGAGTCTGGGACAGAGCTGAGCGACTAACACTTTCACTTTTCGCTGGCTTTGGGGTTTAGTGGGGGCACAGGGGATGGGGCAGCCCTTTGGGCCAGGATCAGTGGGGAGTTTCTACCGCCCGCAGACTGGAAAGAGGGCTGAGAGGAGAGGGCTGCAGGCAGGCCTGGGGCCCCGGGTGGAGGGATGCAGTCAACTCCTGGGGACCTGGCCGGCAGCTGGAGGAAGAGACACCCCAATTTCATCCTCCTCCTGCCTTTGGGTCTCTTGCTAGTGCTGCACATGGACGAAACTCAATTGCATGGATGCCCACGCAATTGGGCCGCCAGGCGCAGGATAGGTGGAGAAGGGGAGGGAGTGACCTGGGGAGCAGATAGCTGAGACCTAGCACCATCCTGCCCAACCTCAGTGTTCCGGTCTAGAAAACCGGGTTGTACGATGTGCCAGCTGAGTTGCTGACACGATGGAAGGAGACAGCGTGCCGTGCTCATAAGTGATCGGTCGCTTCTTACACTAATAACAATTGCAGTAATAAAATGCCTGCCCTTATGCCCCATCCTGTGCTGGACGCTGGATTTTCCTGAGCCAAAATGTAGCTCATGGGTCTGGGGCTTTAGAAATGGGGAACTGGCCTCCCAAGGGCACGGGAACTTGAAGGGACAGGTAACTTTGGGGGAGCACTGCACTCTGTCGAGAGGGAGCGCCCGCACCCCTCCGCTGCCGCTGACGTGTCATCTCTGCCCCAGACTCTTTGACGTCCCCACGCCTCCCTGTCCGCTGGCCCATCTCGCTGATTGATCGCTCCGCCCCAGGGCACACCGATGCCTCGCTCCCCAGTCTATTTTCCACCCTATTTCCCACGACGAGGTTCTTTCTCCTCAGATCCATTTAGGTCATCTTTCTTGCCATCCCCACCGGCTCTTACTATGTGTGGTTCGGTCCACATTTGTCCCGAACGGCCGCAGAGCTCCTTCCTTGCAAGGGTAAGGCGGGTGTTCTTCACCTCTGAGCTAGTCTTCCCGGAGGCTGCTCCTAGCCCTGCAGGTGGGGGAGGAGGGAATTGGCAGTAAGTTAGCCCTTTGGATCACCAGACCATTTATCCCTCACCTGAAAGCTAACCGTGCCAATTCCCTATTTAGAGGGATCTTCTCAGCGAGTAGCTGGAGTTTCAGGGGTGGCTGGCTTCTAAATGGAGCGACCATTTCTTGGGAAAACTTCCACCGACAGTCCCTTTGGCTTGCTGCTCCTGAATTGGCTCAGGGTACTCTCCTCGGGTCCCTCTGTTTTCCTTTGTCCGGCGCATTTTTTCCATCCACCTTGACTGTTCAAATTGACTTTGACGAGGACTAATTTTGCCAGTTGAAATTCGAGACTCTTCGACATCCGGTGCGTTGCTGAAATTGCCGTGACAAATATCAGCAGCGATTTCTTCCCTGGCTTATTCTCCGAGGTGCTCCGGCCAAGACCGAGTGCCCCTGCCCCACGGCCACATGCCGTCTGCCCCCAGCCCGGCTGCTTACCCTGTCCCCGCGCAGGTCGGTCTCAGCCCTGCTACTGACTCAATGGCAGTGTGACCCTTTGAGAGCGGAGGGTCGGTGGCTCACTGGGGATCAATATTCCTTAGGGAAATCTCCACCAACCGTCCCCTTGGGTCTCAGTGTCCCGTCGGTTGAGGTGACATCCCTTCCATCTACCTGACTGTTCACTTTACCTTAGAAGAGGTTCATTTCCAGTCGAACATGGAGCCTGGTCCTGCAGGCTGGACCTCTGTGTGCGGGCTGCGGGGTGTCCATCCACCCACCCACCCATCGCAGTGCCAGGGGCCGCCCCCGGCTGGGGCCTGGGTCTCAGGGGGAGCTGTGTCACCTGCCGTGCTCACGTCCCGGGTGGTGGAGTGTGGCTCTGCACCATCCCGGGGGTGCACTGCAGACGCTGCCAGACCCCAGTCACCACCTTCATGACTTTATCTCCATCCCACCCAGGTCTTTTCTTACATCACGATCGTCTTAAAATCAAACTTAAATCGATTCCCTCTTTTTGTCGCTGGTACGAAGGAGTAATGTATAGGCCTGTGGCGCTGAGTACATCTTTTTTCTTAATCCGTATTAAAATGAATTTTTAAAAAGGCTTCCCTGTTCCATGTGACCTCATCCCGTGGGTGAGAATGGAGAACACTGGCTCGGTGGGAAGGAGACCAGCCTCAGAACGACGAGCCCCAGGATCTGGTCTCAGCTCCTCCGTCAGCTGGCACCATCACTTGCTCCCCTCCCCGTCTAACCTCAGGTCCGCAAAGCAAAGGACTGAGTCTGGGTGGCCCAGTTCCAAGATTCTCTGGTGAGTAATAAGGTTGGGACGGAGAGTCCTGTCTAGGTCCAAAATACTTCCTTTAAGTCATGTTTGCGGACTTCTCTCATAATCCACTCATTAAGACTCTGCCTTACAATGCTGGGGACGAGGGTTCGGTCCCTGGTCTGGGAACTAAGATCTCACGTTCTGTGGAGCAAAGTCCATGCACCACAACAAAAGACCCCACATGCCACAGCAGCTGCCTGCCACAACAAAGACTTCATGCAGCCAAATACATAAAAAAATTTTTTTTAAAAAAGACATATTTGATGCCCCCGTTCCCACCCTGGGATGAAGCGTCCTGCCTCCAGGGGTGTTGCTGAGAGCAGCTGCGTCGGTGGTGAGGGTGCGCCCACAGCCACTTGCCTCTTGATGCACCTCATTTTGGTTCCATTCAGCAGCTGTTTTCTGAGCACCAGCCCTGAGCTGTGGCCTGTGCCAGGGCTGGCACCGAGGTACCAGCGAGACCTCCAGAAGTCCACAGTCCCCCGGGGCAGAGGAGCAGGCACAGAAGTAAATTACTGATTAATATTGTAGGCTCTGAAATGGCTCCCAAGTCCTTACGGGACGGCAGCAGAGGGGACGACTAGTCTGCCAGAGGCGCTGGGCAAAGTCAGAGAGGCTCAGCCACTTGCTCGGGTTGCACAGCTACTAGGTGGCTGAGCTCTGAACTCAGGGGGTCTCACGCTTTACCTGCCTTCTGCCCTCTCTGCCCGCGTGCTTCTCTGCCAGAGACCCCTTCCAACCTGACCTTTGGTGATTCTGGGTCTCTCTGCACCTCCCCTCCTGATCCCACTTGCCTCTGGGGGAGGGGGTCAGGGGCTCGGCAGCAGCCCGAGGTGGCCATGGACCCCCTGCCTGGGCAGTCACTGGGTGGCAGCCGGCTCTGCCCTGTTGCCTCCGGCCTTGTTATTATTATTATTATTTCTTTCCAGCATGCTGCTAAAAGCTTCCCGCAGAGATCACACAAACCCAGCTCTTTAAAATTTAAAGGGCTTTACTTAAACAACGTTATTTCCCTCAGAAAAAAGACAGGAGAGGTATTTGCAGTGGATAAATTTAGTGCCGTGTGTGGGTCTGAGCAGATGAGTGTGGGGTTCGGTGGGTGTGGAGGTGGCCAGGGAGATGCTCCTGGCAAGGGGAGCGGCTGTGGCTTGTCACCCCTCCCTCTCGTCCCCACAAGAGCGCGACCTCAGAGGGGACCTGTTGTGCCCAGGGTTCTGGGGAGCACTGGGTGCCACTTGTGGGGAACCGCTGGGGGCAGGGGGATGTGAAGCCTGCCTCACAGGACCTTAGCCGGAAAGGCCGGGTGCCCCTAGCTGCGCCCCAGGGCCTTCGCAAGGGCCAGAGCCTCTGCAGGAGCCTGCCTCCTTCCCTGGACTAAGACCTGCTCATCGTTCTGGTCTCAGCTTAGACGCCGCTAATTTATTCCACAAGCATTTCCTGTGCACCTACTATGCTCACAGCGCCCAGGGGCACAGCTGGCACCGTGACTCAGCTCCATGCTCCCTGTCCCTGGCGTGGTTCTGGCACAGAGCGGGCATCAGTAAGTGTTTATGGAACTGATAAGAGCCTGTGTGCATGCTGTGGGACCTGGCGGAAGGATGGAGTTGCCTCTCCAGAGCTTAGAGCCGCATGAGAGTCATATTGGGTTGGCCAAAAAGTTTGTTCGCCACCCCCCCCACCCCCGCCCAAATCTCGAACATCTTGTGGAACATTCAAACTTTTTGGCCAACCCCAGTAACAAAAGACATTTTGAACTCTGAATGAACCTATCGGGGCTGGCAGATTTACATTGACTCAAGGAAGAAAAGGAAAATTCCTTCCTTCTTTCGTTGGCCATATATCCATCCATCCCTCCCTCCAGCCATTCATTCATCTGACAAATTGGACACTTACTTTGTTCCAGATGGTGTGCTAGGCACTGGAGATATGGTGCTGAACAGAAAAAACAAAAACAAAAAAAAGCCTGCCCTCCTGGAGCTTACCTCCCAGGCTGTATGACCAGAGAGACAGGATATACATGAGCACACGGAAAGAGGAAGCGATAACTGCGCTGGGGAACAGGGCTGGGGTGATGGCCAAGTGCAGATGTGTGCGGTCGGGGAGGGGCCCTCTTACTGAGCATCCGCCGCGTCTCCGACGCTTGCAGCCCTGGCTGCAAGCAAGTGAAGAAGCATAGTCACTGGCATGATAAGTGTCAGGATGGTGAGAGCCGATGTGGCTGGAAGTGACTAGTACAGTTGCACCATTAGTGAGGCTTCCGATGAAGCTCTCAGACGTGAGCTGGGCCTTGAAGGATTCAGTGTAGGCAGGATGGGCCGACCCATGGTTCTCAAACTGTGCTCCTTGGAGCCCCGGTTTCCCATGGAGGCGCCCTGCACCACTTCTGGCGGCCAAAGCATCAGGCAAAACAATAGCTGAGGGGGGAGTCCTCATCCCCAGATTGAGCCAGGAGTCCGCGTCGCCTCTTTAACAGACGGGCTTCAGCTCTACTCTGAATGAAAGACTTTGAAAACGAGTGTGTTGGCCTCCTGTTAGAAGAGTTTTCTGTTTAGGTTCAACCCTCATTTCGTGTGGGGAAACGGAAGCCCAGAGGGGCCCGTGACTGGTACCAGGCCTCCAGCGGGAGGGGGCCGTTTCTGGGGGAAAGTCTCCGCCTGCTGCCGCTTTCCAAGCTGAAAGCGAGGCCTGTGAGAAAGCCCCCTCCCCAACCCCGGCCCTGGACCAGACCCTTGGCCGCTGCTCCCAGCTTGTCCTGTTCCAACCCCCAGCCAGCCCCAGGCTTCACTCTGTAAACCGTTCTCCTCTGCCTGCCCAGCAGATCTGCCCCGCCCCCATGGGAGCCTGGAATTAGACAAAATATTTTATGATCCTACGCTTCGTTATGCTTTATTAAAAGCGCCCGTACTGGCTTCTGCTGGCGCATCTGCCAGGCCCAGTCTTGGGGCTTCCTCCCCCAACCCCCCCGCCCCGGCCACCATCTCTCATTGCTGGTGGGGGGGCCGACAGCTGCCACCCGACCCCCACCACCTCCCCTCACAGAGCAGGGCCCCAGCCTGGCTGACTTGTTCATGAGACAGAGCAGAAACCTGCCGGTCAAGGCAGACCTGGGCATTTAGAGAGACAGCGATAATTCTGAGTGTTCGCACACATAAGCCCATCTGGTCCTGTAGCCATACCCCCTCCCCCACTGGAGGGGACTGATTCAGAGAGGAGGAGGAGGAGTCCAGAGTTAGAGTCACCTGGTCCCGCCTTCTTGATCCCCTCCACGTGACCGTGCAGATCCAAGATCAGGCTGACGCCCCGCCCCAGACCGGTTGTCGCATCCTCCAGTGGCCAGAGGGAAGGCCCTGCACTTTCTCTTCAGCTGTCAGTTTCAATCTGGGAGCCAGGAGGGAAACCCTGGCATGCAGACATGCCTGGCACAGAAGGAGCTGTCCGCGTTCCTCCTGGTGGGACGTGCTGTGCCCTACTGGGGGCTCGGGGGAGGGCTGGGAACGCGTGGCCCACCTGGGTCTCACTGACAGCCGAGTCACAGCTGAGTGTGGCACTGGGGACAAGGCGTGTGACTGCTCTGAGCCTCCGTTTCTCATCCGGCGCCCAGGAGACACTGAATGCACAGTCGCCGTGGTTGTTGAGTCCCTCGGTCGTATCAAGTCTTTGCAACCCCGTGGACTGCAGCACGCAGGGCTTCCCTGTCCTCCACCATCTCCCGGAGCTTGTTCAAATTCATGTCTGTTGAGTCGGTGATGCCAGCCAACCATCTCACCCTCTGTCGTCCCCTTCTCCTCCTGCTTTCGATCTTTCTCAGCATCAGGGTCTTTTCTAATGAGTCAGCTTCACATCAGGTGGCCAAAGCATTGGAGGTTCAGTTTCCTAATCAGTCCTTCCAATGAATTTTAAGGATTGATTTCCTTTAGGATTGACTGGTTTGATCTCCTTGCAGTAGAGACAGCGGAAATGCTTTTTTAATAGGATTCCCCACTAAAGGAGAGAGGACATTTAATCAGCTCTTCATTTAAGGGGAGAGGAAAGTGATAACCTTGCTTATTTTTATCAACATTATTATTATTATTGGCTAATGTTAGTGGAGAACTTGTTATTCACTTATCAGATAGTTACTGATCTCCTGTCTGCCCAGGGAGAGTGAAAATGTTAGTTGCTTGGTCATGTCGGACTCTTTACAACCCCATGGACTATAACCCACCAGCCTCCTCTGTCTATGGAATTCTCCAGGCAAGAATACAGGAGTGAGTTGCCATTCCCTTCTCCAGGGGATCTTCCCAACCCAGCGGTCGAGCCTAGGTCTCCTGCATTGCAAGCAGATTCTTTACTGTCTGAGCCACCAGGGTGCCCAGGGAGATGATACCAAACAGGACAGTCAAGTGCTTAGGCCTCACGGGACTGACATTCTGATGGATGAGACAGAAATAAACAAGTAGGTAAGTAGCCTAACTCTGGATGGTACTATCCTGCGAGGGGAATTCAGGGCTCTGGGATAGTCCAGGGCTTAGGACAGACCAGTGTCTCTAGACTGTGTGGTTCAGGAAGGCTTCTTGGAGGAGGTGCCTTTTGAGCAGAAAAGGGAGAACAAAAGAAGCAGGGAAAGCCTGGCTGAGCTCCTGACGTTCACCCTAGTCAGCTTCGGCTTTGGTGTCCCAAACCAGGCTGCATATTGTAGCTAACGTCTTCTTCTTCTTATTATTATTATTCAGTTCAGTTCAGTTCATTTCAGTCTCTCAGTCATGTCCAGCTCTTTGTGACCGCATGGACTGCAGCACGCCAGGGCTCCTTGTCCATCACCAACTCCTGGAACTTACTCAAATTCATGTCCATCGAGTCGGTGGACATCCAATCATCTCATCCTCGGTTGTCCCCTTCTCCTCCCACCTTCAGTCTTTCCCAGCATCAGGATCTTTTCAAATAAGTCAGTTCTTCGCATCAGGTGGCCAAAGTATTGGAGTTTCAGCTTCAGCATCAGTCCTTCCAATGAATATTCAGGACTGATTTCCTTTAGGATGGCCTGGTTGGATCTCCTTGCAGTCCAAGGGACCCTCAAGAATCTTCTCCAACACCACAGTTCAAAAGCACCAATTCTTTGGCACTCAGCTTTCTTTATGGTCCAGTTCTCACACCCATACATGACTATTGGAAAAACCATAGCCTTGAGTAGATGGACCTTTGTTAGCAAAGTAATGTCTCTGTTTTTTAGTGTGCTGTCTAGGGTATTGGAGTATAATTGGTTTACAATGTGTTTCTGTAGCTGACTCCCGTATTGGGATCTTCCCTGGAGCCTGCTCCCAGCACTGGGAATGACCACCTGCCCATTCCCTGACACCATGGCGACAGCACCCCCTCCAGGCCCAGAACAAAGGCCCCAAGGAAGCAGGAGGCAGGGACTGTGTGAGGTACATTCTTGCTGTTGTTGTTCAGTCGCTAACTCACGTCCAACTCTTTGCGACCCCATGGACTGCAGCATGCCGGGCTTCCCTGTCCTTCACTATCTCCCAGAGTTTGCTCAAACTTATGTTCACTATGTTTATCTGACCATGTCATCCTCTGTCGCCCCCTTCTCCTCCTGCCCTCAATCTTTCCCAGCATCAGGGTCTTTTCCAGTGAGCCGGCTCTTCGCATCAGGTGGCCAAAGTATTGGAGCTTCAGCTTCAGCATCAGTTCTTCCAGTGACTATTCAGGGTGGATTTCCTTTAGGATTGACATTCTTGACCTGACCTTTAACTCTTGTAGATCCCTAGGAGGTGGGTCCTGTGACTTTCTGCATTTTGCAGACAAGGAGCCTGGGACCTAGAGGTGAAAATCTCAGAGCTGATGTGACTAGGGGCTGGCAGTCGAACCGCGGTCTGACTCAGTCCCTTCTGAATTAGTCTCCGCCCCGTGCTCCCTGGCTTGTATCTGTATGTCCAGTGGGAGGACAAGGAGAGGGGAGAAGCCCACCTTTTCTTGTTCCACCTTGAACCCCCCAGGGTGCCTCTGACCTGGGGCTGGAGTCCCGAGCAGTGGGGGTGAGTGGCCGGGTGGCAGGCAGCCCGTGGAGTATTGATGGCCCTCAAAGTTGGCAGGCACAGGAAGGCAGAAAGGTATTAATTAGCAGTTATTCCCCGGCAGCGAGGAGATGGATAGAGATAAAGGTGGCGGCCTGCGCATCCGTTTTGTAGCAGCCAAAAAGCAACAGTAAATCAGTGCTATGAATCGATGCTGCAAGTAGGAGGTATGTTTTATTTATTTATTGGAGGTATGTTTTAATCTTATTGGCGGGATAGCATTACAGGGAGCGAGGCAGGAGGGCTCCTCACTGACGGAGCCTGGGTCAGGGAGGAGGGAGAGAGGGGACAGGGGCTTGGGCCAGTCCTTGGAGGACCCCGAGGGGGAACTTTGGCTGTCGGGATGGGAGGCAGGAGCGTGTGAGAGCTGGGAAGGCATCCTGGGCCGGCAGGGGGATCCCGCCGTCTTCCGAGGCCTCCACCACATGCCTAGGTCTGCAGTCCACCCCTCCATCCCTCCCATGAATGGGGGGCTCTGGGCTGGACATGCATTCAACTGCTGGGCACAAACGGGGTTCTCACTCAGGCACTGGCCCTCTCTGGGTTCTTGGCCTGGCCACACCCCTGCCCGTGGTAAAGGCTCAGAGGCTGAGGGATGAGGTGGTGGGTAGAGGGTAGGGTTTGGTGCCTCTGGACGGTGCGAGATCTGAGGGAGATGGGGGCATGGTCATGGCCTTTAGTCCTCCTCCCAGCAGCCACTGTGGTGGGTGTTTGGTCCCCATGCACCGAGGGGAACAGACATCGGAGTGAGGGACACGCTTGGGTGTGGCAGCGCCAGCATCCAGCATCATCTCTGACCAGCAAAAGCATCGATCACCCTCGGCAAAAGCCGCGGGAAAGCCTACAAGCTCCAGCCTCTGAGTGTGAGGAGGGGCTCAGAGACGGCCCCTTCTTCTTCCCGTTCCACTCCTGGATGCCGCTCTCCACACCAGGACACAGAGACTGGGAGGCAGAGGAAAAGGAGGGCAAACCAAACCAGGCAGGATAAATCCTAAGCACCCACTGCTCTGTTTCAGCCAAGGTCAGTGGCTGACTCCCTCTGAACCTGACTTTTCCCTACCAGACCTCTCGGGGCTCTTCTAGCTACAACATTCTCAGATTCTGTCTCTCCCTTCTTAAATTATCAGGTACTTGCTATGCCATTTAATCCTCTCCCTCGTTCCTGTGACACAAGCATTATTAGTCCCATTTTACAGATAGGTAAACTGAGGGACTCAGCGAGGCTTAAGGACTTGCCCAAGATTACACAGCTGGGGAGTGTCAGAGCCTGGATTTAGACCCGGGTGGGTCTGCTCTCAAAAGCTCAGCACTGTTCATTTCATGGCACCATCTCCTTGTCTGATAGTCATACAGGCATAGAGGAAAAAAATGTCGCCCGAGAAGGAACTTGACTCCAGGCCTTCAGTGGAGACGGGCAGCCCTTCTGTGGGGTTGCACTGGGGCTTCCTGCCCCCACTGCCTCCAGGACCTGTCCCTGTCTGTCTGCCCCTTGTCAGCCACTCTGCTCCAAGGCCTACGCCAGCTCTGACCACGGCTCTGACGCCTGAACGGGGAACCCCGAGCCCCTGTAGCTCTGGCAGCCTTGGGTCAGCGGACGGAGAGGTCTTGGAGGTCAGCCTGGGCCAGGCCTCCGAAGGAAACTTGCTGCCTCCCAGGAGTGGAGACCCAGTGTCTCAACGATCTTGCTTCCTCTGGTCATGGGGGAAAGGAAAGGGCGTACTCACCGATTGAGAAGAGCTCCTCTGGAAAGACAGCGATGCTGAGGAAAGGGGGCCAGCCTGGGACCTCTCGTCTGGCTTGGGGAGGGGAACACCGAGGGCAGACTTCTGGTTTTTCTTCTCCATGTGTCTTGGTGACCGAAACACACCAGTGGCCCAGGGACAAATGTGCTGCCTCAGCGTCTGCACCCAGAGGCAGGGGACGACGTCACTCTTCCTGTTCACGCTGAGGGTCCCTATCTGTTCCCCTACTGGGAGCCTGTTGTCACATAAAGTGAACGGACGTGGGAGTCAGGTTCAAAGCCTGACCTACTACCCGCCAGCTGTGTGACTCTGGACAGGGTACTTCAGTCTCTGTGCCACAGGTTTTTCATTCATAAATGGGAGCGACAATTAGCTACCACATGCAGTTGTTATAAGAAGAAAATGACATGTTTTTATCCCTTCATTCACTTACAGAAAGGTGTTCTGTAAAATGGAATTATATTAGATTGGGTAATGCTGCTATAACAAATAAGCCCCAAATTTCACTTGCATGGGCTCAGTACTTGTATTTTTAAGTTACATTGCAGGTATCTTTGTGGGTGGGTGCCTTTCCTCCATGTGAGACTGAGGGGTGCAGGCTTCTTATATCTTGTGACTTGGCCATCTCTTGGGGCTTCATAAGCCTCCTTTCCAGCCAGTGGAGTAGGGAAGAGAAAATAGAGAGGCATCTGGGAAATGTCATCTGTGTGGTGAGGGTGAGAGTTGCACCCAGAGACAGTTCCGTGTTCCAGGTCAAGTGGCGGGGGGCTGCTCTGTGTGTGTGTGTGTGTGTGTGTGTGTGTGTGTGTGTGTAGGGGTAGACAGATGCTGTCTCTGCTTCAACAGATGTCTTGTTCACTTTACTATCTCACCTACGCCATGAAATCAATAAAGACAGTGTTGCTGTCTGTCTTATTTACTCTGTCTTATTGCTTTTTGTAAGCCTAGTACCTAACATTGTGCTGCACAATATATGTACATACAGGTACTTGAACTGATGGATGGACGGGAGGAGAGAAGGATGGGGGATGGGGGATGGGGGTGGGGGTGGAGGTTGGGGGATGGGGGTGGGGGATGGAGGTTGGGGGTTGGGGGATGGGGGTGGGGGATGGGGATTGGGGATGGGGGTGGGGATGGAGGTTGGGGGATGGAGGTGGAGGATGGGGGTGGGGATGGAGGTTGGGGATGGGGGTGGGGATGGAGGTTGGGGATGGGGGTGGGGATGGAGGTTGGGGATGGGGGTGGGGATGGAGGTTGGGGATGGGGATGGGGATGGAGGTTGGGGGATGGGGGATGGGGGTGGGGGATGGGGAATGGGGGTGGGGGGTGGGGGATGGGGGTGAGGGATGGAGGTGGAGGATGGGGGATGGGGGGTAGGGGATGGGGGATGGGGGATGAGTTGAGGGTGGATGCATGACAGATGGATGGGTGATTACATACATGATGGTTGGATGGACGGGAGACAGACGATTGTTAGATGGGTAGATGGATGAAATGATCCTTAGTGAGCCAAGCCACACTGACCTAGTCCAGGGAAACGCATAGATTTATGGTCAACCCTTTGGGCATTCTTGCCTCATTGACTGTTGGATTCTCATCACGAAGCAGGGTCTGTGACAAATGGCAGATTTTCAGTGTTTACTGATCGGAATTATTAGAGAACCTTTGGGAAGGTCAGCGTTTGACCCTGGGCTGAGTTTGGACAGCCCAGCCTTCAGACAGAGTATGACTGAGGTGACCTAAGAATGTGCTACCTCGGAGAACTGGGAAATGAGTGCAGACTTTTGCACCATCAGTGGATCCTGGGCACTGGCTGCCCTTGGGGCTGTCAGGGAAGGGGATTTTGCAGATATCCCAGTGCATCTTTCAAAAATGCCCTGCCCTCGCTTGAGTGGCTGGCGAGGCCCCTGGAGCTGCCCTGCTCTCTCCTCTGGTAGGGTCTGCGCCTGTGAGGCAGACACAGAGGCTCTGTGTGGTGGAGAAAGGGCTGGGGGTGGGGAGACCACCCAGACGGGGTTAAGTGCTTTCCTTGCCTCTTGCCAGACCAGTAGGAATTTGGCTTTACATTTTTAACCTAAATAGAGTTATGTTCATTCTCTTTCCCACTAGATGCAAAGCTTTTTTTTTTTTTTGAGCAATTAAGGAAAAGCATAAATCAGTCCATTTTTAAAAGCTCAGGCTGCCTTTGTGGCTAAAATTAGCGTCTCCATAAAGAAGGAGGAGGGAGTTGGGGAGAGAAAGCTGGATTTGGCTTTAAGACATCCATTCACTGAGGCCTGGGGGCAACGCCAGTCCTCTGCCCTGAGGCGCCCAGACCCTGGGAAGCCGGGCCCCCAGCCCCATTTGGCTTCTCCTGACTGGCACACCCTTTCTCTTCCAACCGCTGTCTTAGGTTCTTCCCAGTTCTCTGACAAGGTGGAAGGAGAGGGTTTGCAGAGCCTTGGCTTGCTCTTCACCTTTGCTGCCTACCTGCTGTGTGACCCTGGGCATGCCATGCCACCTCTCTGAGTTCCCAATTTTTGCATCAAATAAATGCCACCGTCTCATCTTCAGTTCTGCTGTCTACCACCTGACCATCCACAGGCTGAGACCCACACAGCTCAGAAAATGAAATGATGGCCCTTCTCCGGTGGGTTTACAATTACCCATTCTTAGCATATGTCTTTGCTGTTTGACCACAACCGGCTCTGCCACTGGGCCGGAAGCCCCACAGGCCTTGTCCGCTGGTTGATTTCTGGCACACCGTAGGTACACAGCGAACGCATATTTCTTTCTTCGATTTTTTTAATTGTGGTAGAAGTCTCGTAACATACTGTGCCGTGCTAAGTTCTCCAGTTGTGTCTGACTCTTTGTGATCCGTGGACTGCAGCCCTCCAGGCTCCTCACTCCATGGGATCCTCCAGGCAAGAATACTGGAGCGGGTTGCCACGCCCTCCTCCAGGGGACCTGGGGATCGAACCTGTGTCTCCTGCAGCTCCTGCACTGCAGGCAGATTCTTTACCGCTGAGCCACTAGGGAAGCCCCTAACATAACGCACTGTCTCCACCTTATTCAACTGTGCAGCTCGTGCAGCTCGGTGGTGCCAAGTGCATGCACTGTTGTGCAGCTCTCGCCCTCAGCAGCTCCCGAACGTTCCACCTTCCTAAACCAGAACCGTCTCCGCTAAACACTCGCATGTCCCCGCGTCCCCTCCACCTTCCAGCTCCAGCCCCTGGCGTCTACCAGTGTACTTTCTGAGGCTGTGTGTTTGACAATTCTAGGTTTCTCGAATTATGTAATCAAACAGCATTTGTCTGCACCTAACGTGTACTGAAGTGTGTTTTTAAGGTTAACGTAACGAAGGTCCTGCACAGAGATTGCACCTTCTTTCTGTTCCCTTGGGCTCTAAGTAGGTTCTCATTAGTTACCTGTTTTATACACAGCAGTGTTATTCATAATGAGCACATGGCCAGTCATCTTGGGCCGGTACCTCTCAGAACCTCAGTTTCCCAGCTGTAAAATGAGAATGAGAACTTTTTCTTTGCAGATGAGAACTGAGAACAATAGATTCTCTCTTACTGAGCTCACACGACCCACCAGGCTTCAGGGATAGAGCAGAGAGCAGCTCAGGTGTGGTTCACACCTTTAAGGCGCTACAGACTAGTGGGAGATAATGTCCATTTCAGTACCTGGAGCATCTGACAGTTCCTCTCAGTTGGATAACGAATGACTGCAGGTATAGAGTGAAGGAGCAAATGAATGAATGAGTGGAGGAAAAATCTTCTCCATTTCATGACTGCTCTTAGCTCTCCCTGCGTTTTTGCTGCTCATCATCTGGGGGACCTGCCCTCCATGCTGACAGTTTAGGGATCGGACCCCCTGGCTGGGCTGGCCTGCCACGCTCTTCAGCCCCGTCACCGCCCCCTTCCTCCAGGTCTGATTCTTCTCTAGACCCAGCAGGTTCAGCTCCCTGGGGGAGCGAGAATTACTCACGGTCGCTATCTGCTCATCTCCCTGGCTCTTATCTGGGACATAAACATTTAGGCAAGCACATTAGGCCAAAGCAGGCCAGACACGTGGGAACCAGATCCTTTTGACAAACACCTCTGGGCTTCTCTCGGGTTCGGCCACAGAGGCTATTCGCAGACACTGGCTTGTGTTCATCCGTGCCTCATCCCCAAAGGCCTGGCGGTGCACAGCTGTGGGTCCTGAAAGTTCCAGTCCTCCATTCCAGGACTGGGCGGGTCAGAGTGCTGGGCCTGCGTCTCCCCCACCAGCCAGCTCGGCCAGGCGGAGGCACCCCAACTGGGGCCTCAGTCAATCGGAGTGAGGCGGAGAAATCCTACTTAGACTTCTACTGCCGTGCCCGGGAGATTAGGGGATTCTCTGCAATTTAGATTAATCAACAGATTTTTTCCAGAGGAAAAGGGCGCTGTCACAGAGCATATGGTCCCCCCAGGACAGGCCTTCAAGGCTGTACACCTCCCCCAGCCCAGTGAACGCGTGCATGGGGCTCCCATCACAGGTGGGGGACTCACATCCCCAAAGAAGCAAAGGGACTTCCCCTGGGGAACTGACATGAAATGGGCTCTTTGGCGGGGCAGGCCTTACGCTAGGCGCCCCCCGATCTGTCTCCCCCTAACGTCACCCTACCGTAAGAGCTGTGCTTGGCCTTCCCTGGCGGTTCAGCGGTTAAGACTGTGCTTCCACTGCGAGAGGCACAGCTTCTATCCCTGGTCAGGGAACTAAGATCCTGCATGTCGTGTGCAGCGCAGCCAAAAAATTTAAAAAAAGAGAGCAAGAGATGCATGTGCAGCGTTATTACCCCCGATGGGGAAACTGAGGCCCTAAGGTATGAAGCCACTTAGGAGTGGTGAGGGGCAGGGCCATATTTTACACCTGGCTCTGGAAAACCTCCAAGTCCCTTCTCTGTGTTCAGCACTACGGGGCCCGTGGAGGGAGGCCGCTTTGAGGAGATAGAGATATAAAGAGAATCCATAACTATAATGTATTTGCATGGATTTCTACCACGTCTGAAGGATTTTCATCTATTTATCGTCTGGTGAAACCACAGCAGCCCTTTGAAGTAAGCAATATAGCTGTTTATTTAATAAATATTTGTGTAGCACTTACTGTGCGCTGGGCACTTTTCTAAGCGCTTCATAAATATTAATGTGTTTAACCTGCATTAAAAGCTCCGTGAATCGGGCTCTGTTATTTTCCTCATTTTGTGAATGAGGAAGCAGAGGCACAGAGAGGGTCGGTAACTGCGTCAAGGCTGACCAGTGAGTGGCTGTCCCCACTCCAGCAGCCCGGCTCGCGGCGCTCCCCGGTCGCTCTGCGGTGGCCTCCACCTTCGGGAGGAGGAGAGGTCAGGCCCAGCGCAGGCAGTGACGGAGCAGGACAGGCTGGGGGCCGAGCCGGGGGCCACCCTCCTTTCCTCTGCCCTGGGTCCGCCAGGCCCCCTGCGCGGTGGGTGCTCTTTGTCTCGTGGCCTGTCTTGATGAGGCTGGGTCCGCTTGAGTGTGTCTGCCCTGGGGTTGCAGCTGAAGTGGAGGCAGCTCTGAGTGACAGGCAGGGGTGAGTGGGATTAGCAGAACTGGAGACTGTCAGTGCCTGAACCCCACACTCGGGCTACGAATCGGCGAGCTTTAAGATCCTTATCTCACCGAGGAAATATCATAATCCCTGCCAGGACATGCCGCCTCCCTTTCTTCTTTTCTGCAGCTTTGTCCTGCTGTTTATCACAGTCTTTCCTTCCGATGCCAGCCCGAGAAGCGGGAGGGAGGGCGGTGGTACTCAGGGGTGTAGGGCCGGGACCCTAGGACGGCCTCTGGCATCGTCACCACTTGCTCTGGGGACTCCCATTGCGGTGGAGCCTGAGACAAGGATATGGGTGCAGCTGGTTTATTTGGGAAGGACCCCAGGGCTTCCCACGCAGTGCTAGTGGTAAAGAACTTGCCTACCAATGCAGGAGACTCAAGAGATACGGGTTCGACCCTTCGGTCGGGAAGATCCCCTGGAGGAGGGCATGGCGACCCCCTCCAGTGTTCTTGGCTGGAGAACCCCATGGACAGAGGAGTCTGGTGGGCTGCAGTCCATGGGGTCACACAGAGTCAGACACAGCTGAAGAGATTCAGCATGCACGCACGCACGGAAACAGCAACGTGGGAGAGGGCCAGGGAGATGGAAAAAGAAAGGAAGCTGGCACAGCTGTGTCCGGACGGCTGAGAGGCAGCACGGGACAGGCCCCAGGGTCCACCCCCGCCCAGGGCAGGGAGCTGGGGTCTTATCCCGAAGCCCCTATTCCTCATCGAGGGAGGGTCTGTGGGGGCGGGAGGGCTCTGGCCTGACACGCCTGGCTCCATCACCCAGGAGGAGCGGAGCCTCCTTTTGGGTCCGTGCAGGATGGACTCCAGCCCAGCGCCTGCTCCACCCGCCCCCTTACTGCGCTGCTGTCACCACCCCTTCAAGCAAGCGCTCACCGAGAGCCAGGCTCCTGCTCAGGGCCTTCCCTGGGTCATCTCACCTCCATCCCCTTGACATCCCTGTCTGCTCCCTACAGATGAGGAAACTGAGTCAGAGAGAGGGCCACATACAGAGCCTGCGGGAGGGTTGGGATTCAGTCCCCAGATGGCTCTTCTCCCGGTGGCTCAGTGGTAAAGAATCTGCCTGCCAATGCAGGAGACACGAGAGATGCAGATTTAGTCCCTGGATTGGGAAGATCCTCTGGAGTAGGAAATGGCAACCCACTCCAATATTCTTGCTTTCGAAGTCCCACGGGCAGAGGAGCCTGGCGGGCTACAGTCCATGGGGTCACAAAGAGTTGGACACGACTGAGCACGCACACATTACCCCAGTCACTTAGTCATCAAGCGTTTAATAAGGGCTTCCCTGGTGGCTCAGCTGGTAGAGAATCCACCTGCAATGCGGGAGACCTGCGTTCGATCCCTGGGCTGGGAAGATCCCCTGGCGAAGGGAAAGGTTACCCACTCCAGCATTCTGGCCTGGAGAATCCCATGGACCATATAGTCCATGGGGTCGCAGAGTCGAACACGCCTGAGTGACATTCACCTTCGTGTGCTCAATTCTGGCTGGGGCTTGAAAATCCACATTCATAATCACTGAGTCCTCTTCAAACAAGCTCTCACCCTTTTTGAGTACAGAGACTATGTTTTCTAGATTCTCCTGGATGGTCGCCGTTGCAAGTATTTTTAAAATCCTTTTCAATAAAGACAGTTTCTGACATATATAACCAAATGCATGCTAGTGTTTAAACCCTTGTAAGAACGTTCGCATAAATACACTCTTCCCTTCCCAGTGGGAAAGCCACATCTGACAAGAAATTCTAGTCTGGATGGGGAAATGTGGTCCTTGAACCAGAGGGAGAGGGCTCTGATTCAGGCTCAGAACCTCGGGCTCTGGAGGGGCCCTGCCTGGCCTGCGTTGGGGTGAGGCCGGGGTCCCCAGCGTGGAACGCACACTGTGGCTGCCGGGTGAGGCGCCTCACCCGCTCTCTGCTTGGCCTCCCAGGCTTCTTGCCCTCCTTCCCGTCTTCGTCCTTCATGCTCCCCTTCCCTCCTCTTGGGAGTCGACCCCATTGGGCAGTGTGGCTCCAGGGTTATGACTGCAGACTCTGGAGCAGAATCCTGGGTTTGAGCCCCATAATGTGCTGGCTGTGAGAACCTGGATGCTCTGGCTTCAGTGTCCTCATCTGTGGTCAGTGTCCAGCCATAGCCCCGTGGCCTTTCTGTCTATCTGAGAGCCAAATCTGCTCTCTGTGAATGCAGTGACCTTCTGCATTCTGGGGGTGGCATCCCTGGCCTGGACACCAGAGAGGACAGAAGGAGGGGGAGCTGGTGTTCCTGGAACCAGTCCTCAGCCCAGGAGGGACGGCGGGTGGAGGGGGTGCTCCAGATCCTCGCTTGTGGTGGGATATTCCAGAGAAGCTCAGCGGGCGTGGGCTCCGTGGTGGGAGCTGGTGTGTTAACACAACGGTATCAGCTGCCTTCCCTTCCGCACTCCCTCACTAGTTTCCCGAGTCACCTCCCAAAGAGGCTACCTGCACTTGAATTCTTTTCTGAGTCTGTATCTGGAGGAGCTCAAACCAAGCCCTCATTCTACCTACCTTTGTGGGGATTTCACAAGTACCTGTTGGTCAAACACAGAACTGTGCCTGCATGTGCCTGGCCACAGAAGCAAAGGTCACTGTGATTAGTTCTCCAGTTGGTCGGATACACCAGAGTCTGCACCGTCCCTGGGCCTCGGCTCCTGCTGTTCCCTCTGCTCACTCTTTCCTTCCCTTCCTCGTCACCTGGCTTATGCCAAGACGTCCTTCTGGATTCAGTTCAGAAGTCACCTCTTCTTGGAAGCCTCCCCTGACTACACCTGCGTTTTGCCGGCTGGGGATCCCTCCTCCGCGCCTGTCATGGCGTTTGCACCAAGGGTTATACCCTCCGTGGACTGTCCCTTCTCCCCAGCCGTCCCGTGAGGCCGGAGGCAGCGCTCTTTGCCCTCCGGTTCTCTGCGGAAGTAAGGAGCGGGTGTGCGTGTCACATGCCTCCCTCTGCTCCCCTCAGCCCCTGGCACGTGTCTGCACGCAGCGGTCACGGACTGATGAAGGCTTGGAGCCCACACAGGAGAGCTGGCTAGGTCTTAGGGCTGCGAACCCCCGATGCCTTTCCCCACTTCCTCTCTCCTCATGGCCTCTGCGGTCACCCAGCAGTACAGGACACTGGGGCAACCGCGGCTTGAAGAAGGGTGAGCATCCAAGGCGATGGGGATTGGCTTTGGGAGGAAGGGTTAGAAGGACCTTAAAGTCACGGTTTCATCTGGTCAGGAGAAGACAAGAGGGAGAAGGAGGAGGAGTTAACAGCTCTGGAAGCTGCTTTGCTTTGTTCCCATTTATGACGATAATGATGGTTATTCAACGAATAAGATCACCATCTGCCGATGATGATAAAAGGGGATGCAGATTGGTTCTAAAGCAAGAGACACTGCAGCCTGACACAAGATGGAACTTCCCACTCTCTGGTTGAGCAGGGTTGGCTGTCCAATGTCAGCAGGCATTGGATAGAATGAAAGACTCAGGGAATAGAGAGCCTAGAACATAGAGATGCAGACAGAGGAGGAACACTCAGAGACAGAAAGGAGAGAAATGGGGAGAGGCTGAAGCACAGCCATGGGTCTCCAGCAGCTGCCAGGCCAAAAAGAGCTCAGGACAGGGAGGGGCCTGGCGGGGGAAGGCCTTGCTCCACTGCTGACTTGCTGATTGACTTCAGGCAAGTCACTGCCCCTCTCTGGGCCTCGACTTCCTTATCTGTAAAATGAGGCTATATCGCCAACCAACTTCACCAACTATTGCCTAAGTTACTGAATGGAAATGTGCTTTACACCATTTAAATCACAGCTCATACAGAGGATGAGATGGTGGAATAGCATCACCCACTCAGTGGACATGAGTTTGAGCAAACTCTGATGGATGGTGAGGGACAGGGAAGCCTGGCGTGCTGCAGTCCACGGGGTCGCGAAGAGTTGGACAGGACTTAGAGACTGAGTGAGAACAACAAAAGCACATTTCAGATAAAAAGCAAAACAAGCCAACAGGGTGAGGAGAACAGAAGCAGAAGAGAGGCAGGCATATGCTGTTGCAGACCGTGGCTGGGGACACAGGGAAGCTGCTGGATGAGCAGCGGCCTGCACCTAGCGGGCTGCCTTGGGGGCGCAGTGGTAAAGAAGGCGCCTGCCAGAGCAGGAGACTCGGGTTTGATCCCTGGGTTGGGCGTTAACTTGGAGAAGGAAATGGCAACCCGCTCCAGTATTCTTCCCTGGGAAACCTCATGGACCATGGAGCCTGGTGGGCTACAGTCTCCAGGGTCACAAAAGAATTGGACATGACTCAGCGACTGAATGACCATTTATACCTAGCACTCCACTATGAGGATTCTTTTAATCCTCACAATAGCCTATGTGGGAGGCAGTGTCTCCATTTTACAAATGCGACAGCTGAGGCCCAGAGAGGTCATTTAAAGTATCCAGACTCACACAGCAGCAAGCGGCAGAGTGTGGATTAGAACTCAGGCCTCTCAGAGTCAAAGCCGTGGGTTGTCCCCTTCGCCATATCACCAGAGCTGTGATGGGGAGATGTCCCTCCTGTGTCTTATGGCCTGAAGGCCCTTCTCCCTCTGCCCAAAGTAAAAGATAAGAAGCCCACACCCAGGAAATCCATGGGCCCTCCCTGATCCTGCCCAGAAAGCCCTGCCCCGCCTCCCTTGCCCTCTGGAAGGAGGTGTCACGCCCGTTCTGAGACTTGGTCTCCCACCCAAGGAGACCTGGCTGAGAAGAAGCTGGGCACGAGCCCAGCAGATGAGACTCCAGCACCGCGGCCAATCCCAGCGGCCTTGCCAGGCAGTGGGCTGTGCTGACTGCTCCACCAACACTGCGCCTTGTTTGCATATATGCAAATTGAGGGGCTTATTAGCTCTTCTCCCAGATGGGTCAGTCCAGGCCTCAGGCTGACCCCTGCACGGCCCGGTTTGAAGGCTTCACTAACCATGGGGACTAATGTCCTTCCAGATGAGGACTCAGCAGGCGGGGGTGGCCCGTGACCTTGACAGCTGAACGGCTCAACTGGGACCTGGGTGTTTTAATGGGGGTACGGGGGGCTGTGGACCGGGGGACCCCAGGATACCTCAGGGCCTGCCTGGGGCCTTCTCCTCTCTGACCTTGGCCCCACATGGGCCTAGTGACAGCAGAGGTCTGCTGTCTAGGTGTCAGGACGCCTGCAGTCTGATGGGCGACTTCAGAAGGGGACCCCGGGCCTGCATCCTGGAGCCCAGCCAGGCAGCCGCTCAGAGAGCAGATGTCAGTGCGCCTTGTCCGGGCTCCGGGCCTCCCCCAGCGCCCTCCACCAGCAGGGCTGGCTCTCCCACCCATCTGGGCCCCCATCACCCCGCCTGGGTCATCTCAGCAGTCTCTCCCGCATCCTGCTTCCACTCTCCCCCGCTGCCTCCTCCTCCCTGCAGCCCAGCGGAGTCTTTCAAACTGCAAACCCACCCACCCTCTCCCCTGTTTAAAACTCTTCATGGCTCCCTAGTGCCCAGGCATAAAGCCCCAGCTCCTAACCCAGCCTAAACCCATTACATGGGTTTCCAATCCCAGCCTCTCTTTTTCAGTGTCCAGCGCTCTCCCCTCTGCTCCTGCCCCCTGAGCTCCTTGAAGGCAGGACCCAGTGCCGTAGGCTGACATGTCCTCAGAGCTTGGCCCAGGAATCACCTTCTCCAGGAAGCCTTCCTGGATGCTCTCCACTAAATCCTCCTTTTCTGCATTGAGTCCCGTAGGAATCACCTAATGCCGATGAAGAGGTGAGCCTGCAACCTCATTTCTGTGGCTCTATTAAAGGAGTCTGGGGCTCCCCTGGGGGCTCAGATGGTAAAGAATCCTCCTGCAATGTGGGAGACCCAGGTTCCATCCCTGGATTGGGAAGATCCCCTGGAGGAGGGCATGACAACCCACTCCAGTATTCTTGCCTGGAGAATCCTTGGACAGAGGAGCCTGGTAGACTACAGCCCATGGGGTTGCAGAGACTCAGACTCCACTGAGCCAATAACACTTTCGTTAAAGGAGCCTAGGTTTCTTTCTGGGTGAGAGTCTTGCCTTCTTTGTTAGATGGGGAACTCTCAAATAATACAGGGGTGTGTCTCCTCCATCTGACGAGGGACCTCCCCAGGGAAGGGCTGTATCTATTCCACCAGACATATGGTGCTTCACCATGCCTGGGGCTCTGTCTCCCTACATAGAGGGGGAGCCCTCAGGGTCTGCGGTCCTTGTCACACTCTGATCTAAGGGGAACGTGAGTGTCCATTCTGTCTGATTTTGTTCCACGATGTTTTCACATGGTTGTCTCGGAAAAGACTCACACAGAGGAAGGGAGGCAGGATACAGGGAGCGGTCTGTCCCTGCTCCCTGGGACAGGGCCGCCTCTCAGGAAGTCTGAGCTGAGTGGGAAGAATCAGGGTCCACGGGGGACTCACAGACACCCCTCCTCTTCTCCAGGCCTGGAGCCAGGGCTTCACACCCTCTGCTCCCGATCCAGCCAGGTCCTGCCCAGAGAGGGAGACACTCCCCATTCCTTCCTGCCCAGGTTGGCTGACTCAGAAACAGCTGATTGGGCCCCACTCCCCACCCCAGAGGCAACCTGGCCCGCCTTTCCTTCCACACCTGGTTTCTGCATCTGCTCCATCCTGACTTAGACTAACCTGGGTCTGGAATCTTCTGGAAGCATCTTGGTCCAGTCCCTTAGTCCCCCGAGGAACCCATAAGACGTTCTAAGTCTGATGCGAAAAGCCTTCAGTAAATACAGCCATCAGACCACCATAACAGAATGCTCAGGACCCTGCAAAGCAAGAGGAGCCCCTCACCCCATCTGAGGGCTATCAGCAGTGATCTCTCTGCCCTGGAGCCACAGGGAGCCGGACAGACAGGGGCAAGGGCCGCGCTGGAGGAGCGGAGGGCTGGTTCCGGGTGAGGCCAGCGGGGCCTGGTGTGAGACACGTGCGCTCTCAGTGCCTCAGTTTCCCCACCAACGAGGCTGGAGGACCACGCCAGGATACAAGCCCCAGCGAGGGGTTATTATCACAGGTGAATCGTGGGTGCCTCAGGAAACATTCCTTTCTGCTGTTCTGAATTATCTGACTTTTAAAAAAATAATTTTTTTTCTTCTACCACAAAAGTAACACCCAGAAGCTGGAGACAATTTGGAGCATTTAGAAAGGCATAGAAAGGAGAACGCCACCGCTCAGATGACCGCTGTGAACTCCGTGGTGATTATCCCGCCAGACGCTTCTGTGCTTGGAGACAGAGAATTCTGGAGGAGAAACAGAAAGGATTTTATGTGAAATTGTTTTTAAAGTTATCACGGGCTTAAGTTTTTGTGGGGAGATGGCAGCTTCTTGCCTTTGTTCCCTGACCCTTGCGTGGGTACCTGAAAGCTGCCCATTACCCTGTTTTTGCCACCAATTTCCTCGATTCATACTCCCTATAAACCACCACAGGGAACTTTATAGACCCACAAAGGCATTCAAAGTTAATGGCGAAACCAACCATGTGAAAACTCTGCCGTAAAATCCGCCTCCCTCCTCTCCCCAGAGCCTGAGTGCCCCTGTCCCTCCCAGGTCCCTGGAGGCTGCCCGTTCTCTGCTGCCCGAGCGGCACCAGGTCCTGGGACAGGGGACGGGGTGGGAGGCAGGGAGAGAGTCCTCGGGGTGACCTTCCCGCTGCCAGGGCACGGAGCACGCACACGCCCTTCCCGGCACAACACGGAGGCAATAAATACCGGGGCTGTAATTTATGTAGATGTTTTGGAGTCCAAACAGAAGGGCAGGAAGGGGCTAATGAAATGACATCCCTCATGTCAGCTTCTCGGGGCAGGGAGCAGAGCAGGTTCATGGCATGTGGGGGCACCTGCCAGCTTGAGGATGGAGCTTAGATCAATCCCACCGCTGCCCTTGGGCGCCCCGGCTGAGGTCGAGGCTCTGTCAGGGGATGGATCCCATGATGGGGAAGAGAATACAGCCATACAGCCACTCTGATATTCATCCCTTCAATAAATATTTCCAGGCTCCAGTTCCATCTCTTTTCCAAGCCCTCCCAGGCGGAAAGGGAAAGACTCTGCCCAGCTTGGTCCTTTAGGGGAGAAATGTGTGGCTTCTGCCAGAGCAGTGACCAAAGCGTGGACGTGACCCTGAACTTGCCGCTGCTGTGTGGCCTTGGACAAATCGTTTGCCATCTCTGATCCTGTTTGGCTATCCATCTACTAGAGAAAACAAGAGTATCATAAGAACTGAGTGCTATACCACAAGGAATGGGCCGAGGGGAGGGTGTGATAAAGGGCAGTTTCTCCCCACTCTCCGTCCTGTTTCCAACTTCTTGCAAGCTGTGAAGGAGCACAGAACCGCAGAACCCTCGCCTCTTTGTCTCCGAGTCCCTGTCTGGAAGCTCTGGACCGGGCAGGCTTAATCAGTTTGGGTCCTGCCCTTCCCTCTCTTTTGGGAGAAGAGGCTGGTGGGGTGCGGGGAAGGGGATGGGGATTATAGAGGAGGTGGGCCTCTCTGATCTGCTCTGGGCCCTTAACTGGCTCAGCAGGTGACCGTGGCTATCACTGCTTCTCTCTGGAGGGGCTGGATTGGAGCCCTTGTCCTTTCTCAGGGTCCTTTGGGCAGCATCACTCCCGGGCAGGGAGGGGAGCTGATGCTGAGCGGTGGGGCCGCCCCTCCCGCAGCTCCTCCACAGCCCTGCCACAGCCCCGCGCGGGGCGGGGGGCGGAGGGGGTTAGAAATACCTGCCTGTGTCCCCGTGGGAGAGGCCAACTATAGGATCATTCCTTCAGCCTTGTTTGGCGGGTGAGGAGATGACCTGCTTTCCGGCCAAGGTCGGAGCCACAGAAGGTCTCAGGTGGGACCAGAATTTGGCCCAACAGAATTCAATCTCTCGGCCCCAAGCCCGTTCCCGGCTCTCTATCTATATGGTAGGTTCACATTTCTGTGAGGGGCCGGGTGACATTACCCCTGATTAATAAATGGAGCAAGCAAGGCTCACAGAGGTTAGACGATTTACTCAGGGTCAGAAATAAAGCATGTCTCCCAGCAGACACCAAAAAAGAGAGAGAGGGAGAATCACCCATGGTTTCTCTCCTCTTACTTTGCACGTTTGGTCGAAGAACACGTCCCGGGCTGCTTTTCCCCCAGCACCACCCAGACCTGGCTGCCGCTGCCTCCCCCAATCCAGGCCATCGCCCTGTCTGCCAGGGCCCCCAGCTGGTCTCTGTGACTGCCGCCCTCACATGCCTCCTTGAGTGCCTCAAAGAATCCTGAGAGCTGTTATTAATATGTAAATCAGGCCGAATCACTCCCAGGCTTAAAACCCTCCCAGGTCTGCCATCCTACTTGGAGTCAAATCCCCATCCTGCCTTGCCTGCTCGGGTAGGACCACCTCTCTCCCGCCGTGTCAAGCCCTCTTCACGCCCCTGCTGCTCCGGCCACACTGGCCTCCTGGCTTTCTTCTGGGTGTGCAGGGAGCTGTCCGGCCCGTGGGCCTTTGAACTTGAAGTCTCTCTGCTTGGATCACCCTTCACAGCATCATCCCATGGTTGCCGTCTTGCCTTTTCCCTCTTGCAAGACTCAGAGTAAGTCAAACGGACTAGGACCTGCCTTCCCTGGCCCTAGTCGTTGAAATGTATCCTTCCCCCGCGTTCTCTCTATTAATACATTTGAATCATCCTTCAGGGTACTTCTCAATGTCCCTAAGAATTCCGTCCGGTCATTTCTCTGCTTGTTCATCATCTGATTCTTTGCTAGCACATATAATTATTACTATTGAAAAATGTGTACCTCCTACATGCCAGGACTGTTCTAGGTTTTTAGACACGATTCATTTAAATTCACAGCACCTCTGTGAGACTTCAGTTCACTCAGTCATGTCTGAGTCTTTGTGACCCCATGGACTGCAGCACGCCAGGCTTCCCTGTCCATCACCAACTCCCAGAGTTTACCCAAACTCATCTCCATTGAGTCTGTGATGCCATCCAACCATCTCATCTTCTGTGGTCCCCTTCTCCTCCTGCCTTCAATCTTTCCCAGCATCAGGGTCTTTTCAAATGAGTCAGTTCTTCTCATCAGGTGACCAAAGTATTGGAGTTTCAACTCCAGCATCAGTCCTTCCAGTGAATATTCAGGACTGATTCCTTTAGGATGGACTGGTTGGATCTCCTATAGTCCAACAGACTCTCAAGCGTCTTCTCCAACACCACAGTTCAAAAGCATCAATTCTTCAGTGTTCAGCTTTCTTTATACTCCAACTCTCACATCCATACATGACTACTGGAAAAACCATAGCCTTAACTAGAAGGACCTTTATTGACAAAGTAACGTCTCTGCTTTTCAATATGCTGTCTAGGTTTGTCATGACTTTCCTCCCAAGGAATAAGCGTCTTTTAATTTCATGGCTGGAGTCACCGTCTGCAGTGATTTTGGAACCCCCCAAAATAAAGTCTGTCACTGTTTCCACTGCTTCCCCATCTGTTTGCCATGAAGTGATGGGACCAGATGTCATGATCTTAGTTTTCTGAATGTTGAGTTTTAAGCCAACTTTTTCACTCTCCTCTTTCACTGTCATCAAGAGGCTCTTTAGTTCTTCACTTTCTGCCATATGGGTGGTGTCATACGCATATCTGAGGTTATTGATATTTCTCCCCACAATCTTGATTCCAGCTTGTGCATCTTCTAACCAAGTGTTTCTCCTGATGTACTCTGCATATAAGTTAAATAAGCAGGGTGACAATATACAGCCTTCATGCACTCCTTTTCCTATTTGGAACCAGTCTGTTGTTCCATGTCCAGTTCTAACTGTTGCTTCCTGACCTGCATACAGGTTTCTCAAGAGGCAGGTCAGGTGGTCTGGTATTCCCATGTCTTTCAGAATTTTCCACAGTTTATTGTGATCCACACAGTCAAAGGCTTTGGCATAGTCAATAAAGCAGAAATAGATGTTTTTCTGGAACTCTCTTGCTTTTTCTATTACCCAACGGATGTTGGCAATTTGATCTCTGGTTCCTCTGCCTTTTCTAAAACCAGCTTGAACATCTGGAAGTTCACGGTTCACGTATTGCTGAAGCCTGGCTTGGAGAATTTTGAGCATTACTTTACTAGCTTGTGAAATGAGTGCAATTGTGCGGTAGTTTGAGCATTCTTTGGCATTGCCTTCTTTGGGATTGGAATGAAACTGACCTTTTCCAGTCCTGTGGCCACTGCTGAGTTTTCCAAATTTGCTGGCACATTGAGTGCAGCACTTTCACAGCATCATCTTCCAGGATTTGAAATAGCTCAACTGGAATGCCATCACCTCCACTAGCTTTGTTCGTAGTGATGCTTTCTAAGGCCCACTTGACTTCACATTCCACGATGTCTGGCTCTAGGTCAGTGATCACACCATCGTGATTATCTGGGTCGTGAAGATCTTTTTTGTACAGTTCTTCTGTGTATTCTTGCCACCTCTTCTTAATATCTTCTGCTTCTGTTAGGTCCACACAATTTCTGCCCTTTATTGAGCCCATCTTTGCATGGAATGTTCCTTTGGTATCTATAATTTTCTTGAAGAGCTCTCTAGTCTTTCCCATTCTATTATTTTCCTCTATTTCTTTGCTTTGATCACTGAGGGAGGCTTTCTTATCTCTTCTTGCTATTCTTTGGAACTCTGCATTCAGATGGGTATATCTTTCCTTTTCTCCTTTGCTTTTCGCTTCTCTTCTTTTCACAGCTATTTGTAAGGCCTCCTCAGACAGCCATTTTGCTTTTTTGCATTTTTCTTGGGCATGGTTTTGATCCCTGCCTCCTGTACAATGTCACAAACCTCCGTCTATAGTTCATCAGGCACTCTATCTATCAGATCTAATCCCTTGAATCTATTGTCACTTCCACTGTATAATCATAAGGGATTTTATTTAGGTCATACCTGAATGGTCTAGTGGTTTTCCCCACTTTCTTCAATCAGTCTAAATTTGGCAATAAGGAGTTCATGATCTGAGCCACAGTCAGCTCCTGGTCTTGTTTTTGCTGACTGTATAGAGCTTCTCCATCTTTGGCTGCAAAGAATATAATCAATCTGACTTCAGTGTTGACCATCTGGTGATGTCCATGTGTAGAGTCTTCTCTTGTGTTGTTGGAAGAGGGTGTTTGCTATGACCAGTGCATTCTCTTGGCAGAACTCTATTAGCCTTTATCCTGCTTCATTCTGTACCCCAAGGCCAAATTTACCTGTTACTCCAAATATCTCTTAACTTCCTACTTTTGCATTCCAGTCCCCTATAATGAAAAGGACATCTTTTTTGGGTGATAGTTCTAGAAGGTCTTGTAGGTCTTCATAGAACCGTTCAACTTCAGCTTCTTCAGTGTTACTGGTTGGGGCATAGACTTGGATTACTGTGATATTGAATGGTTTGCCTTGGAAACGAACAGAGATCCTTCTGTCGTTTTTGAGACTGCATCCAAGTACTGCATTTCGGACTCTTTTGTTGACCATGATGGCTACTCCATTTCTTCTAAGGTATTCCTGCCCACAGTAGTAGATATAATGGTCATCTGAGTTAAATTCACCCATTCCAGTCCATTTCAGTTCGCTGATTCCTAGAATGTTGACATTCACTCTTGCCATCTCCTGTTTGACCACTTCCAATTTGCCTTGATTCATGGACCTAACATTCCAGGTTCCTGTGCAATATTGCTCTTTACAGCATCGGACCTTGCTTCCATCACCAGTCACATCCACAACTGGGTGTTGTTTTTGCTTTGACTCCATCCCTTCATTCTTTCTGGAGTTATTTCTCCACTGATCTCCTGTAGCATATTGGACACCTACCAACCTGGGGAGTTCCTCTTTCAATGTCCTATCTTTTTGCCTTTTCATACTGTTTATGGGGTTCTCAAGGCAGGAATACTGAAGTGGTTTGCCATTCCCTTCTCCAGTGGACCACATTCTGTCAGATCTCTCCACCATGACCCACCTGTCTTGGGTGGCCCTACACGGCCTGGCTCATAGTTTCATTGAGTTAGACGAGGCTGTGGTCCACGTGATCAGATTGGTTTGTTTTCTTTGATTGTTGTTTTCAGTCTGTCTGCCCTCTGATGCCCTCTCCCATTGCCTATCGTCTTACGGGGGTTTCTCTGACCTTGGATGTGGGGTATCTCCTGTCAGCCAGTCACAGAGAGGTACTCTTATTATCTCTGTTTTACAGATGGGGACACTGAAACCCAGAGAAGTTAAGAAATCGCCCAAGGCCATGCAGCTGGTTAGTGGTAAAACTGGGATCTTTGATTGTTGTTTTCAGTCTGTCTGCCCTCTGATGCCCTCTCCCATTGCCTATCGTCTTACGGGGGTTTCTCTGACCTTGGATGTGGGGTATCTCCTGTCAGCCAGTCACAGAGAGGTACTCTTATTATCTCTGTTTTACAGATGGGGACACTGAAACCCAGAGAAGTTAAGAAATCGCCCAAGGCCATACAGCTGGTTAGTGGTAAAACTGGGATTTGAACCCAGGCAGGCAACCCTCTGCAGTATTATTGCCTGGGAGATCCCACGGACAGAGAAGCCTGGCAGGCTCTACAGTCCATGGGGTTGCAAGAGTCGAAGACAACTCAGTGACTAAACCGCCACCAGACAGCTCTAGATCCAGGCCGCAGTAGCAAGCTATAAGCTGCAGCTGGACAGGGGCCAGGTCTGAACTGTCCCCACCGTGGCCCTGGCGCCTGGTGCTGCCTTGCTTCTGCGGGGCCCAAATTAAGTCAAAGGACCTGCCTTCCCTGGCCCTAGTCATTGAAATGTCTCCTTCCCCCGCTTTCTCTCTATTAGCACATATTAGCCATCCTTCAGGACACTTCTCAATATCCCCAAGAATTCCGGTCATTTCTCTGCTTGTTCATCATCTGATTCTCTGAGAGCACATATAATTATTACTATTGAAAAACGTGTACCTCCGTGTCTCTGGTTCAGAGAAGGAGCTCAGAGATGTTTATCGAGGGAAGGAATGCGCGTTATGGTGAGCAAGAGGTTGCACATTACAGCTGATTTCACTGCTCAGGAGTAAAGGGGAATAAAAATAAAACGTAGGAAAAAACCAAGCCTGTTCAGTTTTAAGAATGAATGTTTCATCCTTGAATGAGCGACGTTGTTTCTATTCAAGTACAGAGTACCTACCAGCCTTCCTAGCAAACAAGTTAATGTTTTATATCCACTTTAAAAGCCAGAGCATAATCCCTGTGCTTGAACTGCACATCCCCGCGTTCTTACAGCGTCAGCATGACATGCTTCCCAGTGTGTGTCTGCTGCAGTCTTGGGGACCTGTGATGGGCTAGAGGCACAGAGGGGGTTCCCGGTCACACTCCTGCGGCCCACCTTGCCTGCACCGACAGCCAGATCACATGTGTGTCTCCCCCAGGGGCTGCAGCTGTGGGTGACCCAGCCCCTGCTGCTGAGCACTGACAGACAGGGCCAGAGAGTCTTCGGGGGAAATGTGTGGTCCTCGTGGGGCAGCGTCTGGGGTTCAGGGGAGACCCTGGGGGCCAGGATGGTCCCCAAGGCTCCCGGGAGAGGGCCAGGCTTGAGTGGTCTTACGAGGCAAGGGTGACATGCACGGGGGCGGGGGCGGGCTGTCCGGCACGGTTCAGAGGCTCGGACTCATTGCTGTGCTAATCATTAGTGTCAATACCGTGAATGTTCTCGAATCACGGAGCTAATGTTGCTAGTCATCAGGGGTGATATATCCTGACTCCGCCGCTCTGGCTGGGTGCCCGACCTGCAGGATCTGCCTCTCCCACCGCTCAGCTCTCGGGGGCCGGCCAGTCCCACAATCGGTCCTAACAGACCTCTGTAACGTGGGCAGGTTCTGGAAACCTTGATGGCTTTTCCGAGGGCTCCTCCAGGGTAGGGCCCTGGCTTCATGTACCCGTCTCTCCGTTCTGGCTCCATCATTTCCAAGCTGTGTGACCTTGAGTGAGTCATTTCTCCCCTGTGCTCCTCATCTGTCAAGTGGGTACTGCAGGGCCTAGCATCAAAGGGAGCTCTGAGGAGTCTCTGAGATAGCGTGAATGCAGCGCTGGGCAGCACATCTGCTACAGGTTCCCTGTGTGCTAATGACTGTCATGGTTAAGTCATCTCTTCATTTACATAATAGCAGAAAGCAGGCTTTGGGACCAAGTTGTTCTGGGGTTCAAACTGCTGCCACTCATTCTGAACCTGGGTCTCTCTGGACCTCAGTTTCTTCATCTGAAAAGTGGGGATAAACTTCCCTATGGGGCTTCCCTGGTGGCTCAGCAGTAAAAAATCCACCTGCAGGGCAGGAGACACAGGAGACATGGGTTTGATCCCTGTGTTGGGAAGATCCCCTAGAGGAGGGCATGGCAACCCACTCTGGTATTCTTGCCTGGAGAATCCCAAGGACAAAGGAGCCTGGTGGGCTACAGTCCAGTGGGTCACTAGGAGTTGGACACAACTGAAGTGGTTGAGCACGCAAACTTCCTTCTGGGAGGCTGGGAAGATGAGAGATGGTCCATACACAACCCCTGGTCCAGGAGACTGACGGTGGCTTCAAGTGAGGTCCGGGCTGTGTCCCAATCACCGTGCTCCTCCCTCAGGGATGGGGGTCCCAGGATTCTGTTTCAGCTGCAGGTATCTGAAGATGGGTGCCCAGAGCCAGAAACACTGGCTTCCTGGAAGAGTTGCGTGTGGGGGTTGGGTGAGAACAGATTTGTAAATATCTGGTTCTGGGACCAGGTACTCCACAGACGTTCCGCCCTGCCCCCTCCCTGGGTGCTAAACCCCTTTCCCAGGTCCTCCCTTGGAACTGAGACCTCTGCATTCACAGCAGCACCTTCCAGGCACCCCTGTGATCTAGCTGCCCCATCAGGGCTGGGCACCCGACACCTCTCCATGGTCTCACCAAGTGCAGTCCCAGATGCCAGTGCCGTCTGGACTGTTCCAAGTGAAGAGTGTCTGGTCTGCCCCGGGCCTCTGAGCTGATAGCCCTTGTCCTTCTCTGTCACCACGCCAGCCTCCCCACCTCGGAGCCTTAAAGGAGGAAAGCTGGGCAGTTTGATTGGAGGAAATAGCATTTCAGGCAGGTTATGTGAACCTGAGCAGGGTGGCCAGGTGGTGAAGGATGTGACTCGGCCCCCATGAACCAGTGAGACTTCTGGGCCCCCGGGGCCTTTGCGCATGCCCTGCCCTCTGTATGGAGTGACACTTTCTCACTCCAGCTGGGTCTCTGTTCAAGTGTTCCTCCTCAGACAGGCCTTCATTGACTACTTGTAACAGTCAGGGTGATTAACACTAGCTGCTGTAATGAACAACTCCAAACTCTTAGTGACAACACAATAAAAGTGAATTTCTTGCTCAGGCAAAATCAAAAGCATTTATTCTTCCCTTTAGGCAGAGGCTCCCCTGGGTGGCTCACCTCCAAGCAGTGAGTCAGCGATCCCAGCCTTTTCTATCTCGTGTCCCTGTCATTCCTAGGACCCCCTTAGGGCTCCTCTGTATTTATTCTGCCAAAGAGGAACGAGAAAGAATACACAGAGCGTCTCAACTGGCACGCCCAGGGCGAGGATCAGATTGGCTCGAATCACTTCTGCCACATTCCAGTGGTCAAAGCAGGTCCCATGATCGTGCCCCACTTCAGTGGGATAGGAAGTGCACTCCCCAACAGTGTGTGGGGGACAGGGGTGAATACTGGCTGACCAATGATTCGCATGAGGGCAGGGGTCTCACAGGGTGTCTGGGGTGGAAGTGGTATCTGACACTTACGACCTCCTTTCATTGACCAGGCCCTGCTTAACCACAGGGAGCCTGGGAGATATTTCTAGCTGCATATTGGTGAAAAACAACAGTTTCTGCCCCACCACCTAATCAAAGGTAGCCCACTGGTGCCTCCCATCATAGATGACCAGAGAATTTGTCACCCATAGGGGACAATTTTAAACCAAAAAAGACACTAATGATTCCACTGGACACAAGGCTTAAACCAGGGCTGCTCTGGGCCTTCCAGGACGTGTGGTCACCTGCTCTGGGCCTTCCAGGACGCGTGGTCACCTGCTCTCCATCCCTGGGGCCTGGATCATTGTTCTTTTTCCCTCTCGTCTGTACATGACATTTATCATCTATCTATGTGGCCACTGGTCCACTGTCTGTCTTCCCCACTAGGATGTGGAGTCCATGAGGGCACGGCTTTTCTTTGTACACTGATTGCTGTCTCCTTGGAGCCTGAACCGGACTTGGCATGTCACAGGGGCTCACTACCTGCTTGTCAAATGAATGAATGCAAATAGTCATCCACAGTCATTTTGCAAACCAGCTATGCATTAGCCCCAGTGTTCCTGCCCTCCGGGAGCTAAACTCTAGAGGGGAAATTAGACTTTGAATCAGGAAGAGTGAATTTCAGGGGCTCTGGGTGGGGTCAGAGAAGATCCTCCTTGGAGGCGATGTTTGAGCTGAGGGTGTTTAGAAAGCAGAGACTTAGTTCTGAATAGCTTTGAGCTCGTCCAGTTTGGCCTTTAGAGGCTGTGTGAGCCCACGTGAGTTGCTTGACCTCTCTGAACTTTAGTTTCCACACCTGGAAAGTGAGCTCAGGTGTCTGTACCTTTGCAGGGTGGAGGCACTGTCTGCCATCTTCCTGGTGATGGCAGGGACCCAGCAAGTGGTGTCGGTCGTCATCATTTCTCTTCTGTAAGTTTTAGACTGGAATTCCCATCCGGGTGGGTCTGGCCTCTGGCGGGGTAGGGGCACGAAGTTCCTGCCTCGCTTGTTATGTATTCACTGAAACTCACCAAGGACAGCTCCCAAGTCGCTCGTGATGGAGCCCTTGAGGACCCGGCTGCTTCCTGACGTGCAGCCCCTTGCTCTGGTTTCAGCGAGGCCAGTTGGTGATCCTGGAAGCTTACTCAGTCTCTCTGAACACTTTTCTTTGGAATAGGGATACAAAAAGCTATCTTATGGGGCTAAAGTGAGGATTAAAAGGATAATACAATTAAAGGGCCCAGCACAGCTCCTCCCCCACAGCTGGGATGTAAGAGCACGGAGGCTGACATTTACTGATGGCTCTCAGTGTGCCAGCCAACAGTGGGGACGTCCCCAGATTCAGGGGCTCCGGAGGTGAGCCCCCAAGGGCACCCAGGACCCACTCAACGGCAGCAGTCACGGGGCTTCCCGGCCCTGAAGGGAGGAGGGTGTCTCAAGTTTTGTTCATATTGTCCTCCGCTGGCTTAGAACAGGTGGCCGGTGGCAAGGAAGCTGGGAGAGTGATGGAGGCGTGCCCGGGCACTGCTTCAGCTTTGGTACAAACCGCGGAACAGTTATGGATGGCTTTGTCCTCTCGTCCCATTACCGTCCGCAGACGGCGGTAATTGGCTTCAGGAGGCTTATGCCAGCATCCTCGCCTCCACTCTGCAGAGGGGGCCCAGCCAGAGGGCTGGAGTGGAGCTCAGAGCTGCTCAGGCATGCACAGCCCCAGGGGCATCAGAAGGCCCCAACCTGGCTGGTCACACCAGCCCTGCTCCGCCAAGCCCTGGCAACTTGGCTCACTAACAGGATGAAAGAGCAAGGTGTGGTCCCAGGGAGACCGTCACGGCGTGGGCCTGGGCCGGGAGTGGGACAGTGCTGACTCTGAGCCCATGGCCGATGGGCCACATCCTCCTGTAATGCTCATCGCCTGGGGATTGCCCATGACGGTCCCCTCTACACAGATGTGGTGACCGAGGGTCAGGTGGGGCAGCGATCTCCCGGGTGGGTCAGCCAGGGATGGCAAGGGGGTGGGGGTGGGGGGGCAGGGCCAGGACCTAAGTTCCAGGTGGTCCGAGACCCAGACCTGCGTCACTCTCACCGCCCCGCGTAGCGTCGGCGTAACCCGTCACCATCCACCTCATTTCATTGGTTGCTGATGGAACAGGAAACCGCCTTAGTAACAAGCCCGTGTGTTCATTGGACACACTGAGGCCGGAGCAGGGACGTGCCTTCCGCGGCCCCGTAGGGAGTTAATTGCAGGCCCCTGTCCACCCCTAGAGCTAACGTAGTCTAGGCCAGTTTCCTGTCACCTGTGTGTGCTGTGTCAGGGAACTGCCGTGCCCTTAGGCAGGGCACACGCTCCCCTTTCACCCCGGTCCTCACCACTCCCTACTGCTTCCTCCTGGACGAAGTCGTTCCTATGTCCTGCCTGGTGCCCTCCACACGTGCCTCCCTGCCTGGGCTCCCCCCACGGGCACTTTGATAGAACCCGACCTTGGTGCTCTAGTCTCTTCTTTTGAGTACACCCTTGCCCCCTTCAAGGCCTGCCAGTCCCAACTCCCATTTTACACTTCCTTTCAAACTTCCCTCCTGCATGAAAACGTCTCCCCATTCAAAGCCCACTCCCGTTTCCTCTGATTCTGCTTGGTGTCGAAGGAAAGCCAAGGACAGGAGCATCAGCTGCTCAGCCATCTCTTCTCTGACCTTAATGCCTGGCTCAGGGAGGCTGGGGTCAGCCCTGTGCTCAGCACTGGGTCCTGCCTGGAGAAAACACGTGTGTGTTTCTGATCACAGTGCGTCTTGTGCTGAGAAAGCTTCCCTTTCACGAGCAGGGAGGCTCATGTCAGAGGTGAGAGAGGGGCTCTGTCCCCGGGAAGGATCCACTGTGAGAGGCTGGTGATGGGCAGGGGCTGGCAGGGGAGGTGTCGCTCAGGCTTCCTGTGGGTCCCAGCGGAGGCAGATAGAGCCAGGAGGTCAGAACCACCAGTTTCACTCTTCCTCCAGGCAGCCCTCCAGGACCTCTCCTGATTCTAGCCAGTCTCAAGGGTCTCCAGGAAGTTCCTCCTCTAAGGAAAGGAGAGGAAAGAGAAGAAAGGAAGGGACAGGTGCGAAGGGAGAAAAGTGAGTGCGGGGGAGGGGAGAGGATGGACTTTGGCTACGCAAGGCAGGTCCATTTTCTTTGACTCCAAATGGCTTAGCTTATGCTGTTCCCACCTGGAATGAACCCCATCCCCACCCCTTTTAACATCCTTCAACTTTTAGCCCAGAAACCACCTCTCTGCCTCCCTGCTTCCCTTCATCCCCCGCCCCCTGGCTCCTGTGTTGCGTGGCACTTTGCTTGAGCCTGGGTTTCCTCCCCTGCTTGGGTGTCTGCACCGCCCCCCACACTGTGACCCTTGGCAGGGGTCCCTGTCACCCCGGCACCCAGCCCAGGGGGCCGCGCAGAGACCCTGACTGGTGTGTGGAGGTTGTCTGAGGGGTGATCCGAGTCTCCGCCTGGACTCTGCCACTCTGGGGCCCTGTGACCTTGGAAGAGCTGTCTGCCCCTCTGGGCCCCTGCTTGTCCGTCTGTGAAATGGAGGTAAAACTGCCTGCTCTGTGGGGATAAGAATCCAGCACCTGTGTATGCTTGGCATTTGTTAAGGGTTCATCAAACACAGCTATGGAGCAGGTAAAAGGGGGACCTGACTCAGGCCAGAGGCTTCCCTCATAGCTCAGTCAGTAAAGAATCTACCTGCAATGCAGGAGACCCCAGTTCGATTCCTGGGTCGGGAAGATCCGCTGGAAAAGGGACAGGCTACCCACTCCAGTGTTCTTGGGCTTCCCTTGTGGCTCAGCTGTTAAAGAATCCACCTGCAATGCAGGAGACCTGGGTTCAGTCCGTGGGTTGGGAAGATCCCCCGGAGAAGGGCAAAGCTACCCACTCCAGTGTTCTGACCTGGAGAATTCTACATGTGTAGTCCATGGGGTGGCGAATAGTTGGACACGCATGAGTGACTTTCACTCCTAACCCAGGCCAGCTCACCCACTCCTCCAAGGGCAACTCTGCCGAGGCCCCAAATGGAAGGGCACGGGGGGCATGCGGGGTCTAGGGTCCCCAAAGAGCTGGGTGCCGGGCAGAGGGCCCCATCCATCCCTCTCCAAAACAAGTGTGGGGACAGAGACCAGCTAGGCAACCCTGAAATTGGGAAAGTGACCCACGCTTGGGGGCTGGCGAGGGGGCCGTGGAGCCCCTTGAGTGGGGCAGGTTCAGGCCAGAGGAGGGCGAGCCGGGTCCCTCTGTGGGTCCTGAAGGCCCAGCTCAGCCCGGCCAGGCTGCCCCTGAGGCCTGGGCAGTGACCTTGGTGCAGTCTGGCTCCCAGCCCCGCCCAGGGCGAGGAAAGAGAAGCTAATAGTGGCGGGCGGTCGGGAGGCTGGGCGTTTAATTGATGAACGTGGCTGCGTGTTTGACGGGCCCAGATGCAGTGCGGGCGGAAGGTGAAGCATTAATACGTGTAATAGGTATTACGGTGCACCTCCGGCCTGGAAGGCCGTGTTTACCCAGCTGGGAGCTGATCCGGGTCTCATGGACACGCAGACCAGCCCCTGCCCTCTTGGGAGGGGCCGGGCCCGGCCTGGCCTTGCCCACTCCCGGGGCCTGGCCTGCCTGGGTGGGAGGGGGTCGCTTCCGGGGCCTGCATGAGCCCTAGACCTTTAAGGGGTGGCAGAGGCTTCCCTGGTGGCTCCAATGGGAAAGAATTCACTTTCAGTGCAGGAGACTGGAGTTCCATCCCTGGGTCGGGAATATTCACTGGAGAAGGAAATGGCAACCCGCTCCAGTATTCTTGCCTGGAGAATTCACTGGACAGAGGAACCTGTGGGCTGTGCAGTCCTTGGGGTCACAAGGGTCGGACACGACTCAGTGACTAAACCGCCACGGCCAGGGAGGGAAGGAGAGCAGGATGGGCCGAGCGGTGTGTGCACGCCCTCCCGCTTCACGCCCTCCCGCTTCACGCCCCTATTTGCATTTCATCCTTTCCTTTTCGTAGAAGAGGAAACAAGCTCAGAGAGGGTAAGCAAGTTGCTTACGGATGTACAGCAGATGGGTGGCAGAGCTGGGCTTCCACCCAGGCCCCCCTGGGTCCAAGCCTGAGTGCTGTTTCTTAGAAGGCAAGACCAAGGCCCCCAGGCCCACCCGTGACCCCCTATAGTGAGGGTCCTAGGGGCAGTCTTTAGCATCTTGGATTTTTTTCCTTAATGTCACTTGAATGTTTAGTAACCAGGTTTCATAAAGAGGGCTTGGGGAAGACCCCAAGCAACTCTAGGTTTCCCTAACAGCCAGCTCTGTGGCTTTTGTCTCTGAGTCTGTGTAATCTGGGAAGCAGAGCATGACAGGCGGTAACGGTGTGATGGGCAGTGGGGTGCGGCCAGGGGCAGGGCAGAGATGGGGCTGAGGGCTGGAGTCAAAAAGACATTTAGACTTGCAATGCCTTGCAACAGCCCTGGCTGCAGCTTCCCAGGCCAGGACCCAGACTCCCCACTGCCCCGCCCCTCTCTGCCCCGGAAGACTTTTTGAGGAGGGGGTGGGGTTCTCCGGCCTTTCGGGATGCTCTGATGCTGCCCCAGTCTGTCTCCAGGCTGGGCTGGAGCAGGGCCCCTTCACGGTCCCTCACCTGCAAGGTGGGCCCAGGCACGTCCTGGTTCTCACGTCCTTCCGGGACCTCAGACCCTGCACTGCAGCCCACGCCGGGGGCTCGCCAGGCAGGACACCCGTGGTCTCTCCATTCATGTCATCTTCTCAGCGCTCGCCCTGGCACCCTGCCTCCCACTGGGGCTCCAGCAACACAGCAAACCTGCCCTTCCTCCTCCCAGGCTGCGGCGGTTAATGGGACGCTAAGTGCCTATTCTGCAGATGAGGAAATTGCAATTAAGGGAGGTTAAGTAACTTTCCCGGGGTCACATGTTTGGTTTGCCTGATTCCCAACACCAAGAATTTCCCACTTCATCAGCTAGCCTTTTTGATGGAGGGTACTTCCGGGGCAGGGGCCGACACCCCATCAGACTCAGGGCTCCCGCAGGAAAAGGGCTGGGTCTCCTCCGCCAGGGTAGGCATTTGCTCAGAGCGGGAACTCTGTCTCCCTCCCTGGACCGTGAGCTTCCCAAGGGCACAGGCTGTACATCTCCCATCTGCCTGGGACCCTCCAAAGGTAGGACCTGAGCCTCCCCCATCAGACTGGGAATATCCTCTGGAGGCCCTTTCTCCCTCATCACAGATTGGGATCTCCTTAAGGGCCAGCTCAGGGCCGCCCCCATCAGACTGGGAGCTCCCTGAGGGCAGGGGTGAGTCTGAGTGTCTCTGCCAGCCCTCCACCCCACGCCACCTCCAACTTGAGGACACCCAGCCCGCGGCATTCCTCAGCCTGACCATGCCCCGTGCAGGACTCCCTCGCAGCCCAAGCAGAAGCTGCCAACAGGCCGCTAAGCCACAGTGCACCCCGGGCATTAATTAGTGTTGCCTCTGTTAAGTGTTTCTTCCCGTTTATGCAAATCAGCGAGGTAAGAGGCATATAATGAAGTGTTTGTGGTTTAATACTGTGCGGTAGGAAGGAAGATGAATTTTAATTACTGGATCCTAATTGGACGGACGGCTTGTTAATATCCTGCTGATGGGTTGTCTGAGCCGTTTGCCACCCACCCACCCAGGCCCAGGTGTCTGCTGACCCACATTGCAGGGCTCCTCGAGGAGCCTTTCCGCCTGCCCTTGTCAGGGGTCATGCTGGGCATCCCTCTGCTGTTGCCTTTGGAATCCCCACAGAGACTTGCAGTTTCTCTCCTTCTCCCTCTCTGACTTTTGCAGGGTCTGAGGGCTCATGTTCAAACCCTCACTGTGCCGCTTGCTTGCTGGGTGACCTCGGGCAAGTCTCTTGCCCTCTCTGAGCCTCGCGTTCTTCAGGTTAAGTGCTGAAGAGCATGAAGTGGGGGCAGTGGGAAGTTGTCAGAGCTGGGTGTTTAGGAGAGGGTGAGCCAGGGAGGTCCTTCAGGACCCGGATCACCCAGAGACGGCAGGAGAGAGGGAGCCCAGCGAGAGTCTGGGGGAGAGAGGCAAGCGGGATGTTTGGGCAAGCTGGAGGTGCGTGCCACCCCGGAGTCAGAGGACGCTGAGGACCATCCCCTCCCACGCATCCCTCAGGGCTCTGCTCAGGCGGCTCCCCTCCAGGACCTCTGCCCCCCGGGACCCCTGGGTGGAGGGTCCCTACCTTGGGTTTGGTGCAGGACAGCTGGGTTAGGCGACTGCCCCCATCACCCTGTCTGTCACCTGGAGCCATCACTGCACACTCATCATTCGTCCCTCCCCCGTCAGACTGCAGGCTTCATGGGGATAAGGTGTCTGTCTGTCTGTCCTGAAGCCTAGTGTCCAGCCCAGTTCTGGGACCCTCTGTTCATCCAAGACGAATTTGTCCAGTGAAAGAATGATCAGCAAGCAGGACCAAGTTCAGGCTGGACCTGTCTTCTGAAGACACTCTAAGCAGGGTGCAGTCTAGACTCTGGGGAAGACTGGCGATAGGGAGCCATGGAGGACTCTACACAGGGAGCTGGCGAAACGCTGTGATAAACGGCATCTTTGTGCATCCCCTCTGCCTCTCCTCTCATCCCCTCCCCTTTGAACATCCAAATCTTTACATGATCTCAGGTCACCAGATGACAAATTTAGAAGCACTTATGGATCTGCCGGCTTCCCTGGTGGCTCAGTGGTAAAGAGTCCACCTGCCAGTGAAGGAGACCCAGCTTTGATCCCTGGGTCAGGAAGATCCCCCGGAGGAGGAAATGACAAGCCACTCAAAGAATCAGACATGACTTCAGAACTAGTCCAAGAGTTAGTCCCTCAGCTGTGTCCAACTCCTTGTGACCCCGTGGACTGCAGCACACCAGGCCTCCCTGTCCATCACCAACTCCCAGACTTTACCAGGGTCCTCTGTCCATGGGGTTTCCCAGGCAAGAATACTGCAGATGGTTGTCATTCTCTTCTCCAAGGGATCTTCCCAACTCGGGGATGGGACTTGAGTCTCCTGTGTTGCAGGCAGATTCTTTACCATTTGAGCCATCAGGGAAGCCTGTTCAGTCCAGTCGCTCAGTCGTGTCCGACTCTTTGCGACCCCGTGGACTGCAGCACACCAGGCCTCCCTGTCCATCACCAACTCCCAGAGTTTACTCAAACTCATGTCCATTCAGTCAGTGATGCCAACCAGCCATCTCATCCTCTGTCGTCCCCTTCTCTTCCTGCCTTCAATCTTTCCCAGCATCAGGGTATTTTCCAGTGAATCAGTTCTTTGCATCAGGTGGACAGAGTATTGGAGTTTCAGCTTTGGCATCAGTCCTTCCAATGAATATTCAGGACTGATCTCCTTTAGGATGGACTGGTTGGATCTCCTTGCAGTCCAAGGGACTCTCAAGAGTCTTCTTCAACACCACAGTTCAAAAGCATCAATTCTTTGGTGCTCAGCTTTCCTTATAGTTCAACTTTCACATCCATACATGACTACTGGAAAAACCATAGCCTTGACTAGACGGACCTTTGTTGGCAAAGTAACATCTCTGCTTTTGAATATGCTGTCTAGGTTGGTCATAACTTTTCTTCCAAGGAGCAAGTGTCTTTTAATTTCATGGCTGCAGTCACCATCTTCAGTG